>NC_080693.1:14276657-14573519 GCF_030445035.2 Dasypus novemcinctus
CGAGGCAGGTACCGTTTCATACTCTTCTCCCTAATCCTACCAGTTTTTACACTGAAGAGCCCTTGGGACATTCTCTCAATCAAGAGCCCTCACTTTATGAGGCTCAGTGACCAGCTGAAAGGTACCCCTTCCCTCCCCCAACCCCCTTCTCTCTTTGGCTGGTCAGCTTCTATACATCCTTCAAAACCAGGTCCAGGCAGCACCTCTCAGGAGCCGTCCTTCTGCCCACTGCACCCCAGGGAGACTCCCACCACTTCTCAGAGCCTCCCGCAGTGCCCTAGACCCACATTTGTCAAGAGCTTGCCCTGGGTATTGAGATGAAGTACTCCCGTGTCCGTCTCCCTCCCATGCCAACTCCCTGGGGACAGAAGTTGACCCCCACACACCCCTAGCACCAAGAACAGTAGAGGAAGGTCTGTCGCCACCCGTCCCCCCTCATCATACAGCAAACATCTCAACCAAGCAATTCAGCGTAACAAAAAACTACTCTGTGCAGCATCATGTAGCAAACATGAAATGTTGAAAAATGAGAATGCCACCATGATACAGAAGCTCTGCCCTCCTCCAGTTACACATCCTTCGCGTAGGTTCTGAACAATGCTGGATCTAGGGAGGTGCTTAGTATACCCCAGCAAAGGACAGAGAGTTGTCCTCACCCTTCAGGGTGACTTCATCAGGAAGCGCGATGGACAATTTCAGAAGCCTGCCTGGAAAGTACGAACTGCCTGAGGGCACGTCTCCTGGCCCTAGAGCACAGGGCTACCGCCCGCAGGCCTCTAAAGGGGCTCACCGTCTCCTAGAGAGGCAGAGCCAGAGAGGACCACTTTCGGACAGAGCCGTAGGCATCACCCGGCCCAGACCCTGGAGGAAGTCTCTGCCACGCATGCCCCATGGAGGGAATGTGGGAACAGCAAGTATCCTGACCTCAACGACCTGACCCCCAGCCCAGTGGACCCTGGGCCAACCTGCCCCGACTCCCAACAACCAGACTAAGCTAGTGTGGTGCAGTAGGAGACGGCCAGGCTGTGCTAGGGGTTTTCCCTGTGTTTCAGTCCAGGCTTGGTACCTTTCAGCTGTGTAATTCAGAGGAAGTCACAACAGAGATAAAAATGCCCAGCTCACAAGGTCAGGAGGGTCCAGTGAGACAAAACCTTAAGAGGACACAGATGCTAGTTCCCTCTTCCCTCCTTTCACCCACCCAGGATGTGACCCACCGGATCGGGAGCTCCTCTCTGGGCAGGCAGACACATTAATCCCCTTTGAATTTAAAAGCACACCCCACCTGATACTGAAATAACCAATCATAAAACTGTTAAATTCGTATAAATAAAGTGGATGTGCCACCACAGTCTGGAGGCGCTGGGCAGCTCTGGGGCAGCAGGAGAGTAGATGATTCTGCCACAAGCACAAGAGAGAAGAAGGGATGCCAGGCAGGGTCCCAAGCCCAGTGAGCAAAGGCAAGCAGGGAGGTGGGGATGGGCAGGGCACAGTGACGGGAAGACGTCCTGCCAGCGAGGGCCTGAGGGCCAGGCGCGCTTATAGTTCATTCCGAAGGAGATGGAGCGGTCCAGGAGGCTTCTGAACAAGAAGCAGATCTGTCAGAAGTTCTGAGCGGCAGCGGAGTGTAGAAAAGGAGGGAGAATGGAAGGAAGGAGACCATTTGGGTGGTACCACAATGACCCAGGCATGACCAGGGATGGACTAAGGTAGAGGACGTGAAAATGAAGACGAGGAAACAAAATGCCAAAGGCATTACGAAAGGAGAAAAAACACAACAACAACCAGTACTCAAGCCCCACATCACAGGGGTCCACAGAAGCTCCAGGCAGAGCCTAATTCCTGTCATCTGCTCAGCCCCTCCCTAACCTGCTCTCCTCTCCTCACTGCTCACCCCTGGAGAAATCTGTCTTTATGTTCAAAAGGATTTGCGAAGTGGAAATGAGTGCATCTCAGGGGCACCTTGTCAGAAACGTGCCATGACAAGTGACATTTTTGGGTGTTAGAGTTAGTGTCTCTCAACTGCTGGTGGATCTGATTTGCCCACTTGACAAGTGAAAAGACTGTGACACCAACAATTATAGAAACAAATTCAGCCCGGAGTCTGGAAATCAAGCTGTTCTCCCCGTCTCCTCCGTCGCACTCCGCAGACAAGATGGTGGTCCCTGGCAGCCGGCCCTCTCTCCTCAGGGAAGCTCGGGGGACGGGCAAACCCTCAGGCTACACGGCCTTTCCAATGGCAGCTGGAGAACGGAGTGTATATGATTTCTCAGAACCGGGGGAAGAAAGGAAAGCCTCTTCAAAATACTGGATTCAACACAACAAACAGGGTACGTAATGACTCCATGTCTATGAAATTCTAGAACAGGCAAAACTAACCTATGGTGAAAGAACTGAGATCAGCGGTTGCTCTGGAGGGTGTGCTCAGGCGACGTGATGTTCTGTGTCGAGAGGGTCATGGGTCACGAGGGTGTATGCGTTTGACAAAACTCACAACGCAGTTCACTGTGAGTCAACTATACCTCAGTGAAAAATATTAAAGACAAATACATATATTAAATTAGATACAAAAGACAGTCGTTTCCTAGGAGGGTAGAGGTCTTAAGGAAAACTAAAAGCTATTTTGTGTTCAGGACTTAGAATTACAGAATCCTTAAACTTGAGGCCTGGGAACGAATTCACCCTGTTGTTCAACCTGCGCTCTTCGGATGAGTACCCAGGCAGCACACCACCTACCGGAAGTCACAAAGCAAATCAGCAGCAGAACGGGGACCAATCCCAGACCAAGTCCTAGCCTGGGGTCATTTTCTCTGTTCTGGACCAGTGCCAAAAAAGTAGATAAAAAGGATCAAGGGTGATTTTCTGAACTAATTTTTTTAGGAGGTACCAGGGATTGAACCCAGAACCTCGTACTTGTGAAGCAGGCGCTCGACCACTGCGCTACACCTGCTTTGCTGAACTAATTTTGTTTGAACCATTCAACCTAGAACTACATAGCCACCCCCAACCCCCAAGACCAGTCTAAATCAGGATAAAAAACAGTTTACCTTTCACCAGGCTGAGTCAAAAATGGCTCCTCCGTTAAATGGCAGACTTAATACTCCTTGTTTAGCCTCCCTGTTCATACACAAACACCCAAATGGGTGACAAGAGGCCAGGAGGTAAGTAGGAAGACACTTAGGAGTCATAAAACTGGGCTCTTACCCCAGCTGTGCCGTGACTCACTGTGGTACCTTGGCAAGTTGCCCACCCTCTCTGGGCCTCAGTTTCTCCACCTGTAAAAATTAGGGTGTTGGACCACATGCCGCTAAATGCCCTTCCAGCTAGAACCCTGTGATGTTTTTGAACTGCTGGCTTAAGAATTTCCAGGGTTAACACAAGGGACTCTCACTCTCTGGGAGCCACTAGCAAACTCAGCTTTCGTACTCCAAGCAGCGTCAATTCTCAGGCCTCATTCCCTATTTTGATTAATGACATGCCAGATCCCTGCATGATTTCTCCTTTGAGAAGCAGCAAAAAAAACCCTCAATGGTGTCCTATTACGGGGCCCTGTCCTTGTCCCCACCTCTCAAAGACTTGCAGCCCAGTTCTCTGAGATTAAAGAATTGGTCTCTCCATATTACACTCAGTTTGAAACCAAAACCCAAAACAGGATTTTTGACATGCCTCCCAGACTACAAGGCTTGTGCTACATTAATGATTAAAACGGCAGCTGCTAATGTCTTACAAGCAAGTTGGTCAGTTAGACAGCTTAGCATCTGTTTAAATCCCCTCTCTTCCTCCATCCCACATTGTGGTTCCGAAGCCAGTCTAAAGAGAAAGTAAAATACATAGATTTTCATTACTAAGAGAAGTCTCAATGAGTTTGTAAACAGCACATCCTTGATTGAATTTTCAGAAAACTTGCTGGGATGAAGAGGACAAGTGCACACTGAATTATACCAGGGGAGCTGAAACTGGGTAATTTATAATCTTAAGGCAGATCTGAATTTGAAAAAACCATCACCAGATTTTCAGCCACCCACTTCATTCAGGTATTTATTCACTCATTCCCACAAATAATGACTGAGCTCTAGACAGCACAGAGGTTAAGAGCACCGGCTCTGGAGTCCACTGGCCTGTGCTCAAGCCCCTGCATTAGGCACAAGACCTTGAGTAAGTCACTTGACTTCTAAGGCTCATTTTTCAAGTCGACAAAATGTGAATGATGGCACCTGCCTTACAGGGTTGTTGTGGGGATGAAAGGAAACGATGCGTGTAAGGTACTAACCCAGTGCTCTCAGCAGCAGCATTAGTCTTTAAGGCACTGTGCTAGACTCTACTAAAAAATAAGAACAGCAGGAACAAATGCCCTTGTGGAACATTTAGTCTAAATGGCGCATGGGGGGAACTAGGACCTAATACACTGGTATGTCAGTTTTCCCTTCCAAAGGGCTGGACACACAGCATCTCATCTGATCCTCTTAACTACCCTCTTAACTATGCAGCAAGTATTATTGCTCCAGTTTACAGATTAGGAAACTGAGACCAGAGCAGTTCATGGACTCATACCAGCGCAAGCAGACACAGAGGCAGAGATGAGATTGATTCCAATAAAAAACAAGAAATGTCAAACGCTGGAGGAGAACAGAGGGTGCAATGGAGGTCAACAGTCCTCTAGAATGCATTGATGGAACTGTGCTGTCCATATGGAATTCCTGTTTGGAACCAGTTAAGGCTCAGTTTTGTCCAAATGGAAACAGATCATGCTTGCTGTCTCAAAGCTCTAGAGCTGGACTCCCTGAGTGCGGCTCACAGCTCAGTAAGGTGAGCTACGGAGACCTCGGCAAACTTCTTAACCCCTTTCTTCATCTGCCAAATGCATATAATGCCATTGCCTTAATGGAGTTGTTTTCAAAGAAAAAAATTTAATGCGATAATGTGTGCCTGGTATACAGCAAAGGTTCAGTAAATGATGGCTAATATTTTAAGCTTTGAAAGGTGCTAAAGATTAAAATGAATTGAAGGGACTGTATGGTGTGACTAACGGCAGAGTACACTCTATCATACACTGTACAGGTCATGAAAAACTAGAACACGCACAGCCTGCCCTCAAGAAGCCTCAGTCTTATTAAGGCGATAAGGAAATAAATGCAAAATGACAATAAGAAACAGGGCTGGGTGGGAGGAAAGGAGTCAGCAGGCTTTGAGTATATTATTTGAGTGCAGGATACTGTGCTAGGGACTTCACACAGTGTCTCATTTAATCGTCACAAAAACCTGGAAGGTAAGTAATATAATTGTCTCAATAGTATATGTGAGGGAAGTGCCAAGTGAATGATGTGGATAACAAGCACGAATGATCTAGGAAGGCTGCCTGGAGGAGGAGGCAAGGGTTGATGGCCAGCATCAACACAAGCACCAAGTCTGAGGCTGCTTTGTAAAAGGCCCCTCCCTTTTCTAACCACAAGAAGCTGGGTCAGCAGGAAAAGCTGGAACATCATTTACGTCTTTTTAAATGGCTAGGTTAGACTGAAAAGCTGGGTGGTTTGTCTGCTAGGTCAGGAGCAACAACTTTTTTCTTTTCTTTTCAACAGCCTTTAATACATGCTTCCCTGGGCACTCTATTTATAGCCCCTTCTTCACCTAATAGCCCAAGCTGGAAAAAAAAATTTAAGGCAGTTTAAAAAGTTTTAAGATCCAGAAATCTGCTAACAGTGGTTATACAACCTTGCATCATCAAGGCGTGAGAAAATGGAGAGTGAGATATCCAAGTACCCCTTTATATGAAACAAGAAGAATCTCAACAAGTTTGTTTGAAAAAGGATTACAGTGATTTTTTTTTTCTCCTTTGCATTTTTTTATATTTTCAAATTTTCTCCATGGGAAGCCATTGTTTCTTAAAAAGCACAATGATAGGAGAGGTGTAAACATTCTAAACAGCGCAGCTCTAAGCAGCTGGACCCGTTCAGAAGAGCCTGTGAGGGTCATCTGCTGTGCCTGGGCACAGAAAGCCGAGCAGAATGGGCAGCAGGCTGACCCTCAACCACGTGACTTCCGAAAGCTGGCGTTCTCTAACCTGTCAGGAGGTCAAGGACAAACGTCCTCAGCACCGCAGGCTTCTCCCCAGCGCTCCGTCAACCTGCCATGGCACCTCCCCCTCCCCTGGCAGGGACTCCTAAGGAGAACCCCTCCCCGGAGCTTCAGGGCCCTGTCCACCGCTGACCGCACAAATGGGGGCTTCGGTGGTGAGAGAAGAGTAGTCTTTTGGTGACTGCCAAGGTAAAATCTGCTGCTTCTGTAATGGCATCCATGCCCCTCCCTCCTGAGAACTCCCCCATGGCTCCCCAGTGTCTGATGGAAGAATCCAAACTCCTCAGCCCAGCATCTGAAGTCCTCCACGAGCAGGTCTTACCCTAGTTTTCCAGTCTTGTGCTCCACCACTCCCATCGGGGTGGCTGCTAGGACCTGTCCCTATCACCTCCACCTGCCGTTACTTACTATCTAGCTATTGCTCATGCTGTGCCTTTGCTGAGAAAGCCCTCTAAGCATCCTTTTCCATTTCTTTTTTTTTTTTTCAATTTTTTTGTCTTTATTTTTTTAATGTTACATTCAAAAAATATGAGGTCCCCATATGCCCCCCACCCCCCTCACCCAACTCCTCCCCCCATAACAACAACCTCCTCCATCATCATGAGACATTCATTCACTTGGTGAATACATCTCTGAGCACCGCTGCACCTCATGGTCAAAGGTCCACACCATAGCCCGCACTCTTCCACAGTCCACCCAGTGGGCCATGGGAGGACACACAATGTCCGGTAACTGTCTCTGCAGCACCACCCAGGACAACTCCAACCCCCGAAAATGCCCCCACATCACATCTCTTCCTCCCACTCCCTACCCACAGCAGCCACCATGGCCACTTTCTCCACACCAATGCCACATTTTCTTCGATTACTAATCACAACAGTTCATGAATAGAATATCAGTAGGTCCACTCTAATCCATACTCTATTCCTCCATCCTGTGGACCTTAGAATGGTTGTGTCGACTCCACATCTATATCAAGAAGGGGCTTAGATTCCACATGGATGCTGGGTGCAATCCTCCTGCTTTCAGGTATAGGCACTCTTGGCTCCCTGGTGTGGTGGTTGACCTTCTTCACCTCCATGTTAGCTGAGTGGGGTAAGTCCAATAAACCAGAGTGTAGGAGTTGTACGTCTGTTGAGGCTCAGGGCCTGGCTATCACATGGTCAGTCCGGAGATTCGGGTCCCCTGGGTATATATTAAACCCCAGCACCAACTACAGGTCCGGTAAAAGTAACAGGAGAGACTTGTGGACAAAGATCACATCTGAGACCAGCTCCATCACACAGAAACACAAACTCCAAAGTAGGGCCAACTGACATGGCACTGAACTCCATCTGCCATGACCATAGAACCTGTGGGTCTCTGTAGCCCTCAAAAGAACCAATACCTGGGGTTGTATCTGCTTTATCTGTCTCTGGGACTCTGCTGAGGTGTGCATAAGGGCAACCCCTCTGATAACGTCATGGCTCTTTTTGGAGACTCATAGCCAAATAAACTCATTTGTCCTTTCCATTTCCCCCTTTGATTCAGGTCAAAAAGCATTTTTAACTCCTGGTATTATATGTAGACTGAGATATTCTGCTGGTCCGAGTTGACCCTTTTATTCAAGGTCATTTTCTAGTTATATCATCAGCTGGTACTTGGTAGTAATCCCTTGGCGCCAGGGAGGCTCATCCCTGGGAGTCATGTCCTACGCTGTGGGGAAGGCAACACATTTACATGCTAAGTTTGGCTTCAAGACTGGTCATATTTCAGCAACACGGAGGCTCTCAGGAGGTAACTCTTAGGCACCCTGCAGCTCTAGCCTTGTTCTTATTTCAGGTGCACAGGCTCATAAGCATAGTCATTAGTATCGAGGGCTCATTGTTGGACACTCCTTCTTTTTTGGTCTTTGCCGTTGCACTTGGGGGATTGTTGCTGTTCCTTTAGGGACTGTGATAGAGCTCCCCTGGCTAGGAACTCAGCACTCGCTCAGTTGTTGTTTTTAATTGTAACCACTATGAAAATATCCAAACATTTTTATGTACCCTAGATATATGCCCTGGAGAACTCCCTGCCAACCATGTGTCCCCTGTCAATAACATCCCACACCAGTATTCCTCCCCTGCCATTGTTGAATCTCTCTGTGATCCAAAACTTCTGCAAAAGTGAAGCCCAATATATTGTTAGGTTCCATTAATAGTAAAATGGAATATAGTGATGAGTTTAAAGGTTAGATATAGAATACATATTAATTTAGAAAAATTAAGGTAAAAATAAATTGGGTTATCAAAAAAATTTTTTAAATGCAAAAGCTTTGTTTTTGATGTTTTGCCTTCCATCACTGTAATAAGTGTTGCCCTGTATGCAAACTGGCAAGGCAACTACTTTCATCTTTTCCTCAGTGTCTACGTCCTTTCCTTTTCTTTTATTTTTCCTAGTTATTAAGCTTATCTTCACAAAAGTCTTAGATCACAGTAATTCATATATATAATATACAGAACTCCCACATATCCAACATAAAACCCTTTTCCCTTCCACAGCAATAATCTTTTTACATATTCATACTATATTTATTGAAACTGATGTACAGATATTGAGACAATAGCTTTCAAACAAGGTAACATTTGGGTTTACATTGTGGTTTATATCTTAAATTATACAATTTTCTAAATTTTTAGTTATCTTACGATTTTACATTATGATTTACATTTTATCCTATCAGCCCTTTTCCATTTCTAATGAACCGAACCTGCCATCATCCTCGGTGCTTCTGGACCGTGCTTCCCCCACCCCTCCCTTGCTGAGGAGCCAGAATGCCTGGGTCCAAACCCCAGTGCCCTTACTTCTAGTTGTGTGACCTTAGGTAGTTGAGTAAATTCTCATTGCCTCAGTGTCCCCACCTGCAAAGCGGAGGTCTTAACAGTAACTTCCTCTGGGTTGTTGTGAGAAGTAAATGACTGGAACTTCTAAAGGACCTACTCGGGTCTCTGGCACATAGTAATATAGCCCTAAGCCAAAAAATAAAACCTGACCACCTTCAGCTATCCTTACTACTGCTGGAGGTGGCCCCTCCCCTCCCTGTTCCCTTACTGCATTTATCCACTCAATCTTGTCCCTGTCTCAGCTGCTCAGTAGACTGAAAGGCCTGGTAAATGCTTAGCTTGGTACACAGTGTCGATATAGAGCCACTGAATGAAGAAACGAATTCTACATAATCACACTTAATAGTTTGTCCACAAGAAGGCCCAAATTTAATGTCTGAAGGAAGATAAGGAAGAGACTAAAGAAGCAGAAATTGTATTCTTAAAGTGTGATTTCTGGACCAATAGCATCAGGCTCACTTGGAAAGTTGTCAAAAATGCCAGTTCTCAGGCTCCAACAGAGAATCTATGGAATCAGAAAGTCTGGGGGTCGGGCCTGGCAATCTGTGTTTTAAGAAGCCCTCCAGGTGATTCTGATGTCTCTGAATCCTGAGTTCTGAACACAAGAAGCAACATGGCAGTGCAGAATGAGTCCTGGCCCAGGAATAGATTCTAGACATTGACCTTGCCCCAGGCTCTTAACCTCAGAGCCCCAATCTCCCTATCAGTGATAAGGGACAGTAACACCCAGCTAATTAAAGATCCTGAGGACTAAATGAGATCCCCTGTGCATACAGTAAGTGCTTACTATTAATTCTATTTCTTTTCCTGTATATCTCACAGAGTTGGGAAAAATAAATAAAACTATGGAAGCAAAAGGGGTTTGTGGATTGCCAAATGCTACGGCAATCAGTCCAGCTATTGCGGTTGGTATGAATGCCCAGCCCAGATTTCCCCAGCATTCACAGGACATTAGGAAGTGGTTTATGTTCGGCATCACAGAACCTACAAACACAAATCTTCCAACAGAATATCTGTGTCTCACATGTTTATTCAAGCAGAATCGCCAATAGAATAAATGAGTCTCTTTCTCACCCCCTCCCCCAGTATTCTGGTTAGGCTTAACTAATTACTAACTCACTGATCTTTCTATCTAAATTTGCCTCTTGGAAGAGGATTATCTGAAAACTTTTTCCCGCCAACTGCAAACATTTACAAAGACCCTTTGAGCTGGTGCACAGAACTCACAATGTATGACATCCAACGCCAGGCAGTTGTAGAGGGTTGAGATTAAGACAGTAACATTTTGAAACTTGTTTTAGAAAAGAAAATCAGGAAATAAAAATAAGTACTCTTTCTTCCGCCATACTTCCTAACTTATCACATCACTGTTCTCTTTCTCTCTGCTCTCATTGGAAAGGAACCACTTTCCAGAAGGAACGCAAGAAATTCTAGAGTGGACCGTGGTATGGATTGCTGTTTCAAGATGGGCAGAGAGTGTTCAACCAGCCAGCACCAACTGAGGGCATCCGCAGGAGGCGCAGGCAGGAGAGGGTCGTCAGTACCCTAGCCACCACTCAGACTAAGGTCTGAAGCTCAGCGTCACCCTCCTGGGAGGGCACTGCCTCCACTGAAGGCTCCCTAGGCGCGAGGCATTTTGCTCACCGATGCTTGTGTATGGACTGACTGAACTATTTCGGTATGAGGTCCCAGGCAGCTGTAGGGAATCATTACCTTAAAGTGGGAAAAATGTAGCCTGGGACACCACCCCCCTGGAACCAGGCGTGTCACCTGTGGTTCAAACCCTGCGAGCCTCCAGCACCACAGCCGCCTCGGCTCTACTCAGTCCACAAAAACGCCCACCTCCTGCCTCCTTCACTGGTCCCCAGCCCAGGTCAGCCTTCTCTCCAGGGCCTGTGGAAGTCATTCCATCCTTCACAGCCCGCAGATTCAGAGAAGCCAGTCCCCACTGCTCAGCCTCTTCTGAATTCTTCTCAACTCCTACAGCATCTACAATCCTTATGACTCAACTGAGCGCTTACCTACAGACTTTCATTATTTTCTGCATCTCAGTTTTCTCTCCAGAAACTGTGAGACCCTTGAGGGCAGGAACCAGGTAGGAAATCCCAGCTTCCCAGCTCTCTCTCTTCCCAGCAAGTCATTGTACTCCTCTGAGCCTCAGTTTCCTCACCTCTAAAGCAGGAAGAACAATAAAACCTTGCAAAGTAGCTGTGAGGAACAACTGATGGTCTGGCAATTGCTTTGTTCAAGCTGTAACTGCTGCTTTTAATCATAATTACCTTTGTTGTTGTTATTTTATTTCTGTACCCCCTCCCCTCCAGGTGGCATATGTGGTTAATATTAATTCCCCTGCTGTCTACAACAAGTGACGCTTCTCCCTGGCACACTCCTCTAAAAGAATACTAAGAGGGAAGAGGGTGCAGCTCAGTGGTTGAGCGCCTGCTTCCCACGCATGAGGTGCTTGGTTCAATCCCTGGAACCTCCTAAAACAACAAACAAACAAACAAAAAACTAAGAATACTAAATGCTGTGAAAAGTCTTTGTCACAACAGTACAGAATATACATGAGAACCTCATTCCGTCCTCCAGACATTTATCTGAACTGAATGGAGCTGAACTGTGAAATCCCAGAGGCCTTGCCTATCAGCTAAATAGCACTGGGGAGCCTTCATTCCCTTAAGGGTTAAGCGTCTTTTAGGAAGGATGGTGGGTGCTGGGGCCTGGAAGGTTCATTTCCTTCACAGATGGGCAAGTGGTCTCAGCATATTCTCCCCATACCGTAAATTCCACCCGAATAATTACTCTGCTGTTAACAGTGTGTGCTACTATGTTCCAGGCTCTATTTAATGTTTTATATACATTATCTCACTTAATCCTCATTCCTCTGTATCTCTCTCTTTCTCTCTCTCTCTCTCTGAAGCAGATGTGGCTCAAGCAATTGGGCTCCTTTCTACCATATAGGAAGGAGGTCCAGGGTTTGATGCCCAGGGCCTCCTGGCAAAGGTATGCTGGGCCGTGTGGCGAGCTGACCTACACAGAGTGCTGTCCTGCACCAAGTACTGCCCCACGCAGGAGTGCTGGCCCACACAGAGAGCTGGCACAGCAAGATGATGCAACAAAAAGAGACAGAGGAAAGAGAGTTAGAGATGCAGCAGGTCAGGGAGCTGAGGTGGCGCAAGAGTCTGAGCACCTCTCTCCCACTTCCGAAGGTCCCAGGATCCGTTCCCGGAGCCACCTACTGAGAAGACAAGGAGACAGGGAAGAACACACAGCAAATGGACACAGAGAGCAGACAACGGGGGGAGGGGGGAATAAACAAACAAGTAAATAAGTAAATAGATAAGCAGAGATGGGTACACACCTTCTGGAGGCACATAGCCAATAAATCAGAAGAGCCAAAATTCAATTCAGGTTCTCCAGATAGAAGCTTCCTTGCTTTTGCACTCCCTAGATAGCCCTCCATTCATCCCTTATATTTGCATATTTTAACTTCCACCTCTCATCAGTTATGCATTTCAAGGGCATAGAGTTTCCTATTATAAGGAAGATGTAAAAGGGGAAAAAAATCCCCCAAAGTTTGATGCTCTCTCCATTAACTGGCTGGAGTTCACTGATGACTGAGATGTGATTTTGGGATAAGGCTGCAATGACAGAACACCTGAGAAAAGTGGAAAAGGTTATGAGGAAGCAGAAAGGTGATTGAGAATAAGATACTCCAGTGGGCAGCTGGGGACAAAATATCATAAAGGTGGGACAAGACTCTTCCAGAACCCAGAGCCCATCATCCCTTATAAAAGTCACTTCACCAGAAAGGAAAGAAAGCCATCCAAATGCCAGTTAGCCAATAGAAGAGGCCCTAATAATTTCACAGGTCCCACTAAAGCTTGAAAAGTGAGCTGGAAATTCACAAACAAAGAGGAGTAAACAAATCACTGCTGCTAAACCAGTCAGGGCTAGAAGGAAACCAAAAGTCCCTCCTCCTAAAAGATGTCTTACCAGTCCTTCCATTAACCAGGAGGCATCCAGTTGTAAAAGAAACCAATCAACATTCTTTACTGGTCCTTGGCATGAGTCCTTGCTCTGGGAAAGAAGGCGAGCTGCTGTCTTGGTAAGGAAACCCCTTTGCTAGCAGCCACTTTGGATCTCCTTGACTTGGGCTTTCCCTATCCAGGGTACTAGTTATCTCTGGTGCCGGATAGAATTAACAGGTACTCCCTCCCGAGTACCAATCTCTCTATCCTGCTACTGAAAAGATTTCCGCTTTGGCAAATTGAATTCGGCAGAGAGCAACAGTCGATGTGCAGATACCTGCTACACGGAACATCAAAACTTTCGAATTTGAAGGCTCCTAGCACATTACACCTCCAAACACCATACTGACAGACAAGGAAACTTCAAACCAGAAAGGGCAGTGACTTGCACAAGGTCACAGGAAGGGTCACTGGCAAAGTCAGTGCTGGAGTCCAGTCTTCCTGATGCCCGGTCCAGGGCTCTTATTAAATAGCGCCGTCTCCCTTCTTTCCTGGGAGGCATGGCAGGCATGCCACCCCCCTGCCAGGATTATCACCCTCTTAAGAACCAAGCCCATCCCACTCCCCCTCCACTACATTCCCTCCTCCAGCCCAGCGAGTTGCAGCTCAGATAAGCAGGTCTTGGAGCAGGGGCATTCTCTGGGAGGGTGCGGAGTCTGAGGGCTGCTGGTACGGGAAAGGGGGGACAAGGTGGAGAGAGATGGGCAGGGAGGAATGTTACTGCAGTGACATCCCCCAGAGGGGGCTGGGAGAGCCGGGCCCTGGGGGCGGGGGCAGCGAGGCACAGAGGCATCTTCCAACAGCAGTTGGCACCACCTCGAGGAGAGACAAGAAGAAGTGGGCTCTGATGGATAAGGTCGCGCCAGGCATCGCCAAGTCCAAGCTGGCAGGGCGGCACCGGACCCATGAGGTGGCACCGGCACCGGGGAGCAGGCCCAGCTCGACCGCGGGGCGGGGAGAGCCTCGGGCAGAGGCCTGCCCACAAGGATGCCCAGTCGCCCGCGGGGAGTCCCCGCGCCCCCCTCACCCGTGGGGTGCCCGTGGGATGGCCCCGCTATCCCAGGCGCCCGCGAGGCGGCCCCGGGGCCTGGCAGAGGCCCGCGGCCCTCGCCAGCTCCCGTCAGCAGTCGCCGCCCGGAGCCCCGTCGCGCGCCCCCCGCGCGGCCTTACCGAGGCACTGTCCCACGGGGGTGCTGAAGGGGTTCCCCAGCAGGAACTCCATGTTGGGTGGACCACACGGCACCGGCGCCGGCCCCCACCCCCCGTGTGCCGCCGCGGTCCCCGCTGTCCCCAGCCGCGCTCCGGACCTGACTGACACTTGCCCCCGCCCCACCCTCAGGAACGCCGAGCGCTGGGCCCTTGGCCCCTCCCCTCTGTCGCGCTTCTATTGGGCAGCTCCTGGCACAGACCTCGTCCGATTGGTCTCCACGAAGCCCCATCTACCCAGCGGCGTCCGATTGGGCCGAGGGGCGAGCTACGTCACTGGAGTCTCCGCCTGGCTCAGCGGTACCTCCCCTTGCCCGCCTCCAAACGGGAGCTCTGCGTTTTGATTCATCTACCTAGTGGTCCATCTAGGGAATCCTCATTGTTATTGGGCAACAGATGAGTCAATCTCCACGGGAGGGATGGAGAAAAGGTGGGGCTACGAGGAACCCCGCCTGTAGAAAGTGTTCATTGGAAAAACGTTTGTTTTCTCTGCGGCTGGTTGGTGTTGGGAATGGGTCCCCGCCCAGAAGTCGGTCACGTGGTCCACCAACTTTCACCCAGGAAGTCCACCTCCTGACTTCCCCCTTAGCAACCAAGTGGCGGTCCTTGGTTCCCCTAGCAACCCGGCGACGCGTCGGCTGCGCTGAGCTCAGGCCGGCAGCCTGCGCAGGGACGGTGAGAGCTGGGCGCCCGAGCTAGAAGAGAACGCGCAGGGACGAAGCAGCACCCCGCCTTCCTCTTTCCTGGTACCTTTTATTCTGAGACGTCTGCCCGGCCCTTCTCTTCTGTGAAATGAGTACCCAAGTCCTTGCCAGCCACTTTACAGTCGCCCTGAGGCGCTCAAAGCACTTTAGTCCTGTGTTTTCAGGCCTTTGGATGAGGGGAAACGAAAACAACAACAACAAAACAACTAAATGAGTATTTCCCCAGAGAACTGGCCCAGAAGGGATTTTTAAGGGGTCGAGGGTTGCATCCCCCAGCCTCCAGCTCTGATCCCTTTCCTCAAAGGAAAGGCACCAGTCCACTCATAAATTATAGGCTTTAACCATCAAATCCGACCTCTTAACACTCATTAAGTTATTTCTTTTCTTATTTTTATTCTCCAGCCTGGTGCTTTGGAACTTGGGACAAGTTCCTTCTCTCTGGGCCTCAGTTTCCCTATCTGGGAAATAAGGGCATTAGGATTCCAGAATTAAGGGAACAATGGCCTCCAGAGCAGATGTGTAATTAAATAACTGTAACTTAGTACACAGAATTAAGTGGTTGGTTGCTTTGCTTCCTGTAAATTCATGGACAATGGGGTTTATATTTTTCAGATCCAATTGATCCCAGGTTGTCTCCCAGGACGATTCTGGATCTGTTCCTGCAGAAGAAGCTACTGCATAGACAGTGGTGGATACCTCTCGATTGCTTTGCACACTTCCTACCACTGGTCTTCATCAACCAGTCTATTGTAAGGCAAGTCAACAGGAACCCAGGTTGGGTGGTAAATTACTGATAAAATCCCCTTGATGGAGGAGCATGTGGGCCTCGCCCCCAACCCAGAACAATTGTGAGAAACCATGTGAGCTGTGACTGTGACAGTCCACAATTGAGTCCCAATTAAGAAAAAGTTGCTCTGGCGTCTTACTCTCCTGCCTCTGCCGTCTAGACTTGGACATGCTTCCTTAGCCTTTCTAATCAGCTTCAGCTGTCTTATCTTCAGACCCAGGGAGATTAGACCAACATAGAAATTGAGTTTCTGGAGATTTCTCAAATCAACAATCTACCATCAACCCTCGTTAGCTCTTGCCTCGTTGTTCTTGCCATCCTCAGTACTAATTTTAAGATGAATGTCTTAGAATTAAAATATGATCACGTCCTTGCCCTTCGAAAGTGCTGGGAACTACCCAGGGACCCTAGGATAACAATAAAAGTCCTGCAGGCCTCTCCCACCTCACAGCACTTCAGCCAACGTGGAATGTGTCTTTTTCTCTCCCACCTCTGGGCCTTTACTAGGCCATTCCCTCTTTCTTCATTCCTACCGGTTCTTCTTCAGATCTCAGCCCTGTCTGCTCTGCCCAGGCCAGGTGCCATAACGTGTGCTCTCCTAGTTCCTTGCCTTTCCTGTCCCTACAGTCTTGGCATGGTTTGTGATTAAATATCTGTAGGATTATTTAATTTGTGCCTGGAATTGAGGGAAGGAGATCTGTGTCATTCACAGCACATAGTAGGTACTTGATAAAAATGTGTGTGGAAATGAATGATGTCCAGCAGTTTTGTGGGCCTTAAAAACTGGAGGGAGGGAAGGTGGGAAACGGGAGGCTTGGACAGGTAGTGTGAGTTCCCAAAGGCTGCATGGTCAGCATTCCAAGCCTGCCTTGGTGTGCTTAACACATGGTGTGTGTAACACATGGTGTGTGTAATGGCTATTCCACATTGTATAGTGATTACCGTGCTTGTCTGGAAGTGAGCGTAATCTGTCGCAGATGCTCTGCCTTGATGGAGCAAAGTGGGTGAGATGAGCAAGTGAGTTAAAGTTTTGAAATGAGAACCTTTTCCCAAAGGGTAGCATCTTTCTTTGAGAAAAAAAAAAAGCACAACCACGTTGCAGATGGCATCTGCCGAATACAGCACATTGAAATTTCCCCCAAGGCAAATGGATGATAAGTTAGAGGAAACCATCTCAGATGATTGTTGAGATGGAGAGAGGCAAGGACTAGAAACGTCTCTGGGGGTTGACTCGATCAACCCAAGGAGGAGGAGCCAATGTCCAGAGAGTGGAGAGATGGGGGAAAAAGAGACCAAGGTCTTGAAGGACCCAGGTAGAGAAGGGGGAGGAGGGCTATGCCGCCTTCTGGGGCAGAATCAAAGGATGCAGGAGAGTTAAAGGCCCAGACTGTTTGATTGTAAACCAACCAGCATCAGGGGGCACATAGTGTGCCCAAGCTGCCTCCCTGTGGGGGAGGAGGGAAGAGACTGGTCAGGCAGTAGAAGCCTCTAAGACCGGGCCCTTCTGAATTTGCCATGGACACCACCAGCCCGATGTTAGGGTTCTCTCTAGCAGTGCCTGGTGAAACAAAAGACAGGGGACATGGGGGGACTGTCCAGCATCAAGGACTTGCATGGCAGGTAGGACAAGAGGGTCAGGAAGCCCCAGTGGCCTGGATGTCGGGGAGGCCTGCAGGCAAAGGTGGAATGTAAAGACCAGAAGGTGAGAAACAGGTGGAAGGCAGAGGGGACACCTGAGTTTCCAGAGTGGTCAGAAGGCAGAATCTGGGCATTTCTAGGAGACGGACGGAGGAATATACCTTCATGCAAAGCCCAGGCCTTCTGGGTTCCTAACGAGAGGTTGGTGAGGGTGAGAAGGAGGTGGGTGCCCCAGCTTGCCAGGGCTATGACTCTGCAGTAAGGGACAGTAGTCCGGGGGCTGCCCCCACAGTGTGACTAACCAGATCCCCCAGGGCAGGTCGCCTCCTTTGCCTGCGGCATCTCAGCCAAAACCCTGTGGACCATGTCTTAGTTTGCTAACGGCTGCCAATGCAAAATACCAGAGATGAGTTGGCTTTTATAATGGGAATTGATTAGCTGAAAAGCTCACAGTTCTGAGGCTGTGAGAATGTCCAAATCAAGGCATCATCAGAGATGCTGTCTCACCAAAGGTCAGCTGCTGGCAATACCGGACCCTGGCCACGTGGCAAGGCACAATGGCAGCCAGTCTGCACCAACGTCTCTGCTTTCCCTTCTAGGCTCTCCCTTCTAGGCTCTTGTTCTCTCCAAGCTCAGATGTGGGCGATCAGGCACATGATTAGTCTCTTTCGGTATCCCCATGCTCTGCTGATTCCAGCCATCAGGCTTTCTCTGTCTCTGCCCTTTTTCTCTGTGTGTCTCTGCATTGATAAAGGACTCCAGCGCGAGGGCCAAGACCCACCCCGGGTCACGCCTCACTAAAGCGCTCCAATCAAAGGCCGCCAACTGAATCCAATCCAAAGGGTCCCATACCCACAGGAGTGGATCAATTTAAGAAAATCATTTTCTGGGCTCCACCAAAGACTCAAAGCAACACAGACCATTACCAATGGAAACCCATTGGAGTTAGCTTATGTAAAAGAGAATTTAATGCAGGAAGTTAGAAGCCCTCCTGGAACCCACTGAGAGCCCGCTGACAGCCAGGCTTCCCGCAGGGGCTGGGAGTAGAGATGAGACGCCTGGCCGGGGGAAGGCAGCCCCAGTCCCTTTCAGTCTTTCTGCCTGTGCTTTGGTCTTTCTTTTTCCAGATCGCCCAGGTGCTCATCTCTGCTTCCCATACATCTGCCCCTCATGCTTTCTCTGTTTGACCCTGCGCCCGGCTGCCCCCCAGCTCTCCCGTTCCTCCCCAGCTCAAGCAGCCAGCTCTGACAGGCTGCTTTTCTCAGGAGGAAGAAGAGCCAGCTTGGGGCAGAAATCCATCCATGCGCTGGCTGGCGTGTGAGGTGATGGGGGGAAGAGGCAAGGCTCTCAGAGAAGGGGCGGCTGAGGGCCGGGAAGGCCAGGGGGACGTGGTCGGTGGTGGGTACCAGGAAGCCCCGACGAGGATGGGCACAGAGACCAGAGGCCCAGGACAGGGTCAAGGCCTGAGGATACCTGAGATCCCAAAGCTAAGGAGAGCAGTGTGGACACCAGTGCAATGGGCCCGGCTGGCAGCACAGCTGGGGTAATGAGGCCGAGGGATGGACTCCTGCGGGCTGTCGGCCAGTCAGGCCAGGCCCTGGGGCCTCTGGGGGTGACGTTTACTAGCCTGTAGTGTGGGGGGCCAGGCGGGGGAGGTAGAGGGAAGCCGACCTCAGCGGCCGCCGTGTGCGGCCGCCGCGATGCCCCACGGCACCTGCCGGGGAGGCCTGGCCCCGCCCCGTCGTCCCGCGAAGGAAGCAGCGGACGGTGGTGCTTTTCAGGGTAGCGCCGGGCAAGATGAACCGGCTCGGCGACTCGATGGAGCCGCGAGTGATAGACGACGACCTGCTCAAGCTGGCTGTGAGCGAGCAAGGCCCACGGGACGAGGCCGGGCAGCTGGCCAAGCAGGAGGGCATCCTCTTCAAGGATGTGCTGGCCCTGCAGCTGGACTTCCAGAGTGCGTATCCCCTGGGGGGCCCGGGGGGGCGGGTCACGGGAGCCAGGTGGGGGCCGCCCTGTCTCTGAGCCTGAGCCTCGGAATTCCTTGCTAAGGCGGGTCACGGGACAGCCCCGGTGTGAAGGCCTGGGGATAATGTGGACGTGTTGTTTTGTTTTCACACAAAACACTTCTGGGAAGCAGATGGAAAGTGTCCTTGGCATCTGAATCTCCATAAACTCCTGGTTCCAAATAAGTAGAGAGGAAAAGATCAGACGAACCCCAAAGGTCCCGGGCTGTTTCCGCCACGTGACTCCACATGTGTGTCCTGGGAATGAGAGTCCCCAGCAAGCAGAAGCCGTTGGCATGGGCCCAGGCAGCCAGGACCTGGCCTCCAGGGAGCGAAGAAGGGCCTGCGGGAGCAGCTTCAGAGCGGGGCACGGGGCCACGCGGAGGGAGGCCCCCCTGGAGGGGCAGGGCAGTGCAGTGGGAGGGCGTGGCTCAGGAGCAGGACCCCCTCTCCACCTCAGT
This sequence comes from Dasypus novemcinctus, assembly GCF_030445035.2. Taxonomy (NCBI): domain Eukaryota; kingdom Metazoa; phylum Chordata; class Mammalia; order Cingulata; family Dasypodidae; genus Dasypus; species Dasypus novemcinctus. The sequence continues at coordinate 14,296,424 of NC_080693.1, forward strand.
TTCCCCGTCTGAGGAAGGGGGCTGGCTGCGAAGACAAGGGGAGAAGCACCCACCCAGGGCCAGGCCGAGCCAAGAAGGCCAGCAAGTCGGGGCACAGGGGGCATACGAGGCAGTGAGAGCGGCAGGCAGGGCCCAGATTCTGGCACCTACCCCGGTGCTTTTGGAAATGAGGCTGCAGCAGAGCCACCTGTGTGATTCACCTGCCTGCTCTGTCCCGGGCCTACTACCATCCAGGTCATCTGGTTGACCCAGGACAAACCAAGGTCCTGCCTCAGCCCGGCCTTGGGGACCAGCCCACCGACCTGTCCAGAGTGTGGCTCCCAGGGCTGGCCCCAGCTCTGCAGGGGTGCTGGCCACCCAGAGCAGGCAGGGCTGTGCAGGAGCCTCAGTTTCCCACCTCCAAGGGTCCAACAGCTTGCAGACCAGCTGACACCATGAGGGCATTTAGTAGTCGACCCCCTTCCTTTTGCTCCCCTTACCCCCCTCACCCACATGCATTCAGGCAATATGTATCAAGAGCCTTTGTGTGCCAGGTGCTCTCCTAGACACTAGGAATTCAACTGTGAGAAAAAAGACAAAAAGCCCTCTCCTCACACAGCCGACCTTCAAGTGGGAGAACAAACAATAAATGCAAGTGGCAAATAGATGGGCTCAAGCAACTGGGCTCCCGTCTACCATATAGGAAGTCCAGGGCTTGATGCCCAGGGCCTCCTGGTAAGGGCAAGCTGGCCCATGTGGCGAGCTGGCCTGCGCAAAGTGCTGACCTGTGCAGAGTGCTGCCCTGCACAGGGTTGCTGCCCCATGCAGGAGCACAGGCCCATGCAGAGAGCTGGCGCAGCAAGATGATGCAACGAAAAGAGACACAGAGGAGAGACAATAGGACGCTTAAATCTTAAGAATAAATAAATGAAGCAACTAAGGAAAATAGACTATATACTAGAGGTGATACGGGCCATGGGAAAAAATAAAGCAGGTAAGGAGAAAAGGATAGCTGGGGGTACAGGGTGTCGGAGGAGGCTTCCCCAAAGAGGCAACGATTAAGCAAAGACTACAAGGTTTAGAACCCTGCTGCATTGCTGGCGGGAATGTAAAGTGGTAAAATGTACAATGGTGCCACCACTGTAGGAAAGAGTCTGGCAGCTCCTCAGAAAGTTAAACATAGAAATACCACATGACCTGGCAATTCCACCCCTGGGCACATACCCAGAGGAACTGAAAGCTGGGACTTGGACAGATATTTGTACACCAATGTTCACAGCAGCATGATTTACAAGAGCCAAAAGGTATATGCAACTCAGGTGTCCATCCACTGATGAACAGACCAGCAGCGTGGTCTAGCCGCACCACGGAATATCACTCAGCCCTGAAAAGGAAGGAAGTCCCAAAACACGCACCATAGGTGAACCTGTGAGCACATCACGTTGAGTGAAATAAGCCAGGCACACGCAGACACATACTGGAGGATGCCACTTAGATGAAATAACTAGAATATGCAAATTCATAGAGATGGAAAGCAGAGTACAGGCGACCAGAGGCCGAGGGGAAGGGGAGTGAGGAGGCAAGGCTTCATGGTAGAGTTTCTGTTTGGGGTGGTGGAAGGTTCTGGTAATGGGCAACCAGGATGTAGCACAAGTTGTTGAATGTGGTAAATCCCACTGTGTGCTTGAAAGTGGTTAAAATGGAAGAAATTTTATGTTGTACAGCTGTTAACACCATAAAATTAAAAATTGAAAAAAAAAAAAAACCAGCTTAAGGAGGTAAGGGAGGGAGCTGTGTCTGCCTTTGCAGGGACAGCGTGCCAGGGAGTGGGGAGAGCAAGGTGCAGGGGCCGTGGAGACGGGGGCGGGCCTCGGGTATCTGGGACAGCGGAGGAGACCGCGCTGGGGCAGAGCGCAGAAGGACGGCCCCCTGTCTCTGCCCGGTGCCACCCACTGTACCAGGGTCCTGAGGAGCCCCCCAGCCCGGCCCCCACGGGGGCAGCTCGGGCAAGTCCCGTGCTCTGGGCAGGTCTGGCCGAGCCCCCGCCGACCCCCGCTAGGTCTTCCTGTGTCCCCAGCAGCAGAGCCAACTGGTGGCAGTGCCCTAATAGGGGCGAGGGGCGGGGGGCCCTTTGTACCGTTCGCACTAGCCGACCCCATCCTCCGACACGCTGACCCTGAGCCTGACCGGAGGCCGGGGCCACCCGAGGGGTCGCCGCCCGTGGTTTCAGACATCCTCCGGATAGACCACCTCTGGCAGTTTGAGAACCTGAGGAAGCTGCAGCTGGACAACAACATCATCGAGAGGATCGAGGGCCTGGAGAGCCTCACGCACCTGGTCTGGCTGGGTAAGGCCCCTCCCGGACGGCGTGTCTGCCCTCCTCACAGCCGGCCTCCCGCCGAGGCCATCCCCACCGTCAGCCCGGAGCAAGAAAGCGGCTGGTGTGTGAGGCCCAGGGCCTGCCCCGGCCGGCCGGGCGCAGCACCGCAGAGCACCTTCAGCTCCCACCTGCCCAGGCGCTGGGGCTGCGAGGGGAGCAGAGGGGCGCCCGCGGGCTCCTTCTCTATCGCCCATGACCTTGATCGTGCTCCCCTCCCCCCAGGCCAGGTCAGACCAGGATGAACTGTCTCAGCTGCTCTGGCACGCTGAGCGCTTACTATACACTAAGCCTATCCTCTAAGCTTCCCACGCGCGGCCTGTAGATCCTCCCAGCACCCCCACTGAGGTGATGAGCCAAGGGAGGCCACAGCAAGTAAGCAGGGGGAGGGACAGGGACCCCGATCCAGCCCAGACCGCTGCCCCTCGCTGCCCAGGCCACGGAAGGCCTCCCCGGAGGCGGGCCCCCAGCGGAGAGGAGCGGGCCTGAGGGTGGTGTGTACACCTCACCTCGCTCACCAGGATCCGGAGAGAGCGGGATCGGCTACAATCCCACTCTGCAGCAGAGGAACCAAGGCTCAGAGAGGTGAAGGCACTTGGCCAAAGTCACCCAGCCACGACGTAGCAGAGCTGGGGCTCGCGCCCACGCCTGCCTGACTCTGATGCCCACGCTGCTTCTCTCTCATCAGGTTGCTGCCCGATAACAGGAATAACCCGGGGGGCACAGCCCCTCCCATTTTGCAAACCGCTTTCAGCTGCCTCTGTGCGAGGCCCAGGCCTCCCTCCCCAGCACTGGTTCCTGGGCTTGGCAGCCCACGGAGCTCTCCAAGGGTCATCTGTCGGCCTGTGGGTTGAAGACACGGGCCTGGGACTTCGCCGAGGGTGACCCGGTCAGCCCAGCCCTGGCCACACCCTTGGATGGCCTGCCGCTCTTGGGCCCTGGAATCGCCGTGAGCTCAGGGAAGTGACCGGGCCCCACTGTCCCTTAGTCCTAAACAGGTGGCCCGTGTTCCCCGCCGCCCGCTCACCCAGCTCGAACTCGAAGGCTAGTCTCAGTCTCCCCCGTCGCCAGAGCTTATCGGCCTCACCACCTGGAGCCCCTGCACGGGCAAACAGGAGGGGGCCGGCCCACAGGTAGAGACCCAGCACTCCCAGGTGTGGGGGGCAGTGAACAGGAGAGAGCTCTGGGCAGTGAGAGCCAAAGGCAGGCGCCGGCCTCTGTCCAGCCTCAGGCTAGTTGCCCAGAGAACCAGGATCCAGAGAACCAGGCCCACCCGGGGTGCAGCGGGGGCGAGGGGGCCCTTGGGTGCCCCGCTGGTGGCCCCTGGAGGGGACTGGCTTTGTATGTGCCCTGTCCAGTTTCGCGCCCAGTGGCGTGAAACCGAAGGTGGCAACGGAAATACTGACACCTCCCATCAGGGCCTTCCCCCAGCTGTTAGACACTTACCAGCCCAGCGCTAGCTCCGGGCCTGGCGCCCAGGCAGCCAAGGAACACGGACCTGGTGGCCCAGTGGGAAAGCCAGCACCTTCGCCTCTGTGAACCTGGGCCTCTTTGCACGATGTGTGAGACGGGGGTGTCACCGATGCTGGGAAGAATAAATAAGGCCGTGCCGGCGCAGGGCCTGACCTAGAAAAGGTGCGTGAGCTAGGATGGCTCGGCTGTCATCGCAGGAAGCAGCATCTCGGAAGCGCCGCCTGCCAGAGCCCCCTGATGTGCAGAGGAGGCTGAATTCAGACGCAGTTAAACCCACCTTCCCAAGTCACCCTTTCAAATACGAATTTCTTGCCGTTATATCCAAGCTCAGGACAAATTGTCCCATTTTGGCCTCTGGGCCACTCATTTCTTAGGATAGGGTGACAGTCCCCAACCCCAAGCAACCCTGAGAGCCAGTGGTGGGGACCCCAAGCCGGCTGGAATGTGCCGGAAACACTTGACATGCCCACATCAAGGGAGCCGACCTTGGTGGACCCGGCCACCTCCTGGTCAGCTGAAGGGGGTGCAGTCTGGGCATATGGCCAAGCCCTTCGAGCCTCAGCTTCCTGATGGGTAAGGTGGGGAGAGATTCCAAGCTGCTGCGGCAGGCACTTGTCAGAGGGTGGACCCACAGGCACGACACATCCTGGCAAATGCGAAGCAGGTGGGAGGAATTAGTGCCCAAGGGCCCTTGGCGTGAGGGAAGGGGACACCGATGCCTGTGTCCCCTGGGAGGTGGCGTCAGCTAGGGTTCTCCAGGAAACAACGGGCAGGATCGAGGCATACTTGTGTACGTGTTCATATATGCATAAGTGTGTGTGTGTGTGTGTGTGTGTGTGTGTGTAGAGCTTTATTATAAGGAATTGGCTCCCGTGATCTGTGGGGTCTGCCAAGTTCAAATTCATAGAGCAGTCCAGGGGCTGGAAATGCCAGTGAGAGTGACCTTGAATTCATGAGTGCCAATTTCCTTAGGCTGGGAACTCAGGAAAGAGTCGAGGGTGTAGTCTTGGGGTGGAACGCCTTCCATTCTGGAGCTTTCCATTCTTTGCTCCGGAGACCTCCCCCGGTTCGGATGAGGCCTGCCCACGTGATGAAGGGTCAGCTTCCTTTACGTAAAGTCAGCTGGTTGCAGTTGCCAATCCCATCTGTGAAATACTTTCCCAGCCACTTCCAGGCCACTGCCTGACTCATGAAAGCAGCCATCCCAGGGAGCCCCTGCTTCGGCCCTGCCAGTAAGCACACGTGCGCGCACCCGCCCAGGTGTCTCCAGCCAGAACAGGGGCCAGGTTCTAACTCAGAACAAGGGAAGCGGTTGTGGCTCAAGCAATTGGGCTCCCATCTACTATATAAGAGGTCCAGGCTTCGATTCCTGGGGCCTCCCGGTGAAGGTGAGCTGGCCCACGCAGAGAGCTGGTGCAGCAAGAAGAAGCAACAAAAAGAGACACAGAGGAGGGACAATAAGAGACGCAGCAGACCAGGGAGCTGAGGTGGTGCAAGAGACTGAGCACCTCTCTCCCACTCCAAAAGGTCCCAGGATCAGTTCCCAGTCCTGCCTCAAGAGAAGACAAGCAGACACAGAAGAACACACGGCCAGTGGACACAGAGAGCAGACAACAAGTGGGGGGGGGGGGATGAGTAAATAAATCTTAAAAAAAAAAATTTACAATTTGAGTTAAAAAATAAATAAATAAAGCAGAACCAGAGGGTGACAAAGAGTTGGCACCAGGGGAAAGAAATCCCAGCCGCCGGGCAGCGGGCGCCGGCAGCTTGTCGGCGGCTCGCAGAGCACGAAGGTGCCCTTTCCCTTCCAGATCTGTCCTTCAACAACATCGAGGCCATCGAGGGGCTGGACATGCTGGTGAACCTGGAGGACCTGAGCCTCTTCAACAACCGCATCTCCAAAATCGACTCCCTGGACGCCCTGGCCAAGCTGCAGGTGTTGTCGCTGGGCAACAACCAGATCGACAACCTGATGAACGTGAGCGGCGGGCGCCAGGGACCCCGGCCGAGGGCAGGGCCGAGGCCGCAGGGCAGCGGCCAGCAGCTGGCGGTGGGGCCCGGGGCGGGCGGAGAGCCGGGCCACCTAGATGGGTCCAGCGAGAGGCTTGCTCACATTTAAATACCGCGCTCGGCCCAGCAAAACATCCCGGGGTCCGGCCGTTCCCGATGGCAGCCTCTGCGTCAGCCACGTCCCTTTCCGTCCCTCAGCCTCACACTCGCCCAGGTGGGGCATTGGTTCTGAGCTCAGTGGGGTACAGACCCAGTCCCGCTCCCCAAGGGGGACACCAGCACACGCCCACGTGGTCAGGGGACAAGGAGCCAGGGTCACGAGTAGCGAGAAATCAAGGCCTGCGGGGGGAGAGGCAGCAGAGACCAGCCATCTCGGGGACAGGCACGGAGCTCCACCGGCAGCCAGGCCCAGCTTGTACCTGGGATTGTGAGACGTGATGGACAATTGGGAGCCGGCAGCTTCCGTGAGGACCTGCCCCTCCCGGGAGCTGCCCGGCACCCTCCCGAGGCTCCTTTCCAACTCAGGCAGGCAGGGGTCTGGGCTTGACCTCAGCTTTCCAGGACTCTGTTTCCTCCTCTGCAAGGCCCCGGCAGCCCCACCTCAGGCTGCCACGGGAGCCGGACGAGGTTAGAAGGCCCGGCGCTGCCGCTGCGAGAGCAAGCTCCTCACCAAGGAGAGCTGCAGTGGCTGAGATGGTTCCTAGTAGAACGCCAGGGGAGGAGAGGTGACCTTGGCTCAGGCTCATTAGGAGATTGCCAGAATCGTGCCCGTCTGCAGGAGGGACAGGCGTCCCTGAGGCGTGACGGCCGAGAGCTGAGCTCGAGGAGGCCTGCCCGGCCCGGGTCGGTTAAAGATTCCAAGGTTACCCAAGTCCTGGAGTGGGGGAGGGACCCCAAGGCGGGAGCTGGGGCCTGTGCCCAGACGGGAGAGCAGTGGGGAGCCACGGAAGGCTTCTGAGCTGCAGCACGTTCAAACCCAGCCGCAGAGAGGAGAGGTTTGAGGGGAATCACAGACACCCCAGGAAGGATGCGTTGCCTGCAAGGAACGGAAGTTCTCAGAGTCACACGGGCTTGAGCTCAGGACTGGGGCAAGGACTTGGGAGCCGGTGGTTGGCTTGGGAGGTGATTTCCTGAAGCTGCCCTGAGCCAAGGGAGGAAGAGGAAGAACCAACTGCAGGCCTGTGGCTGCTCTGAGGCCCCGGGGGTGGGGCGGTGCTCAATTCTGCCAGGCCCGGAAGTGTCGGGAACAGCCTCCCAGGGCGGATCACCTGAAGGGCCGGCGCCTGGGGCAGTTATCCACAGTCCTGACCCCCCATGGCTCTGTAGCTTTGGGGAAGTCTCGGGAGAGGGGACACGGGCCTGTCACCACTCGGGTGGAATCCCCCGCCGGCCGGGCACTTGCTGCAAACAGCAAGGACGCCGCGCGTTGGGCGAGGAGGGCAGGCCTCAAGGACGCGGGCTCCCGCGGCCCCCCAGCTCTGCTGTCCTCAGCAGCTCCTCGAGGCCGAATCTCTTCCGGGTCACAGCCAAGGCCACAGGCTTTATTGTCTCCATTTGGCGGGCCGGGGGGGGGGGGGGGGGGGGCGAGAGAGAGAGGGACGCCCTCCCCCCAGCAGCCACTCCAAGTCCTTCCCGCAGATCCGATTGGACCGCCTCGGGGCCCACAGCCACCCTCAGACCTTTTGCGGCTGGGGGGCTGGCGAGGCTGGGGGGTGAGCTGGCCAGCCTGGGGTCTGTCCAGCAGGGCCCAAGCCTGGAGGCAGAAGTTTGCCCAGCGTGTTGGACAGGAAGGAGCATGGGTGGTGTGACCCCCCACCAGCCCCCTTTCCAGGCCCCGAGTCTTGGTTGTGTCGCCTGGGGAGGCCAGGGCAGGGGGGCACGGAGGCCCAGGGAGACGGTGAAGAGAGCTGAGATTTGGAGTCAGCCTGCGTTCAAGCCTCAGCCCTGCCTCGGTCGGACCTGAGGCCGGGGACTTAGAACCCTGCGTACCCATCTCCCCGTCCGCAAAACGGGAACATACCGGGGCCGTCGTGACTGTTACATCAATTAGAACGAAGTGCCCGTGCCAGGGCCTGGCACCCAGTAGGTGCACAGAAAGTGAGAGTTATTCCAGAATGTTCAGATTTAGGGCCCACCCCAAACCTTGCTGCTCAGAAGCCTTTCAGGTTCTTCTGCCCTGCTGATTTCCAGTACCCAAGGGCCTGGGGGTAAATCAGTCTCCTTCTGATTTGTTAGCCCTTGAAGCCAAGTTGCGTCCCCACCGAGGCCCAGGCCTGGGGCCACAGAGGCTGTGGAGCTGGACGCTCCTTCTCCATCCACCCCCAGACCCTCCGTGCTCCCCAGGCCCGGCCGTCAGTGCTCCCAGGGTTCAGGTCCCCGTGTTCCCCAGGCCGGCTGTCAGTGCTCCCGGGGCCTAGGTCGCCGTGCTCCCCAGGCCCAGCTGTCAGTGCTCCCGGGGCCCAGGTCCCCCTGCTCCCCAGGCCCAGCTGTCAGTGCTCCCAGGGCCCAGGTCCCCGTGTTCCCCAGGCCCGGCCGTCAGTGCTCCTGGGGCCTAGGTCCCCATGCTCCCCAGGCCCAGCTGTCAGTGCTCCCAGGGCCCAGGGCCCCGTGCTCCCCAGGCCCAGCTGTCAGTGCTCCCAGGGCCCAGGTCCCCCTGCTCCCCAGGCCCAGCCGTCAGTGCTCCCGGGGCCCAGGTCCCCATGCTCCCCAGGCATGGCTGTCAATGCTCCCTAGACCCAGGTCCCCGTGCTCCCCAGGCCCGGCCGTCAGTGCTCCCGGGGCCTAGGTCCCCGTGCTCCCCAGGCCCAGCTGTCAGTGCTCCCGGGGCCCAGGTCCCCCTGCTCCCCAGGCCCAGCTGTCAGTGCTCCCAGGGCCCAGGTCCCCGTGTTCCCCAGGCCCGGCCATCAGTGCTCCCAGGGCCCAGGTCCCCGTGCTCCCCAGGCCCGGCCATCAGTGCTCCCAGGGCCCAGGTCCCCATGCTCCCCAGGCACGGCCGTCAGTGCTCCCGGGGCCCAGGTCCCCATGCTCCCCAGGCACGGCTGTCAATGCTCCCTAGACCCAGGTCCTCGTGCTCCCCAGGCCCGGCCGTCAGTGCTCCCGGGGCTCAGCTGACAAATACAGCCCAGGGAGTCCTGACAAATACCTGCAAGTTCCCTCTGAGACCCAAGCGTCTGCGGTTTTAGTTTTTATCTGCCCTATCTATTTGCCATCTACTTATAGCCTTCCTTGTTGTTCATTCATTTTTTTTAATGAGGCTCATAATACCTGTTTATGATGTTCAAAACAAGCATGTAGCGGCGCCCAGGGCACGCAGCGACAGGCCTCTCCTCACCCCGACCTCCGTCCCCGCTTCCTGCCACCGGGCAGCCGCGGCTGCTGCTAAGTGGCCCGTGTGCCTTTCCAGCATCCTGTTATTTGGACATTTTGTGTGACTGCCCCGTGTTTGTTGCCTGGAGGCTATTACAAATATCACCCAGAGGGCTGGTTTAAACCACAGGCATTTATTGGCTCGTGGCCTCGGGGGCTGGAAGGCTCTGGCTGGCCAGTGCATCCGGGGTTCCTCGGTTCCACGACGACGTCTTCTCCTTCTCCTTCCCCTTCCGGTTCCGGTGCCGGCCGCCTCCTCACTCCACCCCATATAGAGGGCTCCGGGCATAGGATTTCAGACCCGTCCTGGTTAAGGCCAAATAACTAAAACCACCCCCCCAAGAGATCCCATTTAAAATGGCTCACACCCACAGGAATGCAGACTGAGTCCCAAAACATGGTTTTCTGGGGCGAAGGGGAGGGCGGGCCACAGCTCAGCCCCGATCCTCAGGCTCCCCCTGCTCCCTGGGCCATTGCATTGCTCGGGTATGACATGACGCGTTTTCCACTCCCCTGGAGCTGGGCAGCAGGGCGGTTTCTGGCCTCGTGACTTTGCACTCAGGCGCTAACGGAGACCCGTGAGCAGGGGTTACTTTGCACACGGGTGAGTCCATCTGTCCGAGATATCCCTGGAGGTGGAATTCCTGTGCAACTTTAATTTTGATAGATCTTGCCAAACTGCCCTCTGGAGAAGTGGGAAGACTTCACACACCCACCAGTAAAGTCGAGAAGCCTATTTGCTCTCAGCCTCGCCAGCACGCCGGGCCACCAAACGCCCCTCTCTTTGCCAGCCTCAAGGATGGAAAATGGCATCTCACTGGGTGGGGGGGGGGGGTCTCTTCAAAATTAAATCAAAGCCCGTCTCCCCCACACACACCCACTTCAAACTCTCCAGTGGCTTCCATTGTCCTTAGCACAAAACCTGAACCCTTAGCACAGCCTGCGAGGTCCTCCTGGGACCCGCCCTGCCTGTCCCCAGCCTCTTCTCCAGCTGTCCTCCCCGGACCCCTCCCCACGCTGCAGCCTCCCTGGCCTTCTCCAGTTCCTGCCGCAGGAACTTGGCCTGTGCCGTTTTTGCTCTACTCTGCTCTTCCACCGCTGGCTCCTCCAGGCCTTGGTGCAAAGGTCACCCCACCAGGCCCCTCAACTGTCCTCCCCCTATTCCTTTCTCGCCTTTTTTTTTTAAAGATTTATTTATTTATTTCTCTCCCTTTCTGCCCCACCCTGGTTGTCTGTTCTCTGTGTCCATTTGCTGCGTCGTCTTCTTTGTCTGCTTCTGTTGTTGTCAGCGGTACTGGAATCTGTGTTTCTTTTTGCTGCATCATCTTGCTGTGTCAGCTCTCCGTGTGTGCGGTGCCATTCCTGGGCAAGCTGCACTTTCTTTCGCACTGGGAGGCTTTCCTTACGGGGCGCACTCCTTGCGCGTGGGGCTCCCCTACGCAGGGACACCCCTGCGTGGCACAGCACTCCTTGCGCGCATCAGCACTGCGCGTGGGCCAGCTCCACACGGGTCAAGGAGGCCCGGGGTTTGAACCGCGGACCTCCCATGTGGTAGACGGACGCCCTAGCCACTGGGCCAAGTCCGCTTCCCCTTTCTCGCCTTGCACCATGCTTATGTTTCTTACAGCGCTTACCCCAAACTGTCGTGATTTGCTTTTCTGATGTTTTTTAAACTTTTTTGTCCCCTGCCCTTAGAACGTAGGCTCTTGCTGGGAGGGCTTGTTCCCTACCAAGTGCTTAGGGATGGATATGAGGGAATGAACAAGTAAACAACCAAAGGGGATCCCTTCAGAGGAGGATGTTAGGGGTTTTTCATTTGCTAAAAGCCGCTGGGAGAAATGTACCAGAAATGGGTGGGCTTTTACAACGGGGATTTATGAAGTTAAATGCTCAGGGTTCTGAGGCTGTGAAAATGTCCTCATCAAGGCACCATCGGAGATGCTGTGTCACCAGCTGCGGCTGTGGGGAGCAGGCCCAGGGCAGGGCGCAGCGGCGGCTCTGCTGGTCTCTGCCTTCCCTCCAGGCCTGCTTTCTCCCCGAGCTCAGCTGTGGGCGACCTCTCTCCCCTCTCTTCCTGGCCTTGTGTCTCCCAGCCTCTTGGGAGCGTCTGTGCTCCGCCGATGCCAGCCTCCAGCATCTGGGATTTCTCTCTCAGCCTCTTGGGGTTTCTCTGTCTCTGCCACTTTTCTCCTGTCTGTGGTTTTTTTATTCCTCCATTTTAAAGGTCTCCAGTAAGAGAATTAAGACCCACCCTGGGTCCCACAATCTAGCCAAAGGTCCTTAAGTGAAGCAAAACAATAAAAAGTGATCTAATCAAAAGATCCCTTGACTGAACCTAGTCAGAAGTCCCCACCTACAGTGGGTTTACAGGCAGAGGAATGGATTTGCTTTAAGGACAGGATTTTCTGGGGTCCACGAAAGACTCGGACCAGCACACCAGGTTTCTTTTTTTAATCTCTTGCACAGCACAGGGTCTAGGTGCTCAGAAGATTCTATCAAATGATGTTAGCTATCTGAGCTTTTCCCTCATTTTACTAAAAATAGAATCAAGGGAGAATAAGCAGCAGTTAGTGGACTGTTCTAGTAGCTATTACCCAGTTAATCCAAGGTTAACTCTACACTTGTTTCCAAATTATTTGAGGTTTACAATCTAAAAGGCTCACGTAATACGAGTGACCAATAGTAATAATAAAAGTAACAGCAACGACAGCAGCAGCTACCATTTACCGAGTGCTTACAACCTGTTGGTACTCTCCTACATGCTCCTCCTAGTCCGTAGGTTTCCTCCCTCACCTGCCACGTACGTAGCGCCTTACACCCCTTTTACAAGTGAGGACGCTGAGGCTCACAGATGATATGTGCAACTTGCCCAAAGTCCCACAGTCCCTGGGAAGACCCGAACCTGACCTCAGGCCTCACGCAGCCCTCCAGGACAGAAACACCCCTGCTCCCCCATCCTCACCTGCCTCCCCGCCTGAGGCCGAGGGCCGCCGCCGCCGCTGGATGGGGAACCCGGGAAGTTTCGCAGGGCGGGCGCTGGGCCCCGCAGCTGGCTGGAAAACGGGCCTTCCTCCCCAGATCCTCTACCTGCGGCGGTTCAAGAACCTGCGGACGCTCAGCCTCTCGGGGAACCCCCTCGCCGAGTCGGAGGAGTACAAGATGTTCATCTACGCCTACCTGCCCGATCTGGTCTACCTGGACTTCCGGCGCATCGACGAGCACGTGGCAAGTGCACCCCCCACCCCCCGACTGAGCGGGGGGTGGAGGAGGAAGGCAGGGGCGCCTCTCTCCTCGGGCCCTGCCACACATCCCCCAAGGCCACCTCGCGGCCGTGCCATTGTCCAGACTGGGAGCACGAAGCGGGGAGTGGGGGTTCAGCAGTTAGCGCGGCATCGCCAGCTCCTGGCAGAGCCACGAGCCACCCAGACCCCCAAGATGCGCTTTCACCGCGGGGAGGCCGGCACCCAGTGAGGTCGCTGCGCCAGGGTGGACCTACCGCCTGGCCCACAGCTCCCCATCGTGCGGGAAGGGTCGCTCCTCGGCCCGTGGCCTGGCTGCTTCTGAGCCGGCCCCCTCTCACCCCCGGCGGGAGCACTGCTGACAGGGTGGACGGTTCCTGTGGGTAAAACAAGAAAGACCAAAAAACCAGGCCCAGCCAGGGGGGCCTTTGGCGCGGGACAGAGCTGTCTTCATGCTGGGCGCTGGGGAGACTGAGGACCAAGCACGCAGAAAGCTGGTGGGGCGCGGGGGAGCCCAGCGAGGCAGAGGGGCAGGCCCACAGGTGCCCCCTGCGCCTGCTCCGCCCCCCGGGGCCTTGGAGCACAGATCCCCGCTCACTGGCACCTTCTTGGGAGGTGAGAGAGTGGCTTACTCCAGTCCCGTAACAGTATAAGAATCTGGGTTTTTTGAATATTAAGGCTTAATTTTTTCCATTTAGACAATAATTTGAAAGGCACCACGGGTGCCGATGCCAGGCCTGGGCCCGTCTGGGTAGGTCTCGCTCATTACGGATCCTCGGGACATCCCACACCCTGTGGTTGCTACACAGCCCTTGGCCAGGTCTTCACGGCTGGGTCCTCAGAAGGTCTGACAAGGGGCGGGCAGTGCCGCCTGGGCACCCCCATGGCACTGAGAGGATCCAGGGACCTGCCTAGACTCATCAGATCACTCATAATCCAGAGGTCCTCAAAGCAAGAGTCCTGCAAGGCGGGGGCACCTCAAGCCCCCCGTCCACGTTATTATCTGACCAGACTCCAGCCACAGGCTCCCCCGAGCCATGGGACCCGGGCAGAGGGACAGCTGAGCCCAGCCACAGGCGGGTCGGAGGCTCAAGGGTGCCTTCCAGCTCCCCGGGGAGACCCCTGGGGCCTCCTCTTTCACCAAGCTGTGCCTGGGAGGCTGGCCCTCACCCTGATCCAGCCCCAAGGAGCAGCGGGCAGAAACGGGCAGGGCTGGGAGCTGGGGGGAGCAGGTAGGAGGGGGCACAGGGGTCTTGTCCTGTCCTGTTGAATTGGGTGTGTGGAGAATTCTGAGCAGATGGGTGTCGTGATCTGATCAGAGATTCAGGCATCTGGTGGAGTGAGTAGAGGGAAAGAGACGGGGGACAGGGAGGCAAGGTGCCGTGGTCATCTGAGAGGCCGAGGGAGGGGGAGAGGAGCGGGAGAGTGTGAGCGTGGTGGGGAGGCAGGGGGAGAGGAGATGGTGGCCTCCAGGAGGGCAGGGCTGGGGGAGTCGAGAGGAGGGGGCGGATACTAGAGATTTCTAAAACTTTAAACTTCTGACTTTAAACATGTGACTACGTAGGGAACAGAATGGAAGAGTACAGCTCAATGAATGACGAGAGTTTTAGGAGGATCCCAACTCCGTGTGGGCCAGAGGCTTCAACAGCGTGCCATCTGGGCTGTTCTGTGGCCGAGGCGCGATGACGACCTGTCTGGGAGGGAAGCCCAGAACCGCCTCAAGCTTCTGGCCTGGAATCGCAGAGAATCCCACAGAGAGATGAGAGGGCCGGGGAGGAAGGACCCAGAAACCAAGAGGGTATAGAAGGGGGGTGGGTGGGCAGTGGGCCAGACCTGGCCTGCGACGGGGGTGGTGGGTGACAGGAAGGCTTCTCCAAGCAGGGGCTCTTGAGCTGGGATCTGCGGGACGGGTGAAGGGGCAGCCCAGGCAGGCGGCAGGGCCCTGCACCACGGGGCAGCAGGGAGGGAGGGCCAGGGGCTGGGGCTCTGAGAGCCAAGGGACAGCGAGGCGAGAAGAGGAGGCAGGCAGGGCCCGGCAGGTGCTCCGCCCGGGAGGAGACCCTAAGAGGTGAGCAGGGAGCCGACGGGAGCAGACGTGTGTTTGATAAAGACGGCGTGGATGCTTGTCAGGGCGGAGGACAGATTCGATGGGGCCAGGCCGCATCTGGGAGAGGCAGGAGCCCTGGCAAGAGATGGCAGCAAGCAGTGGACAGCCTGGAGAGATGGTCAGGGGGCCCAAGGCACAGGCCTGGGCCCTGGACAGCCGGGGGCCGCTCAAGGCCTGGGCCCTGGACAGCCAGGGGCCGCTCTCCAGGCCAGACTGGGAGGACAGAAGCCCCTCTGTGCCGTGGGGAGTTGGCCGTGCTCTGTTGACAGCCGGGGGAGGAGCTCAGAAGTGGGGTCCTGGCTGCAGGCAGAGAAGTGGATGTCCTTTGGGGATCGAGGGTGGGTGATACCTGGGCACAGGTGAGACACCTGGAGTGCAGTGAGCGAGCCCCGAAGGGCGCCTGGGGTGGGTGGAGTAGGTGGAGGGGAGAAAGGCTGGGAGGAGGAAGGGCACCCCACCCCAGGCCCGGAGGGGACCAGCCCTGTGGCCCTGGGCCCCCCATCCTAGGAGAGGGCTGGGGGTTAGGGAGGGAGCATCTCGGGAGCTCTAAGTGCCCGCCCCCCCTTAGACTCAGGGCGCTGGGCGGGGCTCCTAACACAACACACTCGGCTCTACCCAGGAAGCCCCCGGGATGGGGCGCAGCCTCCCCCTCCCGTCCATCGCCGGGCCCCGCCCGAGCGCCCCGCCCACCCCGGGTCCCGGGTGACACTGCCCCGCCCCTTCCCCGCAGAAGGAGCTGGCGGAGACCAAGCACCAGTACGCGCTCGACGAGCTCCGGCACCGCGAGAACCTGGCGCAGGCGAGGCAGGAGGACGAGCAGGCGCGGCGGGAGGAGACGGAGGAGCACAGGGTGCCTCCCCCCGCGGGCGGCCCGGAGACTCGGCCTGGGCTGGGAAACACGCTGCCCCGCGGGGCCGGGAGCCGCGGGGCCCGTCTGTCTTGCTCCCTCCCCACCACGACCCCCCACCTTACCCCCCCCCCCCCGTCGTCGTCGTCGTGTCCCCCCCCCCCCCCCCCCGCCTGCCCCCAGCTCCTGGGCTGCTCAGAGGCATCCGGGAGGCTGGCAGCTGCCTGGTGCCCTCAGGCAGTTCCCCAGGACAGGTCCCCCGGGCCCCACAGGGCCCTGAGCTGTGGCTGCGCCCCTGCTGGCCCCCGCTCCCCAGCCCCCTGTAGGTTTCTGAAGGCAGCCAGCGGCTGTCGGTGCCTGGACCTCGCACAGGCCATTCCCTCTGCCCGGAGTTCCCCCCACCCAGGACGCCCGAGTGCAGCATCACCTCCTCCAGGAAGCCCTCCCTGACCCAGTGCCCAGCGCGGTGCCCTCCACCCCACCCCCAGCGCGCCTCCGCAGGGCTGGGCCGAGTCACCCATGCCCGCATTGTGGCTCTGACCACAGGCTGCGTTCGTGGAGAAACTGAATGGCTCCTTCCTGTTCGACAGCATGTACGCGGAAGACGTGGAGGGCAGCAAGCTGGCCCACCTGGTGGGCGTCCCCGAGCTCCTCGAGGCATATCCTTCCCAGGAGGAGCCCAGGGTGGGGGAGCCGGCCTCGGGCAAGCCCCTTCCCTCTCTGGGCCTCAGTGTCCCCATCTCTCATGCAGGGGGCCTGGAAGGCCACGGCCCCACTTCTGAGGAACGTACCCAAGAGGCAGTTCAGAGCCACGCTGGCTTTGAGGGGGGAATGCCGTCTAATTCCAGGGGACACACTGACTGGCCACTGTGACCCGGGTCCGCCAGGCTTGGCAGCCTGGTTTCAGAGACGGAAGAATTGACGGAAAGGGTAATAATGACCGCCAGCCCTACTTGCTCGCTCCTGCTGTGCGCTTTGTGTACATTATCATATCCTCAGCCACCCCAGGAGATGGGTGCTGTTACCTGTCCCATTTTCCAGCGAGAAGGTTGGAGAG
This sequence comes from Dasypus novemcinctus, assembly GCF_030445035.2. Classification (NCBI taxonomy): domain Eukaryota; kingdom Metazoa; phylum Chordata; class Mammalia; order Cingulata; family Dasypodidae; genus Dasypus; species Dasypus novemcinctus. The sequence goes on from NC_080693.1 coordinate 14,312,879, forward strand.
GAGAAATGACTTGCCAAAGGCCTGCAAGTGGAGGCCAAGTCTGAACCGTGGTCAGGGGCCCAAAAGCCTGCTTTCCTTCCCCTGTCTACCCGACTCCCCCCGAGGCTGCGGTCGGTGCCCTCCATCACGGCCCACACGACCCGACCCGCGGGAGCACTGTGCGAGCGAGAGGCTCAGGACGGCCTCCCAGCGCTCCTGCCGCGAGGCGCGGTGGGTTTACGGGACCACCACAGCTGGACAGAGAGAAGTTCACACTCAGAACCCCAACTTCCCAGCAATAATGGTGGGGTGTAGTGGGGGTGTCCAGGGCTGAGCAGACGGGCGAGAGCCTGGCTCTGGGCCAGGCCACCCGGGCTCCCGGCGGCCGCCGCTGGGTGACTCCGAGCCGGGCAGACGTGGGTTAGAATCCCGGCCTGGTGCTATGCGGCCGGGTGACTCTGCGCAGGTCGTTTCCTCTCCCTGGACACCAGCGCCTGTCCCAGCGGGCATCCCTGGAGGCACACGGGCTTCTCCTGCCTGCCCCAGGGACTCCTGCCAAGGACTCCACCCAGCAGCTGCTGGTGTTCTCCTCACGCTGCAGACGAGGAAACTGAGGCCCGGGGAGGGAAGCAACTTGCCAGGCTGGGGTCCCGGAAGCAGAGGAGGAGCCGGGACTTCTGTCTACTTCAGAGTCCCGTGCGTGGCCCTTCCAACCCCCGTGCCCCCTCTGTGCCCCTGCAGCAGCTGAGAACCTCACCCGGCCGCTTTCCCGGGCTAGCCGAGGAGCATCCGTGGGCCCCCTGCCCCCCGTCCCCACCCTTACCCCCGGTGTCCCCGGAGCCCCTCCCCTGCCGATTCCAGCCACCACCCCGCCTCCCCCCCCCACGCAGTTCCCGTTCCTGACGCCCTCAGGCCGAGGACGGAGCTGCCCACCAACACGTCATGCCGCACAGCGCAGAGCCGCTGGCGTGACCCCGGGCTCTCGGGCCTCGGGCTCTCCATCGGTCCCGCGGGCCGAAGGGGCCCCCGACCCCCTGCAACGACCTGCCCACACGGCCACACACTTCCTTAACGGCCGCTCACCTACAAGGACAAATTTGTCATCATCTGCCTGAACATTTTCGAGTACGGCCTGAAGCAGGAGGAGAAGCGGAGAGCGGAGCTGGACACCTTCTACGAGTGCACCCGCGAGGCCGTGCGGGAGAACCAGGGGCAGGGCAAGCGGGCGATCGCCAGGTTCGAGGAGAGGCACTCTCAGGTAGGGCCCCTTCCCTCCCCTGCCCCCCCCCCCCCCCCCCCCCGGCGTGCCTGGCCCCCCGGCCTGCGGGGCTGCAGCCTCTGTGCCCTCCGACATCCCAGCTTATCAGAGCTGACGAGGCTGATGAGTGGCCAAGCGCCAGCCCAGTGCCAGGAGCGAGCCAGGCGTGGGAGAGCCTTCGCGTGCTTTTCCCACCTTGCTGTTCTCCTGGGCGACTGCCGCGCTGATGCCGACCGCAGGGACCTCGGCAGCTTTTCCTCTGGCTGTTCATTTATTTAACAGACGTTTTCTGCGCCCTTCCCTGGGCCTGGGCACTCCGGGTGAGACAGCAGGCACCCCCTCCCCCGCAGCGCCCCTGCAGCCTGGAGTGGTCAGCGCTGTGCTGGGCGGGAGCCTGGGGCCTCGGGAGGGCAGGGAGCACCCAGAGCAGGCTGCGGAGTTAGGGAAGACCAAGGCTGGCGGGCAGAGGGGCTGGCCGGGGATGGCGGGGGAAGGGCACCCGGGAGGGGGCCGCAAGGCGAAGGCCCCAGGGGCCCCACTGCCCCACCCAGGCCGAGCAGGGGCCGTCTTAAAAGGCGCCCACCTTGGGCCTCGACGGGAGGTCTTTATTCAGTTAGCATTGCTTTTTTTTTTATGATCTTGTTTTTCACAAGTGCCTTTTTCCCCAGTGCCTCCTAGGCACTTAAAAAAAAGATTTATTTATTTCTAACGCCCCCCTCCTTTGTTTGTGCTCGCTGTCTGCTCTCCATGTCCATTCACTCTCTGCTTTCTGTCTGCTCCTCTTCTCTTTAGGAGACTCCGGGAACCGTACCTGGGACCTCCCACGTGGGAGAGACGGGCTCAGTTGCTTGAGCCACCTCCACTCCCTGCTTCATTGTGTCTCTCATTGAGTTTCCTCTTTGTGTCTCCTTTTCGTGTCATCTTGTTGCTTCAGATTGCCATGCCAGCCCATTGTGCCAGCCCATCGGGTCAGCTTGCTGTCTTGATCGTCTTCTCTAGGAGGCACTGGGAACTGAACCTGGGGCCGCCCCCGTGGTAGGCGGGAGCTCAATTGCTTGAGCCACATCTGCTTCCCCAGTTAGCATCACTTTTTTAAAAAAATTAATTTATTAAAGTTTATCACTCATACATAAACATACATAAACAATAAGTGTAAAATAATAGTTGTGAACTTACAAAACAAACATACATAACATCATACAGGACTCTCATAATTCATTCTACCACCAATAACTTGCATTGAAGAGCAGTGTCAAAATATTACTACTAACCAAAGTATTTTTTGCCTCAACCAACCCTATTATTATTATCTTTATATCATTTATATATGAACATATATAAACAATTAAATGTATAGTGAAAGTTGTAAACTTACAAAACAAACATGCATGACATCATACGGGGGATCCCATACGTCACCCCTCCACCAACACTTTGCATTGTCTTGAGATGTTTTTTACAAATTATGAAAGAATATTGCCAAAATCTTACTACTAATTATAGTCCTTACCTTACATTTGGTGTGTTTTTCCCCTAACATACCTTATTATTATTTTTTAAATATATATTTTATGACAGAAGTTGTAAACTTCTAAAACAATCATGCACATGTGCAGAATTCCCAAACAACATCTTTCCATCAAACCACCACACTGTGATGGAACATTTGCTACAGATAAGATAGTACCATCTGACTGTTACCACGTCCATAGTGTACATTTGGCTCACATTTTCCATACTGCCTCATTAATAACACAGTACATCTTTGGCATAGATGCAAGAATATTATATTATTACTACTAATCACAGTACATAGGTCACTCCACCTGTATTTTTCCCATGCTTCTCCACATTCCCACCACCCTGCAGTAGTGCTTGATGTACATCTGTAGCTCACAAAGGACACTCTTGCATCTGTACCATCAACCACAATTCTCATCCACCTCTTGGTTTACTGTGCTACTCAGTTCCAAGATTATTCTCCAGCATTCTGTCAATTGGCATTTACATCCCTAGACTACCATTTTCAGTCATATCCCCATTTATGCACTAGCTATTACTATATGTTACCATCCACTCTATACATTTCCACACTTTTACAGTAAAGCTAATTGAAACTTCTACATACATTAAGCATCAGTCGTCCATCTCAGCCCTCCTTTTATCTCCTTTAAGAATCCACCACCTACCACCAGGTCTTGAAGATGTTTTCCTACAATTTCATCTAGAAGTTTTATGGTTCTTTTATTTTTAGGTTTTTGATCCATTTTGAGTTAATTTTTGGATAAGGTGTGAGATAGGGGTCTTCTTTACTTCTTTCAGCTATAGATATCCAATTCTTTCAGCACCATTTGTTGAATGGACTGTTCTGCCCGAGCTGTGTGGGTTTGACAGGCTCGTCAAAAATCACTTGACCATACATGTGAGGGTCTGTTTCTGAACCACTAGTTTGGTTCCATCACTGTATGTGTCTCTTTAGGCCAGTACCATGCTGTTTTTACCACTATAGCTGGATAATATGATTTAAAGTCTGGAGATAAGGGTTCACTTTTCCTTTTTATGATGTTTCTGGCTATTCAGGACCCCTTACCCTTCCAGATAAATTTGATTATCATGTTTTCTTTTTTTTTTTTTTTTTAATGCTGGTGGAATTTTTATCAAGATTGCATTGAATCTGTATATCAATTTGAGTAGAATTGACATCTTAATGATATTTAGTCTTCCAGTTCATGAGCATGGAATGTTCTTCCAGTTATTTAGACCTTTTTGATTTCTTTTAAAATTGAGTTGCAATTTTCTGAATACAAGTGCTTTACATTTTTGGTTAAGTTTATTCCTGACTATTCAAGTTTTATCTGTCATGTTTTATTTTCACCACTCTTTTGAAAATTTTAGTTACTTTTATTGATATAATCTTCATTTCTAGCCTCTCTTCCAGGCCTCTCTCTGCTGTCTTTTCTTTTCAGGCTCTAGCACACCCTTTAGTATTTCCTGAAAATCTGATCTCTTGTTTAGAAATTCTCTCAGTTTCTGTTTATCTGTGAATATTCTAATCTTGCCCTCTTTTTTTTTTAAAGATTTATTTTATTTATTTATACTTCCCTTGCCACTTGCTTGCTGTCTGCTCTGTGTCCATTTGCTGCGCGTCCTTCTGTGTCTGCTTGTCTCCCTTTGTTGCGTCATCTTGCTGCGCCAGCTCTCTGCAGGTGCGGGCCCTCAGCTCTCCATGGGCACAGGGCAGCCTGCCTTCACAAGGAGGCCCTGGGACGTGAACCCAGGGCCTCCCATATGGTAGACGGGAGCCCAGTCAGTTGAGCCACATCCAACTCCTTCACCCTCATTTTTGAAAGATAGTCTTGCTGAATATAAGATTGTTGGCTGGAAGTTTTTCTCTTGTAGTATCTTAAATATATCAGACCACTGTCTTCTTGCCTCCATGGATTCTGGTGAGAAATCAGCACTTAATCTTATTGGATAGCCCTTATATGTTATGCATTGCTTTTCTCTTTCTGTTCTAAGAATTCTCTCTTTTGTCTTTGGCATTTGACATTCTGATGAGTATGTGTCTCAAAGTTGGTCTATTCAGATTTTTTTCGGATGAAAGTACATTGTGCTTCTTGGACATGGGTATCTATGTCTTTCAATAGGGTTGGGAGATTTTCTACCATTATTTCTTCAAATATTCCTTCTCAGTTAGCATTACTTTTAATGACAGGGTCCTTTTTTTTTTTTAAATTGTGGTAGCATACAACATAAAATTTCCCATTTTATCCAGTTTCAGTTATACAGTTCAGTGGGGGTAATTCCATCACAATGTTGTGCCTGCTGCCTTTACCACATCCATTACCAAAACGGGTCCATCGCTCCAAACAGGAACTCCATGCCCGTTACGCATTAATGCCCCATTCCCCACCCCCACCAGCCCCTGGTAACCTGTATTCCAGTTTCTGACTTTATGAACTCTCATATTCTAATTATTTCAAAGCAGTGAGTGCATACAGTATCTTTTCTTTTGTGTCTGGCTTATTTCATTCCACGTGATGTCTTCAAGGAGGCATACTGTATGACGTTTGTTGGAGCATCCATCAGAACCTCACTCCTTTTTACAGTCAAATAATATTCCATTGTGTGTAGACCATGTTTTGTTTATTCATTCTTCTGTTGACAAGAAATGCTTGGACTGCTACCACCTTTCACTTACTGTGAGTAATGCTGCTATGAGCCTCAGTGTACAGGTACCTGTCTGGGTTCCTGCTTTCTGGTCTTTTTTTTTTTTTTAAAGATTTATTTATTTATTTATTTCTCTCCCCCCCGGCCCCAGTTGTCTTTTCTCTGTGTCTATTTGCTGTGTGTTCTTCTTTGTCCGCTTCTGCTGTTGTCAGTGACACGGGAATCTGTGTCTCTTTTTGTTGTGTCATCTTGCTGTGTCAGCTCTCCTTGTGTGCGTGCGACGCCATTTCTGGGCATTTTATTTCGCGCTGGGTGGCTCTCCTTACGGGGCGCACTCCCTGCGCGTGGGGTTCCCCTATGCGTGGACCGTGGCAGGGCACTCCTTGCGCGCATCAGCACTGCGCATGGCCAGCTCCACACGGGTCAGGGAGGCCTGGGCTTTGAACCGCGGACCTCCCATGTGGTAGACGGACGCCCTAACCACTGGGCCATGTCTGCTTCCCTGCTTTCTGGCCTCTTGGGTAGATACCCAGGAGTGGGATTGTGGGGTCACACGGTAATTCCATGCTTAACTTTCCTCAGTGGTCTCCATCTCACATTCCCACCAGCGGTGTCCAAGGTTCCTATTTCTCCACATCCTTCCCAATACTTGTTATTTTCTGTTTAGTTTTGTTTTTAATAATAGCCATCCTAGTGGGTGTGAAATGGTTTGATTTACATTTCCCTGGTGTCTAATGATGTGAAGCACCTCTTAATGTGCCTGCTGGCCATTTGTATATCTTCTTTGGAGAAATGTCTATTCAAGTCCTCGGCCCATTTTTTAAAATGGGTTGTTTGTCTTTTTGTTGTTGAGTTGTAGGGGTTTTTATATAGTCTGAATATTAAACTCTTATCAGATATGTGGTTTCTGAATATTTTTCTCCCATTCTGTAAGTTGTCTTTCACTTTCCTGTTAATATCCTTTGATGTACTGAAGTTTTCAACTTTGACAAATTCTCATTTGTTTTTTCTTTAGTTGCTCGTGCTTTTGGTGTAAAGTCTATGGATCCATTGCCCAATACAAGGTCCTGAAGATATTTCGCTATGTTTTCTTCTAAGTGTTTTATAGTTTTAGCTCGTATATTTAGAACATTGATCCATTTTGAGTTAATTTTTGCATATGGTGTGAGGTAGGGGTTCACTTTCATTCTTTTGCATGTGGGTACTCAGTTTTCCCAGCACCACTTGTAAGAGACTATTCTTTCCCCATTGGGTAGACTTGGCACCTTTTTCAAAAATCACTTGGCTGCAGATGTGAGGGTTCATTCCTGCTTTCGGTTCTATCACATTGGTCTGTATGTCTGTCCCTGTGTCAGTACCACACTGTATTGATTACTGTAGCTTTGCAGTAAGTTTTGAAATTGGGCAGCATGAGTCTTCCAACTTTGTTCTTTTTCCAGATGTTTTTCATTATTCAGAGCCCTATATGTTTCCACATGAATTTGATGATTCACTTTTCCATTTCTGCAAAGGATGATTAGAATTTCGATTGGGATTGTGTGGACTCTGTAGCTCTCTTTGGGTGGTGTTGGCATCTTAACAAAATAAAGTCTCTCCAGCCATGAGCATGGGGCGCCTTTCCATTTATTTAGGTCTCTTTTAATTCCTTTCAACAATGACTTATAGTTTTCCGGGTATAAGAAAGACGGGATTCTTACCCTATTCTAAACGACTGGTCTTTCTGAGACTCTAAGGAAAACTATAGACCTTCTTTCTCCCCCACCCCAAAAAATATCCACACACACTGAGTTTGCTTACAGCGTCACAGACTTCCCGAGGCCCCGGGAGCCGTGCCTGGTTGGGAACACTCAGCGTCAAGTAGCTGAACGCCCTGACAGCGCAAGTTCACATCTAACCGCATCAGCCAGCGGCGGACTCGCAGCTGCTCCCCAGCCCTCCCTCCTGCTGCACCCTGCCCCTGTCTCATCAGCTGCGCACTAATGAGACCACCCACGGTGCGCGACCTGCTTCTAGAGACCCTCCTTGTTTTGTTACCGGGTGGGGTAGTTCTGCGTTAAACCAGAAGTTCAAAACTGTCAGCAGGGGAGCACATTTGGCTCACATATGTGTTTCGTTTGGCCAGCAGAGGGTTTTAAAAATGCTTGAACATCCTGCTGACATTAAAAACTGGACGATTTTCACTTAAAAACCTCGACTGCCAGCGTTTGTGGAAAACCGGCCCCAGGGCTCTCCGGACCGGCCCCCGTCGCCAGCTCCCCAGGTCCTGTCTGGCCACTCCCCTGCCCCCCACCTCAGCATTTCTTATCGGGTCCCCGCAGGCAGTGGGTTTGGGGTGCCAGGATGTCAGCCGGTGGCTCTGGAAGCCCTGGGCCTGGAAAGCCGGGCCCGTGAGCAGTCCCGTGAGCAGGCCCGAGCCGGCCCCGCTCCCTCCCTGGTGCCACCACAAGGCCCGGCTCCCTGGTGCGCTGCTCCTCAGGTTTGGGGTGTGGGCCTTGGGAGCCGGCTGGTCTCCCCCACTTCTGTTCCCCCAGCGCTGCCCGCAGCTGATCCTTTCTAGAGCAAGGGGGTTCTCATCACCCCACCCCCCCGCCATCGGGCTCAGCCAGGGACTTGAAATCCTCCCGATGCCCGGTCCCCACCCGGAGATGCCGAGTTAGTTGGTCTGGGGTGGGGCCTCGGCTTGGGGGTGCGCAGAGCTCCCCAGAGCCTTCTAACGTGCCGCCGCGGTGGACACCCACTGTCCAGGAAGCTCACCAGAGCCCACAGGCGCTGGAGGAGCCCCACTTCCTTTGCCCCCCAAGAGCCCCTTCTCTCAGCTGTGTCACCTTCTGCTTTGGACCCCCGCTCACCAGGCCGAGCCCCCAGAGGTCAGCGGCCTCTCCCCGTCCAGACCCTGCTTCGGCAAGGCAGGGAGATGCCTTCCTTTGCTCTTTTTTTTTTTTTTAAAGATTTATTTTTTATTTATTTTTCTCCCCTTCCCCACCCAGTTGTCTGCTCTCTGTGTCCGTTCGCTCTGTGTTCTTCTGTATCTGCTTATATTGTTGTCAGTGGCACTGGGCATCTGTGTCTCTTTTTGTTGTGTCATCTTGCTGCCTCAGCTCTCCGTGTGTGCGGTGCCATTCCTGGGCAGGCTGCACTTTCTTTCGCACTGGGTGGCTCTCCTTACGGAGCGCACTCCTTGTGCGTGGGGCTCCCCTACATGGGGGACACCCCCACATGGCAGGGCACCCCTTGTGCGCATCAGCACTGCACATGGGCCAGCTCCACACGGGTCAAGGAGGCCCAGGGTTTGAACCACGGACCTCCCATGTGGTAGACGGATGCTCTATCAGTTGAACCAAATCTGCTTCCCTTCCTTTGCTCTTTTTCACGGAGCCGCCACGACATCATGGGGGCTCACGCGGCCCCCTAGCTGGTGGCCCAGAGACGTGTTCCTGGGCCTCTCTCAGCCTCATCTGTGAAACCTTCCCAGCCACAGTGGGGACCCAGTGAGCTCAAGCAGCGGCACACAGCGCGGGGCCCCACGCTTTGCCGATGCTAAAGAAAGGAGGGCCCATTTCATGTTTCATCCCGTTTATCTTGCACCGGTGATACCTGCACATGGCGGAGAACTGCATCAGCACACGGGGAGTCAGCCCCCGCCAAGCCCTGGCTCCTGCCAGCCGCGTCCCCAGAGACAACCTTCCAATAGGAGTTTGAAACCAGAGCCCTTCCTAGCGAGTGAAAGCGTAGCACGCCGCTCTCCCCTTTACTCTGCTATCTTACCTATATCTCTTGGCGACCCTTCCAAAACTCAAGGACTGCTTCCTCTTTCTCATAGCTGCAAAATGTCCCATTGCACAGATGGGCCATTAACTCTTTAGCCCGTCCCCTGTGGATGGAAAGTTAGGTTTTTGTCCCGTCGTACTCTCTTTCAAACAGTGTCGCAGTGAATAACGTGGTGCAGGTTTGGTCTGCAGGATGGAATCCTAGACAAGGAACTGTGCGTTTGTACTCATCATAGCTTCCGTCCAGCAGCCCTCCTGGGCACCAGGTCCTGCTCACGGCCCACCCACACCCTTCAGCCCAGCAGGTCATCAAGCTTTTTCATCTTTGCCAATCTGCTGCACCCTGGTATTTCAGGAGAGCTTTAATTTGCATTTATTTTCTCCTTAGTGGAGGTGAGTATTGTATTTTTACAGCCATATGTATTTCTTATTCTTCAAATTATTTGTTCTCCTATTTTGCACTTGCCTATCTTTCTATTTGGTTTTTGGTCTCTTTCTCTCTCCCTTTCTCTTTTCCTTCCTTGCTCCCTCCCTCCCTCCCTTCCTTCCCTACTTCCCTTCTTCCTCCCTCCCTCCCTTCCTTCTTTTTTTAAAAAATTCTTTGTAGGCGCTCTTTGTAGATTAAGAAGCTAGCCCCGTGTTTCTGAAATGTGTTGCAACTATTTTTCCCAGTTTGTCATTTATTTTGTCACTTTGCCTTTGGTTTTAGTTTTTTTGTGTGTGTGCAGTGAATCTATAAAGAATCATATGTAGTATAATTTATCAGTTCTTTTCTTCTGGTTAGACTTAGAAAGGATTTCTCCACTTTGAGATTATTAAAAACACACACCCATATATGTCTTCTTCTAGCACTTTTATGGTTTGATTTTTTTTTTTTCACATTGTCTTTGCTCTGTCAGGAATTTACTCTGATGTAAGGCTTGAGGTAAGGCTCATACCTGCTTTTACTCTCATCGGGGGAGCCATTGTTAGAGATCTCACTGAGGGGAGCGGGCGTGGTTCAGCAGTGGAGCGCCTGCTTCCCGCGCAGAGGTCTGGGTTCAACCCCCAGTACCTTCTAAATCAAACAAACAACGAAACCTCACTTGCCCCACTGAATCCACGCCGTCTCCCCCTCCCCCATCACGGCTCACACCGAACGTCAACCACACGACGGCCTCCCCGGGCGGCTGCCGAGCCTCAGGTCCTTTGTGGACGGCGGGGTGGTGGGTGCCGTTTGGAGTGCCTGGGCCCCGCCGCCCCTCCAGCCGTGGGCAGCCCTTCCTCCCGCTGGCTGGCGCTGGCAGGCCGCCGCTTCCACGTGCTAGCCGGGTCCTGCGTGGGCCCGACGTGCCTCCTCGAAGGCCGCCGGCCCAGCGTCTCCACTCCCCGCGCCCGCTGCGGGCGTTCGGTAGGAGCCTCTGCCACGTGCTGGGCGCCCCGTACGCACCAACCTCCAGGCCTCAGCGGGGCGCAGAACCCTCACCCCCTTCCCAGACGAGAAAACCGGCACTTAGAGACAGGAAGCGGCTCCCGGAGGCTGCACCGCGAATCCGCGCAAGGCAGGGTCCCTGCGTTCAAGGCCGGCCACCGCTGCAGCCGCTGCCCCTCCTGCTCTGCCCAGCGCCCCAGGACCCTGAGCTGGTTTAGGGAGTGCTCGCACGGCAGCGGCTGCCCCCCAGCCTCCCCAAGCCCCCCATGTGCTCCTCACGACAGGCAAGGAAACTGAGGCACAGGCCAGACCACGGAGCTGGTAAGGGCTGGAGCCAAGGCTTGAGCTTAAGCCACCCGACTCCACAAACCCAAATCACCCATTTTTACTTTAGGTGAATCTCCCCTCCACAAAAGAGCCACCCGACGAAGCTGCCGCCGGCTGCCGCTGGCTGCAGTTGGCCGTTGGTTCCTAAAGCGCAGGTTTTGGCTTCCAGATTTTAAGCTCGATTCGAGAGGAGCTTGACCCGCCTGCCATCGAGACGAAGATGGTGGAATGCGGTGAGGACATCAATCAGCTCTTCAACACGCTCATGTCGCTGGAAATGCAGCTGGTGGAGCAGCTGGAGGTGAGGGGTCGTCCCCGGGCACAGGTGTGACGCGGCCACCGCAGGGATCTCCTGGGGCCCAGCCAGGCTCATCCGCAAGAGCCCCAGCAAAAGCCGTGAGAGCCGGAGGCCGCGCAGGTGCGGCGGGTGGGACTGAAGCAGGGGTCGGACTGAAATTTAGAAATACATTATTCTTGTTGGTGTGGGTGTGGTATGTTTACAGAATAATACACAGCACAGTGTGGACTTAGGAAGGGGTCCGTGGTTTTCACCTGACTGGCAAAGGGGTCTGTGGAACAAAAAAGTTTAAGAACCCCTGGCCTAAAGCCTTCTTGCTCCAACGCCCCATATTTGCTTTCTTTGAAAGAGATTTATTTTTTTAATTTCTCTCCCCTTCCCTGCCCCCCGCAGTTGTCTGCTTTCTGTGTCCATTTGCTGTGTTCTTCTGCATCCGCTTGGATTCTTGTCAGTGCATGGGAATCTGTGTTTCTTTTGTTGTGTCATCTTGCTGTGTCAGCTCTCTGTGTGTGCGGCGCCACTCCTGGGCAGGCTGCGCTTTCTTTTGCGCTGGGCGGCTCTCCTTACGGGGCGCACTCCTTACGCGTGGGGCTCCCCTACGCGGGGGACACCCCTGCGTGACACGGCACTCCTTGTGCGCTCAGCACTGCGCATGGGCCAGCTCCACACGGGTCAAGGAGGCCCAGGTTTGACGCGGACCTCCCATGTGGTAGGCGGACGCCCTAGCCACTGGGCCAAGTCCGCTTCCCTCGCGTTTGCTTTTAACGCATCCTAATAATTCCGATTTGAAGGGATTCTTGGGGGACCTGAGGCGAGCTCATTCTCCGGAATGTGCCCCATCCTGGAAGAAACTCCTCCACTCGGGGCAGGGGCAGATTTTCTCTTAGATCCACCCCCCCCCCCCCCCAGAAGCTGGCAGGGCAAGTGGGCACCGATAGGGCCAGGAAACGGAGGCCCCTCCGCGCGCAGCCTGAAACGGCCTCTCACGGGGCCAGTTGGACAGCTCGCCCCCAGCACTTAGCAGCACAGGGGACAGCGCCGCTGTCCAAAATTCGTGAAGGGCCTCTCGTGTTCACGACAGCCGAGGGGCGTCTGCAGGCGGACGAATGCAAGCTGGCTGGATGCCACTGGCTGGATAATGGATTGTTCGGCGTCACCCTCACACAGCCAACAATCTCTCTTGCGCAACAGGCTCCCCACTGGGACCTCTCAGGCGCTTCAGAAAGCAGCAGGCAGGGCTTGCACGCCTTCCAAGCATGGAGACCCCCTTCGGAACACCCGCCCCCGTTCCCCAGAACCTGGGCACAGGGGCCCTGGCCCTTCCAGCGGCCCAGGAGCTGAGAGCACACCGGGCTTCCCAGCCACGCTGTGTTCCTTCATTTTAACTGCGCTCGTGCACATTTGGAAAATGTTGGGTTTGCTCTGCTCCCATAGACGCCTGCGCCCCTGCCCTGCCGGGCTGCTACCTGTGGGGGGAGAAGCAGGTAAGGCCAGGGCAGGTTTTCCTGGCAGAGGGGCCAGTGCGGGTACCAGGAGAAAGTACTGAAGGTCCAGCGGATGGCACTAAGTGAACAAGGCTGGAGAGGGACCCAGCGGTGCAGAGAGGTGGGGTCAGTCCCCAAACCTCTCCCAGGGGAGATCCCGGCAGGCGGTCTGGGCCTGAAGGTCTGCGAGCAGAGGAGGCCCAGGTTGTTCTAAGAAGGCTGCATCTGCCCTGGCTCCAGGCCAGCCAAGTTGGTTTCCAAATCACACCTCGAACCACTGTCTTCGCTTGCCCCGGGGATGCCAATGCAAAGTACCAGGAGATGGGAAATTTATTAGGGGAAAATCGTGCACCTCCAAGGCTGTGAAAATGTCCAAACCAAGGCCCCACCAGAGATGCTTTCTCACCAAGGTCAGCTACTGGTGATGCGGGCGTCCTGCCCCGGGGTGAAGCAGGATGGCAGCTGTCTCTCCCCTCCGGGCTCACCTTCTCCTGGAGGCCAGCTGTGGGCGAGCAGGCATGCGCTCCTCAGCCTTGAGCTGCTCCGTGGGCCCAGCCCCTTGGGGCCCTCTTCTGTGGGATTTCAGACTCTGGGAACTCTCTCGGCCTCCTGGGGCTTGCAGCTATGGGTGAACTGGAATCCTCTCTCTCACCTGGCAGGGTCGGAATGGCAGCTGCCTTTCTCTGCGTGTGTGTCCCTCTGTGTCTCCATTTACACAAGGCTCCAGAAAGAGGGCAGAGGCCCAACTTGAGTCACGCTCCACTGATGTAGTCCTATAAAAAAGCGAGCTAATCAAGGTCCCTTGACCAATCTAATGCAATCAAAGGGTCTCACATCCACAGGAATGGATTAGTTCAAACACATACTCCTTTGGGGGGTGAGTCACCAAATTCAAATAGTCACAACCACCTTCTTTATCCTTCCCAGGAGACCATAAACTTGTTTGAAAGGAACATCACCGACTTGGTGGGACTCTTCATCGAAAACGTCCAGAGTTTATATCCTTCCTGTGGTAACCCTTTCTCAGGCGGGGTGGGTGGGGGTTGAGTGGGGAGAGTGCTTGCCCTTTCAACAAAAGGTAGGGGAGGGCAAAGCTTCTTAGTAAACTCAGCAGGATGCACGGAAGTGGGGGCTCTGCCAGGCACGCCTCCTCCAGGGCCTTTAACACGTCAGAGAGTCAAGTCCACGCTTTATAACCATTCAGATGCCTAATCCGCCCCCCTCCACCCCCCACTGGATGTCTAGAGAAAGGCACCTCCACCAAGGTGGCGTTCCAGTTCATCCCAGGTAGCAGGAATCTCCACCTTGGAAATTAGAGGACAGTAAAGCCTCCAGTTTTGACCTAAGGGAAAAGTTCTCCTGCAAACGATGGAGAGTGGGCTGCCACTTAGAAGGCTCAAAAGAGGGTCCCGCTGGCTCTGGGGACGCGGTGGCCCTGTTGGAAGCACTGTTCCCTGGCCCCGCCTGCTGGCCGTGCCGGGCCGCGGCGTGTGCAGCACCAGGCCCGCCGGCTCCGTGTCCTCAGGGGTGACGTTTCTCTGTTGGCACACCCGGAATCGCCCCCAGCCTCTCTGTGCAGTGGGGGCCACGCTCGGGGAGCTGGAGGGGCCTCCCTGTCGGACCCCGAGGAAGTCTTCCTAAGCTCATCAGGCAGGAGCCGACGCTCGGGGCTTCCTGAGCTGGGGAGGGACCCTGCCACGTGGCTGCGCCCCCCTGCTGCGTTCCAGCCAGGGAGCCAGCTCCTGCGTCCTGCCCTCGAGGGACTCGCAGGCAGGCAGGGAGACAGGGATTTACGGCGTGAGGAGCCGGAGTCCGCCAGGCCAGGGGTGGGGCCTGGGCTCCTGGCGGGGGCCTGTGAGGTGGAACCTGCAGGGTGAGCCAGGAGCGCAGGGGAGGGGCGCGGAGGGCGCCCCGTGGGAAGCCCCTGAGGGGGCGGGGACCCCGAGGTAAGAGGCCGGGGAGAGGAGGCGCCCCGCGTCTTTACAGCTCTCCTGGCAGCTGTGCAGAGAAGCGGTCAGCGCGGGGGACACGGGCTGGCTGGCACCTGCAGAGGTCCAGGTGGGGGAGCAGGTGACCTGGAACCAAGGGTGCCATGGGGGGTGAAGAGCAGTGGGTGACGGAAAGAGACCGAGGGCACCAGGGGACAGGGGGAGGGGAGTTGGGAGAGCCCTGGGCCGTGGCACCCAGGCTGCATGGGCCGCAGGGCCCCCCGGCCCTCAGAGGGCTGCCCCCCCACACCAACGGCCCCCCGAAGTCGCCCACCTCTTGCCCAAGCGACCCCGGGCCCTCGGAGGACTCGTCCCGGGCTCGACCCAGCGGGCAGGTCAGGGCCGCGCCCCCCACCCCCACCCCTGGGGCCTTTGCTTAACCCGCCGCGGCACAATGGCGCAGTGTCGGGACCTGGAGAACCACCACCACGAGAAGGTCCTGGAGATCTCCATCAACACCCTGGAGAGGATCCTCAAGAACGAGCTGGAGGAGGACCTGCCCGACCACGTGCGCGCGGTGAGCGCGGGCCGGGGCCGGGGCACAGGAGCCAGCGGGCGGTCGATGGCCCCGCAGCACCCCATCTGTGGGGGACGGTCACCCACAGTGCAGGGAGGCTGGCGGGTGAAGCAGGCGGCCGAGAAACAGCTGGTGGGGGCGCGCGGAGGCGGCTCAGCGGCTGAGCGCCTGCGTCCCGCCTGCCAGGTCCTGCTTTCATCGCCCAGTACCTCCAAAAACAAACAGAGACCACAGGTGGGGGGCACCCAGAGGGAGCCCTGTGACAAAGGAGCCGGGATAGCTTGGCGGGTTGACCAGCCAGCAGGGCGGCTCCCCCGAGCTGAGAGAGGCACTGGCAGACAAAGGTCAAGGCCCCAGGGTCCCTGGACCCCGAGTGTCTGTGGAGACGCCTTCAGGGGGGTGGGGGCCGCCCAAGCACGTCCCGCACCCAGCGGACGCAGTCCCCATTTTCAGCGCATCCCGGATGAACAGTTACGGGGCCGGCGGGAGGGGGCTCGGGGGTCAGCTGTGTCCCCCGGGGACCTGCTGCCCTGGGCCCACCCGCAGCAGCACGTGTCCCTGGGGAGGGGGCACAGGCCACGGCGGAAGGACCCAGCCCACACCGTTTCTTGGCGGTCACCGTCCCCTCCACCCCCAGCGTAGCGCCTTCTCCCCATCTGCCCATCTCCCGCCAGCAGGGCGAGGCTTTCGAGACCCCCGACCAGCTCGTGCAGAGCTTTTGCACGAAACCCTCGAGGGCGTCCCGTGACCTGGAGTGAGATCTCCACTGGTGTCCCCCCGACGCTCAAGCTGGGATCCTGCCACCCACTGGGCTCCGCTCCCGGCGCCGCCCCTGCCCCAGCCGCACCCGGCCCGCTCCTTCCGGGCTGATGTTCCCTTGACCCGGTGCCAGACCCCGCCGTGGGACCACGTCTCCACCCGCAGGGCGCCCGCCCGGCGTTTCCAGCCTCCTGCTCGCGTGGATGTGCTCCCTTAGGGGTCTGCGCTGACCAAAGCGCGTGCTGAACGGGGACCTGTCCTTTCCGCCACTGCTCAGTCACCGGTGCTGGCAGTGGGGCACGGCCAGCCTGCCCCGTCCAGAGGTCCGGGACAAAGGCCCGGCGCAGCGGGGAGCCTGGTGTCGGGGAGCCCTGCGCCGAGAACACTCGGCCACAGCCTTCCTCCCCGGCCCCTGCGACACGCTGGCGCTGTTGGTGACCAGATGCGGGGAGGGGCGGGCGCAGGAGCCGTGGGGCGGCGCTGCGGCCTCCAGCACCAACCCTGAACCCAGCCCCGGGCTGGCGCAGGGCGACTCGCCCCTGGCCCCCAGCTCACCCCCCAGTGACAGGCGCAGGAGAAAAGCAGGCCGGAGTCCGCGGGGAGACGCGTGCAGCCCGGGCTCCCGCCCTCGGGGCTGGCTCCACCTGCTGCCCCCGACGCCCGCTCTCGCGGCCCCCAGAGCAGCCGGCACCTGCCGACCGAGGCGGCCAGCACTCTGGGCGGTCAAGGCCGAGCCCTGGGTGGCCCGGGCACACCCAGCTGGGGAGGACTGGAGTCGGGGAGTCAGAGCCTCTGCCCCCCGCCGCAGGCCTCGCTGCCCCTGGATGAGGAGCTGCCCTGGGCCGGGGCCTACGCTCACCTCCAGGCAGAGCCAATGGAGGCCCTTCCCTGCCTGTAGCTGTTTGATAAGGTTATGAATTCCAAAAACAGATACTGGATTATGTTTGTCACCTGGTCCGTACCTGGGGGTGATTAGTTATGATTAGGGCTTCGATTGGGCCACGTCACTGATAAAAGGCATGGCAAAGGGCAGAGGTGGGGGTGTCTGATGTTGGAGTCTTGATGTTGGAGTTTGATGCTGAAGACTTAAGCTGGAGCCCCAGGAAGTCAGCACACAAAGAAGCACCAGGAAGAGAGGAACGCTGAGCCCAGAGAGAAGCAAGACCCTGGAAGGAGGAGCCCAGGAAGCCTGAGCCCTGCAGACGTCGGCAGCCGTCTTGCGCTAACACGTGAAAGTAGACCTTGGTGAGGGAAGTGACTTATGCTTATGGCCTGATATCTGTAAGCTCCTACCCCAAGTAAACACCCTTTATAAACACCAGCCCATTCCGGTATTTTCATCAGCGCCCCTCTGGCTGACTAACACGTGGGGGAGCTGTCCTTTGAGAAACGGCCCCCACTGCAGCAGGAGTCACCGCCAGGACCTCACGTTGCTTAAGTCTCCTTATGTTTAAGCAGCAAAATGTGGCATATTCTTCTCGGGGACAGCTGTGCCCGGGCTACGTCAACCGAGAGTCAACACCAGGGCCCTCCTGAGGGCCAGCCCAAGGGGCATCTGGCCTGGATTTGCTCTTTTGATCCCCACATCAGCACGGCGTCGGGGGCAGCATCGTGGGTCCCTCTCACAGGCGAGGAAACTGAGGCACGGAGCGATAAAGAAACCTCCCCGAGGACGCACATGCTCTGGAGCGGTGACTCGGACCCAGGCAGCTGGACGCCACGCCTTTCGCCGACAGCTCCCGAGCCCGTGGTGAGAAGGGGGAAGAGCAGGGGCTTGGGTGAGAAGGTTCTGGTTCCTGACACCTGCTCGTGGCTCTCGTGATCCTGAAGCTCCGACGCCCTGTCGTTCAGTCGTGTGGCCGCCATCTGCTGATGCCAGGCTGGGGCCAAATCCATCCCAGCGGCGGTGTCACATCCTTCACAGCCCTGGGAGAAAGGCAGAACGCGCGCGCTGGGGCCGGCCCCGCGTGGGTGTCCACCTGCGAGTGCAGGGCCGTGCTCCGGGCCCAGGCCGCGGGGAGGACGACGCGTCCCCCGTCCGCTCGGTGACGAGTGGGACCCCGGCCTGCTGAGTGGCCGTGAGGTTTGGCGGGACTCGGGCAGCACTCGCCCCTGCGCTGGCCGCCTCTGCGGCTTCTCAGTGGTGGTGGTGGGGGGGGGGCTCAGTGTCGCCAGGTGCCTGGGCGGGCATGACAGAACAGGGTGACCCCGCGTGATGGGGCAGCAACTCCTCAAGCCCCCAGGACCGGCGTGGTGCTGGGAACCAGCCATGCCCCTTTCGAAAGCTCACCCCCAAGAGGTCACTCACAAGGAAGTGTGCTCTTTGCCGTTGCGGGGCCACCGCTGGGGGGTCAGCAGGGCCGCAGGCGAGGCGGGTGGAGCTGGCCTTCCCCGCGACTTGGTATGTCCCCTGCCGTCCACCTTTGTGGACATGGGAAGGGAATCCGGAATATTCTACCCACAGAAACTATGCTGTGGGGGAACTGGAGTAGCCACCACTCCAGGCCAGCTTACAATTACACTCTCTTGTCCTTCTCTTAAATCAGATGCCCCATTTCTCATAACCAGTTTTAACCTCGGACATTTCTAAGCAGACCGTCGCCTTTGCTGCTCCCCACAGCTGCCGAAGCTGTCTTCTACGTATGCAGAATTTGGGTTAAGATTTCTCTGCTTGCCTTGGGATATCGGCTATCACCGTTAAAAAAAGAATGAGGATCTTTTCCTGATGGATCAATTCTGTGGTCATGGCATTTCTAAAATGCAGCCGCGATGTGCACGGGGACCACGGCTGCTGTGTCCGAAGCCCACCGGAAGGCAGGTTTCCCACGTCCCCGAGCCCTCCCGAGCGCGGCCTGGGACCTTCCGTGCAGAGGAAACCGTCCTAGCTTGTCATGTCTCTCCTGCAACGGTGCTAATTGGTTCCCCAGGCGCTCCTCTCCCACCCCAGCTCACCTGGCTTTCCCAACATGGAATTCCATGGAAAACAAGCACCCCACACAATATTAACAGGCACGGCTCTGCAAGAATCCAGGGCCAGACAAGCCAGAAAACTGACAGGAGACAAGGCCGAAAGGTTTATTTTCCGCAGCACCTTCCAGTCTCCCGAAGGCTGTGCACCGTGAGGGGATAAGGTGTTCCGCTGGTGGCCTGCAGCCACAGCCACAGCCTGGTGGTTTAAAGTGATGAGTTTACTTGCCCACCATCCTGAAGGGTGGAAGTCTGAAATCGAGTGTCGGAGGGGCCGTGCTCTTTCCGGAAGCTCTAGGGGAGAATGGGTTCCGTGTCTCTTCCGGCTTCCCGTGGCTCCAGGGTTCCCTGGCTGGTGGCTGCGTCCCTCCACTCTGCCTCGTCCTCACGTGGCGTTCTCTCTTGGCACGTGTCTCTGTCAAAACTCTCTCCGCTTCTCTCTTACAGGGACACGAGATTGCATTTAGGATGCACCCGGATAGTCTGAAACAATCTCCCCATCTCGAGACCCTTAATTTGAGCACATCTTTTGTCACATAAGGTGATATTTACAAATTCCAGGGATTAGGAAGTGGGTGTATTTTTAGGGAGCAGGTTTATAGTCCACCCACATGTGCAGGCTTCCCCAAACACCCACGCCCACAGAGAAGCAACCCAAAAGGTATCCCAGGTGTCATCATGGGATGAGTGGATAAACTGTGATGGGTACATGTGATGGAATGTTAAGAAGCTGTAAGAAGAAATGAAGTCGTGAAGCATATGACAACACGGATGAACCTGGAAAACGTTCTGTTGAGTGAAGCGAGCCAGACACCAAAGGACAGGGACTGTATGATTATGTTAGTATGAACTAAATATACTGTGTAAACTCATGGAGTTAATACTAGAATACAGGTCACCAGAAAATAGAATGAGGATAGAGAATGGAAAGCTGAGGGTTAATCTGTGCAGAATTGGTGAAAAGGTTGTTTGTAAATCTTTGGAAATGAATGGAAATGGCAAGAACACATGGCATTTGTGACTAGCAGAGCTATTGTATGGGGATGAGAGTGGTTGAAAGGGAAAGTCTAAGGACTTGTATTTTACTAGAAGGAAAGCTAAAAAATGTAACATGGGACTGTATATAACATAGTGAGACCTTGTGAAATACAAATACCAGTAATACTGCATGTATAAAAGTAATTTTACAAAATATAAACAAATACACAACGCAGGAGCAACCCCTTGCTAAATGCTTCAGCAACCCTCCCCAGCTCTGGAAATAACTCCATTTGATTTCAGCCGTGCCCTGCACCCAGCACCAAACAGTGAACACCTGGAGGCAGCCGGGCCGATCGAGGGGGCGGGAAGGTGGTCATTTTAGAAACGTTTTACGAGGCAGAGCAGGGTCAGTGCCAGGAGGCGGTAGATGGGAGCCCCAGATGGAACCAAGGACCGCGCTCGTTGGCGGGAGGGGCAGGAGAGACCTCTGGCCTGATCACCACGGGCCTGCGGGCCCGTCCTCGGGGAGCAGCCTGGACAAGCGCCGGCCAGCAGAGGTTTCGAGAGCAACCAAAGTGTCCCAGCAGCCCAGGGAGAGCAGACGTCCTGAGCCAGGGTCACTGCCGGGGCAGCCATCTGCCTTCTCCCTGGAGGAAACCCGCTCTCAGCGAGGCTCCCAGAGTCAACCCCCGCGGTTACCCTTGCCCCGTAACGCCCGCCACTGCGTGCGTCTGGGAGTGGTTGTGACCTGACGGTGACCCGGCGGGACAAAGGGGTTCCCCGCGGGAGACACAGCCTCTGCTGGCCTAGGGGGCTCCCAAGGCCCCCCTGCCGCCCAGCTGACTTGAGCTCAGGGCCTAACGATGTCCCGGTCTCTTGCGGTCACTCTCCCGCATCAGCTTTTCGTCGACAAAGACACAATCGTCAATGCCGTCGGGGCGTCCCACGACATCCACCTCCTGAAGATCGACAACCGCGAGGACGAGCTGATGACCAGAGTCAACTCGTGGTGTACACAGTTAGTAGACAAGGTGGGTACGCGCTGCCGCTGGGGAGGGGGGCCACGGCGGGGTAGTGGGTGCTGTGGGCCTTTAGGAGAGGAGGGACGGAAGGGACCGTCCAAGGGTGGAATTCCACACTCAGGGCTTCACTTGGCCCAGTCAGTGGCATTAAAGCTCACAGGCCCCGTCGTGCTCACTCCTACCCCAGATCCACAGAGATCCACAGAAACCGGGGGGCCCAAGGTGAGGGGGTGCCAGGAGGGCGGAAGCCAATGAAGACGGTCAACCAGGCGGGTTTTAAAGAACCGTTTCCCTTCCCCTCTGACTAGGCTCAGGAGAAGACAGGCACGCGCTCTCTGCGCTAAGGGCCTGGGGCTCTGGGTTCCCTCCTCAGATCCACAGGGATGAGATCATGAGGAATCGCAAGCGAGTGAAGGAGATCAACCAGTACATCGACCACACGCAGAACGAGCTGGACAGCCTGGAGCTCGGCGAAGTCATGGACTAGGTGTGCCTGCGCCCAGGGCCCTCAGCCCAGCCCCGCAGCGGGCCAGCGTCAGCAACCCCTCGGGAGAGCCACGTGGAATTTCTCAGCACACTGCTCCCTTAGCACCATTTTTCCTCCTCTGCTGGAAAACCTTCCACATGTAGAAAAAAGAAACAAACATAAAGGACTTAGGTCGCCTTTCCTCTTAAAAATAAATAAATAAAATCAGAACGCATGTTCGAGGGCGAGCAGGAGAGATGCAGATGGGCCGCAGACCCTGGGCGGGCCGGGGCTTGGCTGCCGAGACCCGGATGCGCGCCTACTGCGTGCCTCCCTGCGCGCCCGAGGCAGGCTGCTGGAGCCCGGCGTGCGCTGAGCCCCTCTCACCTCTGGGTGCTTGGGAGTGAAGCGAAGGGAGAAGGAGCCAGGCCAGGCCCAAGGCGGGCACTGTGGCCCCTTCTGCTCCGAACTTAGGCGCAGGGATCTGAGGACCCCAGGGTGACAAGCTCAGGCTTGGGCACCGCCCAGGACACGCAGTCTCAGCCCCTTTTGTACAGTGGGGACGTGGCAGTCCCTACCTTGGCCTGCCATTTGGGCTCGGGGAGGTGTGTGAAGGGAGCGACTGCCACCCGCTGCCGGGTGCGTGAGGACTCAGCCAGGGAGGCCTGTGCGCCTGGGAGCGGCGTCTCCCGCTGCCCCCTCCTGGGCCCTGTCCCCGCAGCAGCCGGCCCCGAAGTCAAGGACCCGCAGAAAACTCGCACCTGGCCCCAAGCCTGCTCAGACTGTGAAACACAGAAACAACTTAAGATGTCATCTGTTCAAGAGTAAATCTTTTTTTTTTCCTAGAACAGCAGGAACACAGAGACGTGTGCTTAGACCAAGCAAGATTCACTCTCTAAAGATCACTTGGTGAAAACCAGGAGAGGAAACGCCTCCAGCGGAGGGCTGGAGAACGCGCAGAGCTGTCGGCCTACGGGGTGGTTGCCCGCAGCGGGTGGTTCCCAGCCAAGGGCGGCAGATGGCAGAGTATCGGCGTGTCCACTGCACGTGAGGGAAGCTGTCTCACCTTGGGGAGACCTAGACGGGCCCCGGGGGCCAAGCAGGGCTGGCCCCACCCAGGCGTACAGGTTTACGAGTACGAAGGTCAAGACAAAGCCCCTTGACCACGGCTCTCCCTGCAGGCCGGGGCTCGGGTGCCTTGGTGGAACGGGAACGGCTTCGAGACAGCCCCCGGCACCCAAGGCAGGCTCAGGGCAGAGGCCAAGCCACGCAGGCGCTGGGGGAGTCGGATCCGGGAGCCTTGGCTGCGTGGCCCTGTCCCGCCTGGCGTGCGCCGCCCGGCCTCGGTCACTCCCGCAGCAGCTTGTGCTTGACTGTGGTGCTCTCGGAGCAGAGGTGGACAAAGAGGGTGCCGGCGGCCGTGCGGGCCCGCAGCTCCTGCAGCTCATAGTCATGGGCCCACTCGATGTTGCCCCACTTCTGGATCTGTGGGGAGAAGGAGATGTGGGGCCAGGAGGACAGCTGGAGCCCCAGAGGCCAATCGGGTCGAAGCCACGTTCCAGCGACAGGCTCTGATCTTGCCAGAACCCAAGAGGCCCGCCAGTGGCCAGCGTGCGCCTGGGGGGCTCTATAGGGCTGGGAGGGCCTGGGAGTGCTGGGGGGTGAGCAGCACACCCAAGAGCACTAACACCTTACCCCCTCCCATATGCCTTTCCCCTTCCCACGCTTCCCCAGCCGGCGGGAGCCTGGGGCCATCTTCTCCCAGATGTGTCCCTGGGTGGGTGCAAAAGAGCCACAGGCCAGGGAAGCAGATTTGGCCCAGTGGTTGGGGCGTTCATCTACCACATGGCAGGTCCACGGTTCAAACCCCGGGCCTCCTTGACCCGTGTGGAGCTGGCCCATGCGCAGTGCTGATGTGCGCAAGGAGTGCCCTGCCACGCAGCGGTGTCCCCCATGTAGGGGAGCCCCACACGCAAGGAGTGAGCCCCGTAAGGAGAGCTGCCCAGCGTGAAAGAAAGTGCAGCCTGCCCAGGAATGGCACATATGGAGAGCTGATGCAGCAAGACGCAACAAAAAGAGACACAGATTCCCGGTGTTGCCGACAAGAATTCAAGTGGACACAATAGAATACACAGCGAATGGACAGAGAGAGCAAACAATGGGGGGGGGGGGGGCGGGCGGGGAGAAGAGGAGAGAAAGAAATAAAAAATAAATCTTTAAAAAAAAAAAAAAGACCCACAGGCCAGGCTCGGGCCCACGGCAGTTCCTGGGCCCCCAGGCCTACAGCAGCCACTGGTCTAAACCCCAGGTCAGGGCTGCAGGGCTCCCCCCAGCCAAGTCCGCTGGCTCCTGGCTTGTCGGGGTCTCGGGAGCCTTGCCTGGCCTCCCGGGCTTGTCCAGGAGCTCAGGAGCCGACATGCCAGGAAATCTTTCCACACTCCTGGGTTGCCCAAGCATGACCTGAGAAACTGCGAGATGTTCTCTGGAGAACATTCTCCACTTGCAGAGCACCAGCGCGACGTGATCTAGGTGACAGCCCACTTCGTGGAGGATGGAAGCTGAAACTCAGAGGCGGCCTGGCTCGGGGTCCCACTGGCCAAAGGAGGGCCGGATTGGAAGCCGGGGCCCCACTAGCCCACACCCCACGATCGCCCCACCCGCACCAAATCCTTTCTCACACCCAGGGATCAGCTGGCATCTGTGGCTGTGCAGAGAGGGACTTTTCCCCCACTGGAATTTCTTTGAATCGGCGGCTGACTCAATGGACTGGGGAAATAGTCTCATTACAAAGAGGTTTTTCTCTCCCTGGGAACCAACTTGCAATAGCAATTAACATTCCGGGGTTGGCAAAAACTGCTATAAATTGCAGAGTGAAAAAATGAAGTATAGCGGAACCTGATGATTCTGGGGCCGCTAAATCAAAACTTGCATATGAACCGCTGCTACCCACCCCGACACACCTCTGCCCGCCAGGCGAACCGCTGGGTGACGTGTCGGGGTGTGGTGGCTGCACAGGACCCCGATCCCTGGAGTGATCCAGACCTGGCCTCATCCCCCAGCTCTGACATTTTCCAGCCGCGTGACCCTGGGCCTGTCCCCCCCCCACCCCGTGGGACTGAGGCTGACGAAAGCCGCCGCCCCAGAGGCTACTGAGAGGAGGGCGAGGCCATCAGGGCAACGGCCTTCGGTTTGGGGTAGGTCCAAGGAGTAATAAAGGCCGATTGTAAAGCAGGATTCAGATGGGCCCTCGGGTGACGGCCCCGCCCCGGCCCCTCACCTGGTACTCCTCCTCTAGGCGCGACAGCAGCACGGCCTGCTCCACCGTCAGGTGCAGGTCCAGCAGGCCCAAGGCCAGCAGCATGGACTTGAGCTGGGTCACCAAAAACTCAATCCCTGCAGGGACGCCAGCCAGGTCAGGGCCCAGGACCGCCCCAACCCCCACCCAGGGCTGGCACCCATCCTGCCCCCTCCTGAGTTCCTGCACCCAGCCCCGGGAGGGAAAGGAGTCGTGGGGAGGGGCTGGCCTGGGGTGAAGCGGGGAGCGCTGCTGCCCGGGCTGCTCTTCCCCCGCCCCCCTGCTGCCTCCTCTGCTCCTCCTGGGGCTGGGCAGACGGCCTCAATCTGGCCGGTCGGAGCACGCCACCCCCCTGGCTGGAGACAGGAAGCCCCACTTGCTGCTGCCAGGTGGTGGGTCTGGAGGACAAGGGCTCAGGCTGTCACCGTGGGCCGAGCCAAAGGGCCGGCCTCAGAGCTCCACGGAGAGCCCTAGGGACACAGAGGGCATCAGCCCACCCCCCGCCCCCCAAGCCCACAGGAGGCTCCGGGAGTACCATGCAGGGCCCACGTGTTGTAAGATGCCAGGTGGCTGGTGAGCACTTTCCGCGTCCTGGCTGGGAGGCTGGGTCCCATTATGCTGGTGGAGGAGCCGACCTCGATGCCGAATCTGAAAGGAAGGGGCTTCAGCGTGTCCCTGTCCTTCTGTGGCCGGAAAGCGTGTGTGCCCCTCAAGGCAGCTGGCCGAGGAGCCAGGCTTGGGGAGGCCAGTGGCCCCTGATCCAATTTCCCTCCCCCCAGGAGCCAACCCAGAGGACCAAGCAACTGCCCGGGACTGGCACAGCATGGCTGGCAAGCCATGCCGGCAGGGGGCTCCCTTCCAGCGGCTGCCTCACATTCTGATTCCCTCACCCGGGACCTCCCAGGAAAGCGTGGGCTACCTGCTTTTTGAATATTGTTTTAAAAACCATTCACATCTGGTGGCAGACTTGGCCCCGTGGTTAGGGCGTCCATCTACCACATGCGAGGTCCGCGGTTCAAACCCCGGGCCTCCCTGACCCGTGTGGAGCTGGCCCATGTGCAGTGCTGATGCGCGCAAGGAGTGCCCTGCCATGCAGGGGTGTCCCCCGCGTAGGGGAGCCCCACGCGCAAGGAGTGCACCCTGTAAGGAGAGCTGCCCAGCGCGAAAGAAAGTGCAGCCTGCCCAGGAATGGCACCACACACACAGAGAGCTGACACAAGATGACGCAACAAAAAGAAACAGATTCCCATGCCGCTGACAACAACAGAAGCAGACAAAAAGAAGACGACTCAGCAAATAGACACAGAGAACAGACAACCGGGGTGGGGGAAAAGGGGAGAGAAATAAATAAATATTTTTAAAAAACTGTTCACATCTGGGGAGCAGGTGTAGCTTGGTGGTTGAGTGCCTGCTTCCCATGTATGAGGTCCCCCGGAACCTCCCCCCAAAAAATAAAAAAAATAAAAAATTGTTCACACCTGAACCCATAAAAATTTTCTTTTAAATATTGTTTTCCTTATTATAATATTCACATGAATCTTACCTAATCCAACCCTTTATTGATACAACATATATTTACTAAGCCTCTCTAATATGCAAAGGCATTGGCTTGGGCCTGTGATCTATGGGATAGGAGCTGGCTTTCAGAAAAGATAGATTTTTCAATAATAGTCCTAACTATATAGTACACATGAAAAATACAGAGTAAAACAATTTTTGTAATTTTCTTTAAAAAATCAATGATTTTTGTCTCTCCCTGGTTTAAAAATATTCTTGCTAAATAAAATAAAATAAAATAAAAGCATCCCTGCTGAAATTTCTAATAGTATAAATCGAACGTAGGAAATGGCTAAGGTTTTCTGTAAATCATTAAGTTCCGGAAATCTCAATAGCCACAAAAACCTATTTCGCACCACAGCGAGATCTCCAGGCACCTGGGTTATTGTTAGATTTACTTAGATTCCAGAATGACATTTTGCTGTTTCTCCCGCAGTCCCACAGAGGTCACATTTGATTAGGTTTGAGCTCTTGAATGGGATAAGTTCTTTTAGAGGGGTTGGCGGTGCCTTTTATTGCCAAACCCCAGGATGCCCGCCCATCAGGAGCACTGGATACCCGCGCGAGGGAACGAGATGGGTCGATGGGCCTCGGTTAGTGAAAGATGTTCTACCAAAAAATACCCCGTGTAGGCTTTCAAAATCCCCTGGGCAAGGGAGGAACGTGAAAGAAGTCGGCCCTTCCAAATTTCCCTTGAGATGAAATAGAATTGAATTTATTTTGCCACCACTTCAATAGTCGGCTTAATTTTGCACTCAGAAGGCTCTTCCCATTGGGAAGCAGATGAAGCTCAGTGGTTGAGCACCTGCTTCGCACGTATGAGGTCCCAGGGTCAATCCCTGGTACCTCCTTAAAATAAATTAAAAATAGAAAAGAAAAGGCTTTCCCTGTTAAGAAAAAAAAAGGGGGCATGATCAATTCCTAGAACCTGCACACCCACAGGGCGAGCGTTAGGTCTGATTTCGCAGTGAAGCTGCCCAGACTACCCTCCACGTGTACCGTGCATCGTGCTTTGAGACTGCACTTACAGCTAAGTGCTTTACAAGTGTCACTTCCCATACTCCTCACCACATGCTAAGAGGCCCATTTCACAGACGAGGAAACCAAAGCTCGGAGAACCCAAGTCACCAGCCCAAAGTCACACAGCTGATCCGTGGCAGAGCTTGCACTCAAACCACGCTCCCGTTCCTGCCCACCAGGGGAAGGTGGCCTGGGGCCTCTGCGTGGCTACCCCAGGAAGAGCCACCGCGGCCACCCCCACCAAAGGCAGGTGCTCAGGGCCTGGAGGCCGAGACCAGTCTGAGGGAAAGGCTGGCGGGCACTTTTCCAGGGGGACCCTGTCCCCAGACACATGAGTGCGCCCAGTCCCCGGGCTGCTCAGCTCGGAAAGTGCAGTGTGTTTGTTCTCCAGCACAGCTCTTTGGCCCCAGACCCTGCCCAACCCTGGGAGCAGCAGGGTCTCCCTGGGGCCTGGGGGACGGGGGCGCAGGCTGTGGTGGGGCTGCGCGGCTCACCTCTTCTTGGCCCACTCGATGACTGGATCCCACTCGTTCTTTTGAAGTTCCACCAGCGTCTCTGGCTCTTCCACCCTGTAGCTAATTCATTGCAAAAACCACCTCATTAATTTAAAAAAATGTTTTAAAGTACAGTCCCTGCATTCCGTAAAAGGGCAACGCCACGGGCCACGGTCACAAGTTCTCTCTCAGCCCAGCCCCACGCGTCTTTGTGGCCCTAAAGCAGCAGTTCTGACTATGGCCTTGGGCCCAGTGACTCCTGCATCACCTGTGGACTCGCTCGAAAATCAGAACCTGAGGCCCGACCCTGCACTTGTTGGAACTGGGAACTCTGGGGACAAAGCGCAGCAGCCAGGGCTTGGGCACGTCTCCAGGCGACTCTCAGGTAAGCTCCAGCCCGAGAACCACCAACTAGATACCCCCGCCTATGTGACCGGGAGAAGCTGGTGTTACAGCTGTGCCAAAGCAGACTCTGTCCAGTAACTGCAGGTCTGGCCCCTCATGCACCTGATCTAAGGGCCACAGAAGTGAAGAGTGTTCTAGAAGCTGAGGCACTGCATCCCCAACCTCACTCTCTCCCAGGAACCGTGCCCCAAGCCCCTCAACCTGTCTACACCTCCTGCACCCACCCTCTCCTGGCCATGGTTGTACCTGCTGGCACAGAGGCCAGGCCGTACCCCTCGATTTGACCCAGGGACTCAGGGACCAAGTCAGCAGAGGGGGGCTGAGCTGAAAGGGATGGGCTGGGAAGCCGGGTGGGCAAAGCAGGTGGCACAGCCTCGTGGGGGCAGAGGGAGAGGAGCCATGAGCACGTGCAGGGAAAGCCAGGCCCAGGAGAGGGGCAGATGGCCGGACAGACTCCCCGAGAAGCAGGACCACTCCCTGGGCTGCTCTGGCACCCAGTCTTCAGGCCCCAACCCTGGGGCTCCCTGTGTGGGTTTCCAGAAGCCCCCTTTTGACCTGAGCGGGGCTGAGCGGGGTTCTGCGCGCTGAGGAGAGGATCCCTAGCACAAATACCTCTGGCTTGCCCACCTGCGATCTGGGGGGCCTGCCCCTTATCGGCCCTCAAGGTCAATCTCCTACGGCCCCCAAGAGACGCGGCAGGAGCCCAGAGCCCGCTGCTCAGCCACGGCAGCCATGCCCTCGACTTCCCTGCGGCATGAACGTAATCCCAAGGGGAGACCTCGCAGGGGAGGAAGCCGGCTCCGGGATGCAGTGCCTGAGCCGACAGGTGGCAACAAGGATTCTGATGCCAGAACCTGTGCTGGGTCAGGGGAGCCGCTGGGGGCCGGCCTGTGACCCCTAGGGTGCTGGGGCCTGCCAGAGCTGCGGGGACCCCAGCCCAGCCCACGGGACGGGCAGCGGGCTGGAGGAGGCAGTGCCCAGAGCGCTGAGAGCGTCGCGGCCCGAGGGCCCTGCAGGGAAGCCCAGTGCAGGTGCCAGAGCGACTCCGGCCCTGCTCTGCGAGGGGAAGGAAAATGGCTTGCCCCTCCGCCTGCTGCTGAGGGTCTGGGCATATGTGGCAAAACCACCCCGGGGGAAACGTCGCTCACCAGATGGTGTCGGTGTCCAGAAACTTCACAGCCGCCCTGATCAGCTGGTCCTTGTCCCGCTGGGTTGGGTTGTCCAGAGCGGTGTTGCACAACGTGGTCTGCGTCCAAGGCAGAGAGCGCCCGTCACCCCCGCCGGGCTCAGGCCAAATGCTGCCCCCAATGCTGGCCGGAGGGGCGACGGATGGACAGCTCCAGGGCCGACGCCCTCGCCCGACCCCAGGGGCTTTCACAAAAGCAACCCGGTGCTGCGCTGAGAGCCGAGAACAGCCTGGCCCCGTGCTACATGCTTTCCCGCTATTCTCAGGGGGCCCGGGGAGGCGGGAGCTGTCATCCCCATTTCTCGGATGAAAAACCCGAGCCTTAGAATGAGTGAGCTTCCCAAGGCCTCCTGCTCTTTGCACCAGGCCCTGCTGTGTAATCCTCACCACAACCCTCTGCAGGAGCGACGAGTATTGCACCCACTTCCCAGAGGGGGAAACTGGGGCCCAGAGAGGCCAAACACACGGTCACACAGTGTCACTGAGCAGGAAGGTGGCACTGGAAATCGGATCTGCCGAGGGCAAAGCTCCCCCACCCGGCTCCCAGCACCTCAGAACGCGGGGCTCGGGCCACCCCAGCCAGTGACAGGCTGCCTGGGGACTCTGACAGCCGGCGCCCAATTTCGTCAGCTCATCGGCGGAGCCGGCTGACATGAGGGCTGCGGGACGCGCTCGTGAGCCCGGGCTGCGCACGGCCCGCTCCAGCGCCCGCCGGGCGCGCGCCCATCTGCCTCCACTTGCTCTTCCGTCCAGCCCGTTTTAACCGAGTGCCAACTGAACTCGATGCTGAGGCTGGCTGGACGCTGGGGAACGGGACAGATGTGCCCTGGCCTTGTGTTGCTCATGGTGTGGGGAGGAGACAGGCGGAGGACCCGCACACATGAAACATCCAATTACAAACAGCGAGTGCTGGAGAAACACAAGGAACGGCTGCTGCGACAGAAAGTAAGAAAGCTGGGGCCATCAGGGAGGACCTCCCAGAGGAGGTGACTTTTGTCCTGGGACCAGAGAAGGAACCAGCCACCCAGATGGGGTTCCAAACGGCTGGGACTGCAGTGGCCAGGCCAGGCGGGGAAAGTGTGGCATGCTGGGGGAACTGAAAGGAGGTGGGGGGGCTCATCGGAGCTGGGAAAGGAGCCTGCGTTTTTGCCGACTGCTGCAGGGAGCAGCCAGAGAGCAGGAGGCACCGGTGTGCGCTGTGACGTCGTTACCAGGTGCATGGTGTAGAGCTTGATGGTGTCCTTCTGGGAGTCCCATTCAGTGGCCACTGCAATCGCCAGGGCCTCGCTGGGGACAGTGAAGAGCTTGGCTTGGGGAGTCTTCAGCTTCCTGTGGTCGAGGTTTATCTCAAAGCCACCTTGAAAGATCAAACGAAAACCTCTCAGGGGTTGTTAAGTGGAATCGAGTGCCCATGCCTATATTTAGCCTCTTGAGTCGGTGCAGACAAAGCCGACGCCGAGTCCCTCGGCTGAAGGGCTGACAGAGACACATCTGACAAAAACGCCAAGGATAATCTCTCCACTGAACCGGCTGGAGATGAAAAACGTTCCCGACCGTTCACACACGCGCACGCAAAGAGGCAGTCAAAAAATTTCAGGCACTCACCTTCACCCTGGGTGATGCTGACATTCTGATAAAACCTCTTCCTTTCTGTGGGAAAGATTTTTCAAAAAGGCAGTTTAAAATAGCGCAGAGGCAGCCTGGGAAACGATGCGAGCGGCTGGCGGTGCTACCGCCCGGGCTGATGGATTGGCCTGATTTTCTATCACCCTTCAAGGTCTGCCCTTCCCTGCACAGTCTAATCGATGGCTGCCGACTGCGGCTGGGGGAGAGCGGGGGTAGCGAGCACTCTCCAGGGACGGGCAGGGGAGCAGGGCAGGCCAGGCACGCACCCGACCACTCACCCAGCCCCGGGCAGAGCTCGGCTCTCGCAGCGGCAGGAGGCGGCAGAGACTGACCGCCTTCTGCTTGATTTAGCCCCTATGTCTGTCACCTACGGCGGTGCCACACCCCCCCATCGGCACAACATCCCGCTTCTAAAGATGGCGCCCCAACAGGATAAAGCCAGAGCCCCATGGCAGGCAAGGTTCTAATGCCGCCAAGAGGGGAGGAGCTGGAGAGCCGGTGGCCCTGGCCGGGCCGTGCGGGGACGCAGGCAGTAAGGAGAGCTCCCGGGAGCACCTCCTAGCCCCTCTGTCCAGTTAATTAACCTCATTAACCTGCACGTGTGTGCATGCAGCAGGCGCTCCCAACATTGCCTTTACAGAAGGGGAAAGGCTGCGTCCTGGGTTTTCTATTGAGAATAACTTGAATGGAACCTTACACGAAAATGTAAACACAGTCTTTCTCTTTTATCCTGGAGGGATTAAAAACCAAGAGCACCTCATAAGGAATTAGGCAGATTCCGTCAATGAATAAAGAATAAGTAGGTCACATCTTGGAAGCTATTGACCGTAACCCATCATCTAGCACCTGTGATGAGCACAGAACCCTCACTCATTCATTCCTTCACACATTCGTCGGCTCATTGGCACTAAATGCCGTCAGAGTCCCCGACTGAGGGACTTATCAGAAGTAATGATGCAGCGTGTGGAGGAAAAAGAGATTCATTAGTTTGCTTTTAATGCTTTATCTTAAAAAAAAAAATCAGCCATCCTTATGTTAAAATTTCATTAATCCAAACAGACTGAAAATTCAGGAGACCTCGGTGTGCGTGCTTTGGAGGAAGGGTAACGCAGAGAGGGTATCTCGTCCGACGCCAAGCAATCTCTCTGCATTTTCCACATCCTATCAGTTTTTTCCATAAATCTCATTTGCACTCCTTAATGCTTAAACACAGAGGGCCCAAACTTGCATTTCCACAGCTGCACTTACTAAAGCCCAAACCATTTTCCCCCACAAAAAATACATATTTACATGCTTATTATGTGCTAGAGGCCACTGTCCTCAGTACTTGGGATACAACGGTGAATAAAAACAGACAAAACCCCTCTTCTCATGGAGCTTAAACATCTAAAGGAAAAAAATAGTGATCGGGTCTGGCCACCAAGATGATGTGCCGATGTCCTGCCTGATTTTCCACACATTTGTCACCACAACAGGAAGTTTTCATGACCCAGGTGCTTGTAAATTCCCACGCTGTCCCACTGCATCCTTTCAGCTCTGGCCGGGATCCAGGCATCCGGATGGCATCCCACACCGTTTCCGGGGCCTGGGCAGGGCAGCCTGTCGAAGCGGGCCAGGCAGAGGCTGCGCAGGACTCTGAAAGCTCTGACTCACGTGGGGCGAGGGGTGTCCCCCACGGGCGGGAAACGCCGGCGGGTGGTACCATTTGACAGTGAGCGCACCAGCGTGCTGCCTGACCGGGCCTGGGCATGGCCCTGGAGACGTGGGACTGGAGGGACGGACAGTGGGCTTGAGGCTGACGGCACAGGCCAGACTTTCAAAAGCCGCCAAGTCTCTTTTCCTTCTTGCTCCTGGGTCCTGGCCAGGCCCACCTCGGAAACTGAACAAGAAAAAGAAAAAGGGGCTCCAGCCGGCCACACGCCCTCGCGGCGCCTGGGCTGGGCCCCCGCGCACTGTCGGTTGTTGGACTGAGTGACCTTTTCCTCCTGCAGCTTGATCCCATGGGAACGGCAGCCCCATCTACGAAAGAAAGGCAGGTTTGCTGGGGAGCCCGGATGAGTACTGGACGTGTTTAGAGGAGAACACAGATGACACTTCTCAATGCAAGAAGTTAAGAAACTCATTTGAATCAAGTTGTCCTCAACAGTGGATAAAGTATTTTGATAAAAGAAGAGACTACTTAAAATTCAAAGAAAAATTTGAAGTAAGACAGTTCCAACCTTCAAAAACAACAGCAGAATCCTAAGCTGTTCCTGAAATTTTCAGCACAGTGGAAACCATTTTTTGGAAATTCAAAAATGTTCCACTGACTACAGGTCAATAGTAGTTTCAATCATGGTAAACATCAATACTTGTTTCCCATATACAACTCTTAATAACGACAATGACCAATCAGAGAATTTCATCATTGAAACTATGAAAAATTAAAATAAATGGTATGAAATAACCTCAGCTTAAGTAAAAAATTATATTTTAAGAAAAAGAAAATTAAAACCTATCATAAAAAAAAAAAGAAAAAAGAAAAAAAGAAAAAACGGGAAGGGAGTGGGATGGATGGAGGAGGGGCAGGGAAGGAGCGGCCAAAATTGCTCAAAGGATAAAAATGATGGCACCGAGGCATAAGGAGCTACCAGGCCCCACAAACTGAAAGGCATCATGCATGCACGCATGTTTTAGACAGATGTGTGTGCTGAATGAAGGTCTGACACGTGAACGGGCAAGCTCCAGTCTTTAAATAAACTCCACTGAGTATTACTCACACGGCAGGAAGCAGATGGAGAAGTCCTGGGAACAGAAGGGGAGCAGAGCTCGTCCTTGCCGCCAAGGTGCTAACTGTCCCATGAGGAAGACGGACACTATACCAGCCAACGAGAGGGATTTTTGGATGGTGAAAGGGCAAGGGCCTAGCACTCTGCAAAGCTGACTCTTGTGGAAGGCTCAAGGAAGCCCTCCAAGAAGCCAGACTTCACCCAAGACCTGAAGAAGTTGGAGTCAGCCAAACTTCACTGACCGATTTGTTTTCAGAGGGGTTTGTGTGTGAAATAAACGGCTTACACAAAGGTCTGGGCCTTCAAGAGAGTACAATGTTTCCAAGAACTACTAGAGAGATGGTCAGAAGGACAAGACTGTAACTATCCTGTGGAAAAGGTTTGGCGAAGAGGGAGCCATGGAGGGTACAATGAGGAGGACAAAAAAGGTGCTAAATAAGGGTTTCACGTAGGCCAACAAGAGCATAACCTGGAAAATTCTTTAGGTGGGATCCATGCTCTCCAACAATGTCAAAAAGAAAGGAGTTATTCACTTGGGCCCCCAGAGGTCTTGGGTCACATCAGACAAATCCAGAGACCGGCCTGTGAAGCTCCCGCGTTCTCGGTGAGTGCTGGGCTAGCCAACAGCGGCGGAACGCCATCTTTAGAGCAGAGAAGTGGCCCGGGACCCCGCAGAACTGAGGTCTATTTTGTGCATGAACCACGCCCTTTCTGGAACATCTGTGGCAAAAGCCACAATTCTGTGGGCTTAGCTGCCAAGGCACCGATGTGAAAAAGCGGTGAGTTTACAAAGCAGGCCACAAGAGCACAGGTCACACGGAGGGAGGGCAGCTTTGAGAACCCGCCTGGGTGAAGGGTGCTGAACTCTGGAAACTGCCATCCATGGGTCCTTTTTGCCTGTTGCTTCAATCCAGATAAAGAGACATCGGCAGTTTTCTGTGTCGCTACCCACCCCACCCCCAGATCAGTGAGTGAGCTTTCCACCTGTCACAATTTCCGGGCTGGCCTTGGCTTTGGAAAGACTCGCCGCCTCAGCAACTACAACTCCCACATGCCCCAGGAAAGAGGAAGCGCCTTCTCAGAGCCGCCTCACTGCCTGTATCTTTTAAAACAGTGCCATCTGGTGGGCTTCTGACAGGGCCGTCGTCCCCTCAGAAACCCAGGGCTGTTGTTTTCAGGTATCAAAACGCCTTTTTAAAAAATTAATACATATTAATAAATCATATACTTCATCCAAAGAGTACAATCAACGGTATTTGGTATAATCACGTTGTCATTTGTTCATCATTTCAATCATTAGCGGTACATTTTCATTATCTCAATTCTACTATTACTAATAAACAAAAAACAAAATGATTGAGGCCAAATATATATAAAAGGAACTCCTACAGTTCAATAATAAAAAGCTAACCTAATTTAAAAAATGAACAAAAGGAGCAGGCGTAACTCAGTGGTTGAGCACCTGCTTCACATGCACGAGGTCCAGGGTTCAATCCTTCAAAAAAGAGCAAAGGACCAGACTAGACATTTCTCTGAAGAAAGATATATAAATGGTCAATAAGCAGATGAAACGGTGCTCAACAGCGTTAGTCATTAGGGAAACGTAAATCAAACCACAAGGAGATAGCATATTGTACCCACAAAGTCAGCTATAATAAAACAGGTAGATGACAATAAGTGTTAGCAAGGATGTAGAGAAATTGGAACCCTCATGTATTGGAGATCGCCCGGTAGTTCCTCAAACTGTTAAACACAGTTGTAGTTTGACCCAGCAATTCCACTCCTAAGTATATATACCTGAGAGAAATGAAAACATGTTCTCACATGAACAAATGCAGGGATGTTCATAGAAGAATTAGTCACTGTGAGGTAGATGCGGCTCAGGCGACTGAGCTCCTGCCTACCACAAGGGAGGTCACGGGTTCAGTTCCTGGTGCCTCCTAAAGAAGACAGTGAGCTGCCGTGACAGGAAGGCACAGCGAGCTGACACAACAAGAGATGCAAGGAGAAAAAACATGAGAGACATAACAAAGCAGTGAGTGGAAGTTCCTGGTGCCCCCTAAAGAAGTTGAGCAAGACAGTGAGCTAACGTGATGGGCAGGCACGGTGAGCTAACGCAACAAGAGACACAAGAAGAAAAACAAAATGAGAGACACAACAAAGCAGGGAATGGAGGTGGCTCAAGCAATTAGACACTTCCCTCCCACATTGGAGGTCCCTGGTTGGGTTCTTGGTGCCTCCTAAAGAAACAAGGGAGATGAACCAACACAGCCCTGGTTGGGTTCCATGTGCCTTCTAAAGACACAAGGAAGATGAACAGACACAGCAAGTGAAAACAATGAAAGGGTGGGGAGGAATAAATAAATAAAATAAATCTTACAAAAAAAAATTAGTCACATTAGCCAAAAGGTGGAAACAACCCATGTGCCCATCAACTGATGAATCGACAGACATGTGGTTTATCCATACAATGGAATATGATTTGGCTATAAAAAGGAACAAAGTTCTAATGTGTGTTACAACCTGGATGAACCTTGAAAACATTATGCGAGTGAAAAAAGTCAGTTACAAAAGGATGCATATTGTATGATTCCATTTTTATGAAACATCTTGAGTAGGCAAAATCAGAGACAGAAAAGGGATTGGCAGTTGTCTAAGGGCTGGAGGGATTGGGGTTAGGGAGTATAGCTAAAAGGTACAGGGATTCCTTTGGGGGTGATGGAAATATTCGAAAATTGACTATGATGATGGTTGCACAATTCTGTGATTATACACTGAAAGGCCATTAAATTGTCTACTTTCAATGGATGAATTGCATAGTATGTCAATTATATTCCAATACAGCTGTTAGGAAATATTCTTCAGGCCAAATGTATTTGCATAGTAATTAATGTAAATAGGCTGAATAATTAAACCCACTCCATTTTCCAAATTGCCCCTGCATCTAGCACAGGGGTTGGCAAACTTTTTTCTGTAAAGAGCCAGATAGTAAATATTTTAGGCTTTCCAGGCCATCCTGTGGCAACTACTCAAATCTGCCATTGTAGTAGAATCAGCCATAGATACATAAACGAATGAGCGTGGTTGTGTTCCAATAAAACTTTATTGACAAAACCAGGTGGTGGGCTGGACCCCTTATCTACAGAATTCAATCCACACAACCACCCTAAGAGGAAGACAGGAACGGGTAAGGCCTCTGAGACTGTAGAGACTCTGAGAAGCTAAGGACTTGTCCAGGTGACAGCTTGTAAATGATGAAGACAAGATTGCCAGCCTGGACTCCCCGTGGTGTCTGCACTCAGCTCTGCAGAATGCCTCCCACTCCAAGCAGTCCAGTCCATGGCTTCTGACACGCTAATACAGAGCTGGATGGCACGGCAGCCTTACAAAGGTCTCCCCTCCAACACCTCAGGAAATCTTTCCCCCCTCTCCTTTTGAAAACTTCCAATGGCATGTCCATTCCTAGGGACTCAACTCTTTGCCAGTTGAAGCCTTCATCAAGCAGTCCCCTTGGGTTTAATCTTCCACCACTCCAGAAAAGTCCAGAATCTCCCAACTGTGAAGGTCTTTGTAAAACATGCACCAACCTATGTGTGTGCCTCCTTCCTACCCTACCTCATTCATTCCTTTCTTTTTTTTCACATTTGACTACCCACCTTGTGCCAGGTACTGCCAAGAGCATATCTTCAGTGGAAAAGAAAAGGAGAGGGTCGACCAGTCGCCACCATGATGGAACATGGGCATCCACTCACCAATATTAGCCCTAGACCTTTGTCAACCTGGTGAACACACATCCACCCTTAGCTCATGCCTGGCCTCCGTGGAGGCCTTTCCTCCTTCACGCTGACTGGTTCTCATGGCGCTGACTGGTTCTCATGGCCCATCTCCAGGCTTTCACTGGATAGTGGAAACCTCGGCTCCCTGCAGCATCCAACCCCCTACTCCCATTTGTCTAAAATTATGTCACTTAAGAGCCAGAAAGACCCGCAGAGACAACCTAGCCCTGCAAATGACAGGGGAAAATGAGGCCAAAAGAAAGTAGTCACAGCCCCACAATGACAGTACCAGAGGTTCAGCCAGCATGGGAACCAGATTTGCACCGCTATAGGGCCCAACTGCCTGAGGTGGTCTGGATTTTCGAAAGCAGGCTGTGTTACAGCCAGGTCCTTCTCACACCAGGCTCACTGTCACCTCTGGACGTGTTCTAGCTCCCCAGCATCCTTCCTCCTCCTTATTGCCGAACTCCTACGCCATTTACCAAGGCTCAGCTTAAATGTTTATTTACTCGAGACCCTTTCTAGACCCTGAACACCCCCAACATGGGAGGAGAGGCTTCCGCATGGTCTCACAGCTTCTTTGTGTCATAACTACTGTCGAATCAAACATCCTCAGGGCGGGGACTACATCTGTCTTTAAGACCACTGCACCTCCTGCCCCCAGTACAGAAAAATGAATGTAAGGAGAGTGTTACTACTCTCTATTCACTGAAGTGAATTCCTCCCTCTCTTACCCTGAAACCTCTTCCCAGCAACAAAAAGCCACTACCTTCTCCACGTCCTCAGAGCCAAGGTGGAGGAAGGAGGTCCACGGCGTCCACTCCCATTTAGCAGAGAAGGCAGGGGACGGCAGGGGTGATGGCAGGGCACTGGGAGGGATGGCAGAGCAAGTGGGCAGGAAGGAGAACTGAAGGCCCCTTCTGTGTAGGCCCCTGTGGTGGGGGGCTATGGGGGGCCCAGGTGGAAGGACTCAGAGCCCCCGGCCGTTGCCCTCCACAAACTCTCACATAGTCTGTTTTCTGACCTTGCAGAAGCCCCGATTCAGAACCCGAACCTCCCCAGGGATGACAGTTGCTTTCATCATTAAGGAAAGAAAAGCCAGAAGCACTGAGAAAAGCTGCACGGGCCGAATGTCAATTACCGTCTCCTGTCTGGACGCGCTCGGTGCCCTCGGGCAGTCTCTCCTAGCTTTCCCGGTCCGTAACAGGACCCGATTGGCCCTGGGCCCCTCCTCGGTTACCTCGCCCTGCCCGGCCGAACCCCTCAAGCCCACCTTAGCCTGCCTCGGGTCCTGGCCAAAAGGGAATGCACCCTGGCCTCACCTGTCGGGGGGACGTAGGCCCGGGCAGGGGACAGGCGGGTTGGCCACGGCCCCACGGAGGCGGCGAGGCCACCAGGGGGCTGGTTCCGGAGGCAGTGCCCCCAGTCCTTCAGCCGGAGGCAGCTCCGCCACATCGCGCCCGAAGGCCTGGGAGGACGCGCGGCACCAAGCCTGAGAGCAGGAAACAGAGTGAAGGGATCCCCAAGTCGCGCCCCGGGCTGTACGGAAACTTCTCTCGCAGCCTCCCCCGAGCCCTCAGCGTCCCCTGGGCGCCGCCATCTTCCACGTGACGCCACCTGCGCGCCGTCGCTCCCGCGCTCCTCCTGCGCAAGCCCCCGAGTCAATCAGCGTCACAAACGCGCCTGGCCCCGCCCCTCCACGCCGCGCCTCGGGAAGAAGACTACAAGTCCCAGAGGGCCGCTCGCGCACCGCGCCACGTGTTTTCCCCGTCCGCCAATGAGCGGGAGAGCCGCCTGAGCCTCTTCCCGCCCCCCGGCACGCCCGAGCCAATCGGAAAGGGTGGTGTGTGTGTGTGCGAGGGCAAGTGAGGAGGGGGACCCAGCTCCGGACGGGGAGGCCCTGCTCGCAGGTCCCGGGGTCCCGGGGGCGGCCGGAGCGCTGGTCCGCAGGCAGCGGGTGGGTGGTCTCCCCACCCGCCCCCACCCCGCGCGAGCGCGCCCCGGCCCCTCCCTCCCCGCCCCCCTCCTCGGCTCCCGCGCGGCGGCGGCGGCGGTTCCTCTCCCCCTCCCCCCAGCCCTGGCTCCGGGGGACCCCGCGATGCCGGTCCGCACCGAGTGTCCCCCGCCGGCCGGTGCGTCGGCCGCGTCCGCGGCCTCGCTCATCCCGCCGCCGCCCATCAACACGCAGCAGCCCGGCGTGGCCACCAGCCTGCTCTACAGCGGCTCCAAGTTCCGCGGCCACCAGAAGAGCAAGGGGAACTCGTACGACGTCGAGGTGGTGCTGCAGGTGAGCGCCGGGCCCGAGGGCCCTCCTCGCGGCGCTCTCGGGCCCGAGCCCGGCCGCGGCTCCTCGAGCCCGCAGCCGCCGACCAGGCCCTCGCCGCCGGGGCCTCCCGCACCCGGCGCCGCACACCCGGGAACTGCCCAGCCGGCGTCTCAAACTCTCCGCGCCGCAGCCCCGACCTGCGCCCCGGCCGTGGGCCCGGGAGCCTTCGTGACCCGCACACCCTGAGCACTCTGCCGCACTTAGAGCCCCGCGCGACCCGACCCCCCCGGGACCGGCCCCCACGTGATCCGGAAGCCCCACCGTAGCTGGCCCCCTTTGGGCCGGACACTCCCTCCCCAGCACCTGTCTCCCTTAGATTAGCCCCTCCCCGCCCCTGAAGTTGATTTCCACCTGACTCGGGACCCTCCCTATGGGCTGGGCCCGTGTCAAGATTCTCCCAGACCTGAGTCATTACCCCCCCTTTCCTCACTTCCAGGGAATCCCCGACAGTAAGGGCCCGCTTTATTTCATTTCTCTCTTGGCAGGGCTTGATCAGCTCCGGCATACAGGAGCAAACCCTCTCTCCACCAGCCCCTAAGAGCCCCCCACCCACAGCTGAGTCCCCAGACCCGGGCTTCCTTCAAGACCAGGCCCTCAGCCCCCACACCCACTGGGTGAGGGGCCTCCCAGTGTGTTAGGATCTTGAGTCTTGGGACCCCCCTCTGCATGGTACCACCCACAGCTCCAGCCTCTTCATGCTCCAGGCACCCAGCTCCTCACAGCTGCCACCACCCCCAGGCTCCTCTACTCCCTGCCCCCATTCTCTGGCCACTCCCACAGTCTGCTCCCAGGCTTCTGGGGCTCTCTGTCCAGACCCCCACCCCCACCCCATACCTTCATCTTCCTTATTTTGCTCCAGAGAGCCCTGCTCCTGGGTTCTTTTATCTCCACGGGCACAGGGCTTCCTCCTACGACTCTGATACCCGGGTACTGGGAAATCTAACTCACCCAGTTCTCTTTCTCACACGGATATTTCCTTTCGATGTCCCTCTGCCTCCCCCATCTGACCTGGATCTCTTCAGTACCTGCTGCCAGGCCCGGATCAGGCTTTGGAACCGCAGACATCACCTGCCCTGGCCCTGTCCAGTACCTCACCCCTGTCACACAAATGGTAGCACACTTGACTTTTTTCCTCCCCCCAGCCCAAAATCGGTGGTGGTGAATACCCCTTTTTCTCTTCCTTCCCCAAGGAGCTGTTTCTCCTCCACACTTACCCCACCTGCTGCACGATCCACCTTCTCCCTCCCTTTGCCCCTTCTTCCTTAGCCTGAACCCCAGCCTCCTAGACTGCTCCCCCAAAGCCCCTCCAAACACCTCTCCCCTTGGAAACCCTACCAGAGCCTCCAAGTCCTAGCCTGGCACCTGATGGCTTCCGTGGAGAGGCGAGAATGGGGGAGTGTGTCGAGAATGGGGGGGGAGTGTGTCGTTTCTGGCCACTCACCCTCCGGCCCTTCTTTTATCTTAAACCCTAAACAGCTTCCCATCTGAACAATGGGGAGGCAGTTTTCTTTCTGCTAACTGTAGCACCTTCATCAGTCTCCCTTTCTTACTTACTGTTTCGTAGGAATAAATAACTTCTCTTTTTTCGGTGGGGAAAACTGCATCCTCGTGTTAATTATATCTTTGGTCTGTAAACTCCAAGCTCTAGCATGAGCTGTGATTTTATTGTAATTGAGAAACCACTGTGGCTGAGATAATTTCAGTTCTTCAAAGTGCTAGGCCCCGTGCGATGAGTCCCCTTCTCTTTTGCCTAAAATGTGAGGATTTAGTGTGAAAGTGTGGGCTTTTTTTTTTTTTTTTACAACTAATCAGGAAATTCTGGAAGTGAGATCTGTGTTGCGGATCCCGATTGGGGTGAGCTTGAACTTGTGTGCAGTTTTTCAATTTGGGTGGTTTCTGATGCTGTAGGGGACACCTGGCAGTGTGGCCAAGTGTCCGAGGGAAGTCTGCCCTGGTTCCTGCAGGGACCGCTCTCATCTGTCATTACTGTGTGGAATTTCCGAACTTCTGTCGAGTACCCAGTTTCCTTTGAGCCAGCGGAAGGAATGATTTGACTTGGCGAGTTTGTAGAATCTGATGTTTGAGGGAAGCTCCTGCATGGCTGATAAGTCTTGGGCAGCCCAAAGCAGAGACCTGGCCAAGGGCTGGGAGGCGCATGAGCAGGATGGACGATGGGGCTGGGGCTGCGGTACTCATGCCAGGGAATGCCGTCCTGCCTCTGGGCTCAGGAGCTGCTTGGCCACCACAGGGGCTAGGCAGGGGTGTGGGGATTGCCCCGTCGTCTGGTTTTCCAGCCAGGACTAGTTTCTGCTTCCAAGCCTTCTTATACTACTCCTGCCTTGCATAGGGCAGTCGCTTTCTTTTGCAGCTTGTTGAGATATAATTCACATACCATACAATTCCTCCTTTTAAAGTATACAATGCAATAGTTTCTAGTATATTCA
The DNA here is from genome assembly GCF_030445035.2 of Dasypus novemcinctus. Lineage (NCBI taxonomy): Eukaryota > Metazoa > Chordata > Mammalia > Cingulata > Dasypodidae > Dasypus > Dasypus novemcinctus. Next base: position 14,355,170 of record NC_080693.1, read on the forward strand.
CAGAGCTGTACAACCATCACCACAATCTAATTTTCATCACCCCAAAAGAAACCCCATCCCCTTTAACTGTCACCCCCCCTTCCCCAATCCTTGGTAACCAGGAATCTTTTTTTCCCCCTTTATTTTAGATTCACCTGTTCTGGGCATTTCCTATCAGCAGAATCGTACCATATGTGGTCTTTTATCGCTAGCTTCTTTCACCTGGCATGACGTTTTCATGGTTCATACACATTCTAGCACATATCAGTACTTGATTTCTTTTTTTCTGGCCAAATGACAGTCCGTTGTATGGGTAGAACATGTTTTATTTGCCCATGCGTCAGAGATGGACATTTGAGCTGTTTGGAGTAATGCTGCTAGAACATTCATCTAGAAGTTTTTGGGTGGCCAGGTTTTTCATTTCTCTTGGAATTGCTGGGTCAAATGGTAGCTGTGTTTTTTTTAGAGAAACCACCAGAAGGTTTCCATCAGCAGTCGCACCATTTCACATTCCTACCTGCAACGTGCCAGGGTTCCAGTTTCCCCACATCTTCACCGACACTTGCTGTCACCTGTCTTTTGGATTGTGGGCATCCCAGTGGGTGGAAGGCAGTGTCTCCTTGTGTTCTTTTTGGTTTGGTTTGTTTTTTCAAAGATATTTTTTATTTATTTTTCTCCCCTTCCCCACCCCCTCTGTTGTCTGCTCTCTGTGTCCATTCACTGTGTGTTCTTCTGTAACCACTTCTATCCTTATCAGCAGCACCAGCAATCTGTGTTTCTTTTTGTTGCATCAGCTCTCCATGTGTGCGGCACCATTCTTGGGCAGGCTGCACTTTCTTCTGTGCTGGGTAGCTCTCCTTACGGGGCGCACTCCTTGCGTGTGGGGCTCCCCTATGCGGGGGACACCCCTGCGTGGCACGGCACTCCTTGCGCACAGCAGCACTGGGCATGGGCCAGCTCCACACGGGTCAAGGAGGCCCGGGGTTTGAACCGCAGAACTCCCATGTGGTAGGCGGACGCCCTAACCACTGGGCCAAGTCCGCTTCCCTCTCCTTGTGGTTTTTATCTGCACTGCCCTGATGGCTCATGAGCTTGAGCATCCTTTCATGGACTTGTTGGGGCACTTTCTTTTTTGAGATTCCAGTTTAAGGAGTTGCTCAAACCTTTGAGAGGTTCCAACTGGGTCTTTCTTTTTTTAATTACTATGTCTACTCTCTTCCCCTCCTTGCCATCCAAGAAACCAAGAGTAAATGAAACCCTGGGTCACTGGGAATGGAATATTAAAAAGAGCAGCTGTTGGACACAGCTGTGCTGAGGGGACCTGCTTGCTAAACATTTGCCTTATCTTTCCCATTAAGATGCTGGCCTGGCACCGTTCAGTTCAAGCTCTGTGTGTGTCATATATTTAACTTCCCCAGCCATCCTCAAGATCAGTTTGGGCAGAACCAGGAGAGAGATGTGGTTGAATGGAGGCCAGCCTGAAATTCTGAGTCCCAAGCGTGCAATAATCTATGCAAAGTATTAACCCATTTACAGTTTGACTTTTAGCCTTATCGTCAAGTACCCTTGCCACCTGATACCCTTTCCAGGCTTTGAAAAACCCCAAACTAGATTGAATTCAGTGAGGACTGCATGCACGAAACTTGGGGCCTCAGGAAAGAGTTGTGTGTCCTTTGATAAAAGTTCTTTGCCGAACCCTGTCACTGTGAATCAGCTGCTGTACGTAACGTCTGGTGCCCAGGTCAGCACATGAGGATATTTAAAATTCTTTGGCTCATGGAGTATCTTTGTCAACAGCACCAAACTGTGAGGTACTTTGGCGTCACTGAGGCTAGTTTGCTTTGGTGCTGACATCATCTGGTTGACTAAGTTCGTGACAGTTTGTACGGAGTGCCTTAGGATTTGATTTACGGTTTAATTGGAAGTTGTTGAGTCCCCAAATCTGATAAATGCTACAAAACTTCTCTAGTTTTCTTGAAATCAGAGGTCACCTAACATAAAAAACGCACTGCGCTGCAGTACCGTGGGGTTTTGTTTTGCTTTGATTCCAGTATTTGACTTTGTCAGTTAAGCCAGTTGACCTGGAATCTGAAAATCTACCTATTCGGGATGAATTTGTGTAGATTTGGGGTGAAATGTACTAGTTAGCATGGCCATTTGAAAATAGCTTAAAGATTAAGTACCTTTATTATCGCATAATACCAGAAGTTTGGAGGCAGCGTGATTCCGGCTTGGCTAACCCAGGGGCCCTTGGGGGGCCCGTTCCATCTTTCTGTGCTGTCATCCTCAGCTTTTCCCCGACCATATCCCCTTGTGATCTCAAGCACTGCATGCAGATTCAGCATCGCGTGGAAGAAAAGGAACCATTTCTTCCTTGCGTGCCCGTTTTCCTCACCAGAAGCACCCAGGAAACTCAACAGTTCCTGGTCAGAGCTGGGCCACTCGCCCCTAAGCCAGCGACTTGCGGGAGATCAGGAGCGAGTGTTGGGCTGAGAGCCACCAGGACTGACCCGGTCTTGTAGGGGTGGGGTCGGTACCAGAACAAAATCTGGGCCCCGCCAGCGTGGAAAAAAGAGGAAATTGGTTGTTGAAAAGGCATCCGGCAGCGTCTCTGCAACCAGTAATCTGTGGCTGCTAAACCTCAAATCCTACCATTCCTGTTATTTCTGTTTATTTTAGCTTCCTAACTGATTTCGTTGAGAAATACAAAACAAGTATCCATGGGCAATGTGGGCACACACGATGGTTAGATTTTCAGCCGGTAGCTTGGTTCATGATTGAGACTTTATGCCACATACGACTTCTAAGATGCTTTCCCTGAACATTCAGCCCTTTCTTAAAGGAGTAATACATGCTGGCGCTTACTGTAAATAACAGCGAGGAGGCAGCCGCCTGGACCAGTGGTGAGCGGCACGGAAACAGAAATGGACTCGTGCACTAGGGCCTGCCACGCCCAGGGCTGGGGGCGACCGGGGGCCGAGTGCCCAGGCGCACGGGCTCACGGGGAAGAGAGTGGGGACAGTGAGGCTGGGGGGTGTGCGCTCTGTTCAGGGAAAGCCCTGCGGCCTCGGGCTCCTCGGCTAAGCAGGTGGAGAGGCTCCTGGGATTAGCCTGCTCCATCCCATCGCGCGTGTGAATGGGGGGAACCCAGGAGACCACAGAGGTGGGCGGGTGCCGACCCCGGGGCCCCCCTCCCCACTCTGGGCCTCACGGGCTCATCCGACCCTTGGACTCCGTGGCCCTGCAGAGTCCCCCCCGCTCGTCCCCCCACCAGGCCCATCGTTTGTAACGGGCTCGTTGTCCTCTCTTTCCAGCACGTGGACATGGAAAACTCTTACCTCTGCGGCTACCTGAAGATTAAAGGCCTCACCGAGGTAAGCGTCCACCAGCACAGGCCAGAGAGTAGGTGGGCGGCTCAGCACCTCCTCGCACTCAGGGCAGGCCGTCGCAGCGCTCTGGAGACGTGGCTCAAACGCTCTGTGCCTCCGCATTGCTACCGTAAGGTAGACATGACCCTTGCAGTTTCGATGTGTCCCATTGGGAAGTCAACATTCACAAGTCTCTTAAAGAAAAGTTTAGAAATAGGTCTCAATGGGCCCCACACAATCGATTTTGTTTTCAGTCCTTTTTTTGGGTGGAAGAAAGAGAGAGCATTCTCATCATAATTTTAAGGTTCATAGATAAGCCCCCATCATTCAAGAGGTGAGGTCTCTGAACTTCGTTAAACCCCCTAGAACTTTGCAACAAGTCCAAGCCACCGTCCAGCTCCCAACAGGAGCGGCTCCTTGAGTAAATGCATTTCCGATCATCGAGCCAACTTTTTAAAACCCCACAGCCTTGGGAGTTCAGAAAGCAAGAAAGAGCATCCTTTCCTTTCCCATCAGTGAGTAAACAGGAAGAGGAAGGAGGTGCCGAAACTGGCAGGCTCGCCTGTTGGCCTCTTATCAGTTCCCATTGTCTTGATAATCTGGCAGGACCCGGAAGTGCTGCCCAGCACAGCGGACAGGGCATGGGACGAGCTCCTTGCTCCACCCCTCGCTGGCCCTGTGACTTTATTTCTCTAAATTCCAGTTTCCTTATCTGAGTCCAATGAGAATTAAAAATACCTGCTGCTCAGGAGACTTGTCCTTGGGGCAGGGGACAATGGAATAGTTGACACAGCCTCTCATGCGATGTAGCGTGGGGCTCCGAGGAGCAGTGATTATCGTCAGCCCAGCAGCAGCTCTTTTGGGCTCCACGGCTCTATCTGATCCTCCCGCTTCTGTGTCAGAAGTTCAAGGCTTTCCTGTGCAGTTTTGTTGTTGAGCCAAAAGGGCATCTCTTGGCTCTATAAGCAGCTAGCTCTTCCCCACTTCTAGAAAACGATAGCAAAATAAAGGAGTCTAACCTTTGAATTTGTGGTGAGAGAAAACACATAGTAAAATATACTCGCTATTATTAGACAGCCAGCTGTATCTATCACTAGGGTGCAGAGCACAAAACATTTTAACTTCATAAGGACACCAACAAGGTTTGACGTGCAAAATGTTAACACTGACTCCAGAACCAACCATTCGGGTTCCCGGAAGCTGCGGAGACACAAGCTGTAAGTAGCAGACAAACCCTCAAACCCACCGGCCAGTGGCTGTGACCTTTACATAGGGATCTAGCAACCTCCGGGAAGGGAGGCAGCTCCCGCGAAGGGGGGCGGCCTGCACAGGCTCAGGGCGCTTAGAAATCCCGGCCACCCTTCTGTGCCTGCAGACGCGCGGCCTGATGCGCTCAGGTCCAGCAGTGGCAGTGTCGGCCCAGGGGCTCGGGTCTGTCACTGCAGCGGCCCTGAGAGGTGTCTTCCCTGAGCGGGTCACACATCCTGCTCAAGCCTCAGGATTCGTAGGCGTCTCCTTGCTGAATGGTGTTTTCAAAGCAATTTTTGAGCTATATCATTCACATGTATAAATAATATAAATAATCCCCCATTTATACTAAAAGCACAGCTCGTCAGCTTTTAGTATAGTCACAGAGCTGTGCAACCATTTAATAACTTTTTAAATTATAAATCTAATATCAGGTCATTATAGCTATTTAGTAAAACGCAGAGAGGTGTAACAATTATTGGAATGAATTTTATACCCTTTCTATTTGTCTTCCAATTTATAATTGTTAAAACATCAAATACGTCGTTTATTTTAATTAAAATTGTGTAGGTGATTTGGGTTTAGGTCACAGTAGCTTTCAACTTCTTGTGTACCATGTGGCAATATTAACCACCGGGGATAACTTGCCTCTTAGTCGCCCTCCCCGTTCATCAACAAGCACAGCATTAAAGTGTGTCTGTTTGCCTCTGGGATGAAGTATCCCACATTGAAAAGAGCGGGCATTCAGTGGCATTCTCTTTGCACATCTGAACCAGCCAGCTGCCTTGGGGCTCTGGGGCCTGGCGGGACTGTGGGGTGAAGTTGGGAGGTTGCGGTCAACCCCCCACTCCCCAATTGAGACCCCAGTTTGGAAACTCCAGCTGAAGGTATGCTAGACTTGCTCTGAACCATGGAACTGACTCACACTAACCAAAATCACAAGAGACTGGTATATAAACCAGACATGGTGCATAAAATTTCCAGAGTCCCCGCAGACTCACTGGCCAACTGAGTTCTAATCTCCCAGAAGGCAGATCTGCAGGGAAAGCCAGGTATCCTTCTCCAGACAGCCTTTGGTGAGCCAGGAACCAGCAATGGGAGTTGGTTGGATAATTTCTGCAGCTGACGACAGCCAGGTCCTCAGGAGAAAGAGCACGCCTGCTTAGGCTGGATGGTGCTGGCTACCAGCTTTTCCTCCCTGCCTTGTTTTCCTGAAATCTTTCCTTTAGTTGATGTATTTTTTTTTTTAAAGATTTATTTATTTATTTCCCCCCCCCCTCCCCTGGTTGTCTGTTCTTGGTGTCTTTTTGCTGCATCTTGTTTTTTGTCCGCTTCTGTTGTCGTCAGCGGCATGGGAAGTGTGGGCGGCGCCATTCCTGGGCAGGCTGCTCCTTCTTTTCACGCTGGGCGGCTCTCCTCACCGGCGCACTCCTTGCGTGTGGGGCTCCCCCACGCGGGGGACACCCTTGCGTGGCAGGGCACTCCTTGCGCGCATCAGCACTGCGCATGGCCAGCTCCACACGGGTCAAGGAAGCCCGGGGTTTGAACCGCGGACCTCCCATGTGGTAGACGGACGCCCTAGTGGGCCAAAGTCCATTTCCCGATGTATTTTTTTCTTTAGCTCTGTAAATACCACTAATTTGGCTATAGTCAAGTGTTTTAATTTCCTGTTTTGCCCTGAGAAATATTTTCTTTTTGGTGACTAATGTACCTATTGAACCTCATTCAGTAGGTGTTTATTTTATTTAACTCTCAGAATTTGGGGGTCCTAGAGTCACTCTGACATACTGCCTAAAGTGTTTCGTGGGTGTTTTTTCTGACGTCCAGTATCTTTATTTTTCCTAGCACCTAGATGCAATTACCTCTCGAATTTACTCAATATGGAAGTAACCTCACAAAAGGAAAATTCTTTATGCAACACATGGCCTTTATTACAGAACTTGGCCTTCTCATAAGTAGCTTATAAACATGACAAGTTACTCTTGGCTTTTCTGTCCTTACCGAGCCTCGGAACCGACAAACCACTCCCCTAAGCTGCTTACTAAGTACTTGAATCAACAAAAGGAATGACCCCTCCTTTAGCCATCGGTAAAAGTAAAACCTCAGTTCCTACCCTAAAAATTTTGGGGAGTAGGGCATGGGTATTAATTCTGTTACTGGTGGCCTTTATAAACAGAGGAATAAAAAAACCACAGACACGGGGGATAAAAAGCTACAGAGACGGGGGAAGCCGGAAGCTGAGAGAGAAGGCCCCGGGAGCAGAGGAGCCACTCGAGCCAGAGGCCGAAAGCAGCCAGGCCTGGAGGAGAGGGCAGAGATGGGCGGATGTTGCCATGTGCCTGGCTGCTCGCAGCTGCAGCTCGGGAAGGCGCGCTTGGAGGGGCCAGAGAGAGGCAGGTGCCACCACTGTGCCCTGCCATGGACCTGATCCTCACAGCTGCAGCCTTGGTGACAAAGCCCCTCTAACGGTGCCTTGATTTGGACACATCCACAGCCCCAGGACTGTAAGCCTGATAAATCACATCGCAAAAGCCAACCCATTCTACAGCATCTGGATTTTGGCATCTTAGCAAACTAAATATTTATAATAGGTGTGTCCCTTAAAAAACAAATCATCATTGTTTTTGTCACTGTTTATCAAATAAATCTATGGACTTCAACTAAAAAAAAATTTTTTTTTAATTTGGCTAACCTGAACTATCAAATTCTTAACAAATTTCAGCAGATGAAACACCAAAAGTAGATTATGGGCAATCCGAGTCTTTTGCCTAAGAAGTTCAGAGTTGTTGACCTTTCAAAAAGATGACACAGGTTTTCAATAAACATTATTTTAATGGGTCTCAAAATTCCGTGACAGATTTTTGGTCAAGTTGTTTCCCTTTAAAAATAGTAATTTTAAAAACTAATAAAACCACCACAGAAAAGCAAATGGTCCACAAAGCATCTCTTCCCTTCTGAAGGCATGCACAGGGCCTCGTTATCACTGGCCACTGTTCTGCTATTAAACATAAATGGTCAAGTGAGATGCGGCGTTCCGAGGGAGACTGCAGGGCGGGTGTGGGAGACAGTCCTTCGGCCTGCTCAGCTCTGGCCAGCCCCAGTTCTTGTGCACCACTTTGTCAGCCCTCACGGCATCGGTCTCTCTCATCTCACAAACAGCAGAGTCAGGGAGCTCTCCACTCACGGGCCGCCAGGAGCCACGTCAGCCGCCACAGCGTCACCAGATGTCCAGCTCCTCAGCACAGCAGCGGTCGAGCTGGCCCTAGGCTCGGCAGACTTGCCAGGTGACCGCCCCGCATAGGAGCCCAGCCAGCACTGGTGGGGCCCGATGGCCCAAGACGGTCACCTGAGCCGTGAAGCCAGCTGCCCCCGCAGGTGGGCTGTTGTTGCTGTCAGCAGCCGCGTGGCCGTTCCTGGCATCGATGCCCACGGTGTCCCTGGGAAGAGCGTCCCTCCCAGCTTCCCGGTGCATTCCGACAGACGTTGCCTGGGACAAAGGGGACCGCTGTGCCCGGTGAGAGCATCGGTCTCCCCTCAGCCCACAGGGACAGCACCAAGGCCACCAATTTTGTAGACATCCTGCAGGGGCAGGGGCAGGGGCAGGGGCTCCGCTGGGCGAGTGGGTGGCAGGGCGCCGACCGTGGTTCCCCTGGCATTGCCATCCACACGGGCGGCTGCTCTCTGTCCCTGGAACCGAAGCCCGCGAGCACCTGGCCCCAGACACTGTCGCCCTTCCAGCCGGAGATGGGCGCAGATGCTGCCGTGCTGGGGCCGCAGCCCCTGCTCTTGACGTCGGAGCCGACTTCCTTAACCACCCCCTCCCCTTTCCTGGCTGCCGGCTCGGGGCCACCCCCCTTGTCGACACCCACGCCTGGTTTCGCAGCCAGTGTGCACCGAAGGGCGTGCTCCCGGGCCGGCCCCGTCCTGGAGAAGCCGACCTGAGACGCAGCCGCCGTCGGTCAGCGCAGTCAGCCCGACGCGGGCCCAGCGTCATCACTATGGAGTCCCCGTGTGCGGGGACGTCCACGATGGCACGTGACACCTGCTGGCCTCAGACCTCGGGGGGTCTCCAGGGTGGCACCGCGCCCACCTTCAGCCCGCCGGCCCCCTGCCCCGCCGCAGTAGCCCTCGCGACGTTTTCCTACTTTCTTTCAGTGATCCCACTACGTTTGTAGGTCGGGGGCCGGAAGCGGTGGCCTTGCCGGAATCTCCATGGCCGCTGATGACAACGTGGGTCTGAGCCTTGTCTTTTCTTTGGCCTAAGATTTAGTGGTGGCTCACACGGCCCCTGCGTTCTGGAGGCGCCCCCGCTGCGGGGGGATAAAATCTCAAGTGTTGTGAGAGAAGACAGCGCCGCAAAAAGCACTTGTTATGAAAACGGGGGATTTGAACCCTAAGAATTTTTCATTGTGTTACTGTAAGAGGACCACGTTATCATTTTCTTCTCTCCCTTTTGGAGTTCTGAAGAATTATTAAAGCTCAAAACCCATAAATACTACATACATCTTTTAATTTTAAAGTCTTAAATCACTGATTACAACACACGAAATCACGGCAAGGAGCTGGCGTTCTGGCCTAACAGGACTCTTAATTCCTCTCAGGTGACCTCTCTGATCTACTTCCCCTTAGAAATCTATGGTGCCGACTTAAATAGAACTTCTTCCTTTAATTAGTTCTTCTATGACACTTATAGTATAATTTAGTTTATATCTTAAACTTGGGTAGAATTTCTCCTCTTTAGTTTCTTCATTCCGTATACATACCTACGGTCTGTGTGTGTGCGTGTGTGTGTGTGTCGTGTATAAATACGATACCCAGAGTCAGTGTTGAGTACATGGGTAGTGGGGGCTTGGGGAGTGTTGCGGTTACAGTATTTTAAATTCACTCTTCGGAAAGCAGAACGGCTCAGCCATTTCTTCACAAAGTTGAAAGCCCAGGCGGCGAGGTCTGGGCTCCGGGGCAGCTCCGGGCCGGCAGGTGGCAGTGGGGCCACGCTGAGCCCCGTGGCGCCCGCGCTGGGAGAAGCGGCAAGACCATTGAAGGAGTTTGTTTAAAACACACAAAAGTGTTTGGTGCAGAGTACGGGGGGACTTCTGTGGGCTCCGAGGAGAAAAGCGGGGTCCCTGCAGGTCCCGTCAGCTCCGTCACCCCCCGTTTGCGAGGCCAGCGATTCAGACCCCAGGGGCTCGGCAAGGCCGTGTGTGTACGTGGTTGGTTGGGTTTCTTTTGTTTTTGTTTTTGTTTTTGATTTCCGTTTTGGTTGGTTGGTTGGTTTTTACAGATGCAGAGAAATGGTAGACTTCTCGCCGTGTTTTGCTGCCATGATCTTTTCCTAAATTCTGGTGCCAGCTTATTAGCAGATGAAGAGATAGCAAATAAAATTAACACGAGGCGTCTAGGCAGCCAGTTAATGGGGCAGCTTGCATATTTTTTCATGTTTTTTTTTTTTAATAGTTGTGACTTTATATTGAAGACATGATTTACGTATAGTTACCCCAGTGTAAATTGTTCTTACAGTCACACGAAGCCTGGAAATAAATAAATCCCCAGTGTTTCAAGGTATTCTCCCAAAAAATCCACCCCTGGACACTTGAAGGACTGGCTCAAAAGGGCCCAGCTACTGAACCAGATTGCAAACCTGCGCATCCGTGTGTGGCCTGAGGGAGACTTAGCTGCAAACACTGATTTGGGGGCCTCCTTGGTTCCATCCCTTGGACCATCTACTCTGTGTACTAGAATAGTCTGAGTTTACTTGTGGCCTAAACCATCCAGATTTTTTTTCTGGATAACAAGGGAAGACAGAAAAGTGTCCTTGGTTTTTGACCAAGCCCCGAAAGCCCCCGAGGCCCCCTGCTCTGTGGGCTGCTCAGGTGCAAGTTCATTTCCACAGCCCATTGGCAGGGTTTAACTCTGGTTTGGACGGCTGGTTAGCAATGTGATCATTTTTGTCGAAGTATTGGAAAGAAATGAAAACAGAGCTGATTGTCCTTTGTAAAAGGTTAGAGGTCTTGTTAAACATGTTTTGACATTTGGACTTCTGTCACAGGAATATCCAACGCTTACAACCTTCTTTGAAGGAGAAATAATCAGCAAAAAACATCCTTTCTTAACTCGAAAGTGGGATGCAGATGAAGACGTTGATCGGAAACACTGGGTGAGTAAATCTTTGATCTGCTTTGAGTCATCCCAGGACTGCTGGAGAGCTGAAGAAATGCCGGGAGCTGGAGAGCTCACATATCTTATTGGGAGCTGTCCAGGGTTTGCAGCCAAATGGAAACCTCTTCCCGCACACACCTCAGTTCTTCCTGCTTCCCGGATGGGAAGAGCCTCGCTGCCGACTGAAGCGCCTCTTTAGATAGCAGATGCTTAGCTCGTGGTAGCAATCCCCGGGTTCCACCCCCCGCTTCTCTTTCTCTTTTCTCTCTTTTTATTTATGTATTTATATCTTTCCCAACTTTTCTTAGCTCTCAGAATCTTGGCAGCATCCCCCTGTCCTTCCCATCTGTTTGTCCATCTTCTGCCCACCTTTCTTTCTCGTCACCCCTGCTCGGGGAAGAGCTCGTGGTGCATACAGCCGCGGCCTCTGGCGTTAGGTTGGCAGAGGTGGCGCTGCTGTCAGCAGAACCCCTCCTCCGCTAGCCGATTCCAGCGGGCAGACCACCTCGCTGGCACGGGACAGTCTTAGTAGCTTGGGTACCACTGGGACAAGGACACCCCCGAAAAACCCAGGCCCCTTTTATTTTTAACCCTCACGCATGAGATTCAGAACGTTCTCGTTCACCAGTGGTGCACACGTCAAGACAATGTAGGGTTACCATCCCAGAGTTTTCTCATTGGTTGTCACCTAGGTCTCATGTCTCTGAAACCTGTTTCTAGGCCTCCCGTAAGAGCCTTCTGGCTTCCTTGACTGTGACAATGATGGATTTTTAACACCGAGGAAGTCCAGGGGGCTTGCTTCTGTAAACCGACCAGACACAGTTGTGACCATAATGAGGATTCTGGGTCCCTCGCTCTTCCCGTTGCTGCTCACACCGGCTGTCAAAGCTCAGCACGACAGTCGCTGTGCAGGGAATTCCTCCCGCAGCCCCTTGTCTGAGCTAACCTTACTACAGAGCAGCTGTTCTGATTATTTTTTACTTAAGAAAGGAACATTCACCTAGCAAATGCTGAGTTTCAGTAGATCTTGAGGTGGTTTATTTTTCTGTGCCTGGGAAAGATGATAGCTATTTTAAAGGTTTTTTTTTTTCTTTCCTTAAATAAACTTTATTTCAGCTTCAAAAAATAACAGACAAAAGCAGCTTAAGTTTTAAGATCTTAAGTTTTTGTCTTGTTTTGTTTTTGTTTTTGTTTCTTTGTTTTGTTTTTAGGCAGTACGGGGATTGAACCCGGGACCTTGTATGTGTGGTGAAGCTGGCACTTAGCCACTGAGCTACACCGACTCTGCAAGATCTTAAGTTTTAACGAGCTTTTAAAGACCATTTGAAAGCTAGGTGTTTTGTTGTCATGTAGCAAACAGGCAGAACAAGTTAGACAGCCGAGACAGCGGATAAAATCAGGCTATCCCAGAGCAGCCTGGGGGGCGCCCGTGCCTCTCGGCCCACCCCTGCCGAACGCTGGCCCCGCCGCATCGCGTGCCACCCCACGAGGCGACGCCTTCCTCTCCTGGGCGGCCGTTGGGGAAGCAGTTCCTCCTGGTGGTAAAACCCACACCCATCTCCTATTCCACTTCATTTTCCATTTCCACTCCTGCAGAAAGCAAAGCCCCTGAGGTCTGCGGAACACTCAATTTTAGGTTAGACTGGCTGCAAAGGAAATGCCTGGAAAGCAACTCTTATTTTCCCATTGATCTTCCAGTAGAGGTGGGCAAATATCTGGGGCTCTGGCCTTTGCTAGACTGGACTGAACTTTTTTGGGTGAAAGAGGGCCTATAAAGGTCATCTTGGCCCTGGTACTCTGCTTGCAGTAGAACGAGGCAGCCAGGCCACCAGAACTTTCCATCCTCTCCAGAAGTTCTCTTCCTCTGCAGCACTCCGCACTGCCCAAAGCTTCCCAACACACCCCATATCCCCAGATCCCACATGGGGCCTCTGGCATTTTAAATGTTTAATAAACTTCACCTGTGGCACCATTCCCCGATTGGAAACTACAATCAGATATGTTGTATTATATCCTCAGAATTTCTCAGGTAGAGATGTTGGTATGATGTAGATAAATTAGTATCTACATCATAAATTAGTATCTTTCTTTGCTGCTGCTATAAAGGTCAGACTTCTATATGTATAATTTAGTTAGAAGGAAAATATTGGTGGCACATTTTTATGATTATCTCCATATTTTGTTTTTTATTTAAAATGTGCTTAAGTGGGAAGTGGATGTAGCTCAAGCAATTGGGCTCCCATCTACCATATAGGAAGTCCAGGGTTCGATTTTGGGGGCCTCCTGGTGAAAGGCAAGCTGGCCTGTGCAGAGAACTGGCCCATGGAGAGTGCTGGCCCGTGCAAAAACTGGCACAGCAAGACGACACAACAAAAAGAGACATGGAGGAGAGACAATAAGGGATGCAGCAGACCAGGGCGCTGAGGTGGTGCAAGAGACTGAGCACCTCTCTCCCACTCCGGAAGGTCCCAGGATCTGTTCCTGGTGCCACCTAAAGAGGAGACAAGCAGACACAGAAGAATACACAGAAAGCAGCCAGCGCAAAAACAACAAGGGTGGAGGGGGAGAAATAAATAAATAAAATACAGAAAAAAGGGAAAGAAATCACATAAAGCTCTCATAGCTGTTAACCTTTTCTTGAATCTCCTTCATGTATATGTTCTTTATTTTTAACAAAAATGGGATCATAAGATAGAGTTTTGTCACCTGCCTTTTTCCCTTTTGTCACTTAATGATGTATAGTCAACATTTTAAAATACTCCCTTACAGTATCCTATTTAATAGCTGCCTACTATGCATAGATACATTTTGGAGTCTTAAGTAGCCTTCAGTTCTTTGTCATAAAACCTTTATTATCAGAAAGCACAGGTAGGAGAGCATTAAAGGGAATTTTCCAAAAAAGAAATCTCTCCTAACTGCACCACCCTTACTTACCTCTTTGAGTTTTTCATTTCTTTCTAGTCCTTGCCCTCAGGTATACACACTTAATCGTACAAAGCAAAGGCACATTCTGTTTCTAGTCTTTTTAAACTAACACAAGACGTTTTGTACACTGGAGGATGAAGAAGTTCAGCAAGGATTAGAAGTGGACTCAAATTGGCCAACATCTCCATGGCTGTGTGTTAAAAAGGGAGCTTGTTGGAGGACTGGATATTGTCCAGGAACTGAAGGAAAATGGTGAATTGTTACCTATACTGTGAGGAGAAAATAAATACTAAGCTTGGTGCCCAGCTATTGCAAGAAAGTTCTTGCTGGCGGTGGACTTGGCCCAGTGGTTAGGGCGTCCACCTACCACATGGGAGGTCCGCGGTTCAAACCCCGGGCCTCCTTGACCCGTGTGGAGCTGGCCATGCGCAGTGCTGATGCGCGCAAGGAGCGCCATGCCACGTAGGGGTGTCCCCCACGTAGGGGAGCCCCACACGCAAGGAGTGCGCCCCGTAAGGAGAGCCGCCCAGCGTGAAAGAAAGTGCAGCCTGCCCAGGAGTGGCGCCACACACACGGAGAAATGACATAAGAAGATGACACAGCAAAAAAAACACAGATTCCCGTGCCGCTGACAACAACAGAAGCGGACAAAGAAGACGCAGCAAATAGACACAGAGAACAGACAACCGGGGTGAGGGGGCGAGGGGAGAGAAATAAATAAATCTTTAAAAAAGAAAGAAAGAAAGAAACTAGGAGTCGAAAACCCCTTACCCAGTTAGGCTCTGCGTGCTTTAACAAGGGCTAAACCTGCAGGAGGTTTTTCCCACCAATAATACAGTGCAGTAAACCCCTTCAAATTCAGCTGAAAGCTGTGTTTGAGGAAACTGATGACACTGGCCCTGTACCTAAGCCGCTGGCCATTGGCGTGATGTGTGCAGCCCCAGCACGCGCGAGCCCCCGCTGTGGCCGGCCCCGAGGCCCTTCCTGGGCTGCTGGCCTCCTCTCTGGCAGGCGACTCACTGCCCGAGCCCCTCCAGGTGCTGGCTGGCTTTTATCTGCTCTTGGTAAGGGGCGCTGAGAAAGGTCTGTGGATTTGCACTTGACCCCAGCAGCATCTGCCGGCCGCTTCCAACCTCTGGCTTTTTTCCTGGGGCCGCGTTACCAGGCAGGCATGGGGCAGCGGCGCCTGCGCCCCGGCCAGCCCTCTGCCAAGGGCTCTGGCTGAGTTCCCGGGAGGGTGGACGTAAAGGCCCGGGTCTCCGTCGCTGACCTGGGCGCAAGGCGAGTCCCCAGGCCAGCCTCTCCCTCTGCGGCTCCATCAACCATCCTCTCCCTTCTGCTTTCAGGGCAAGTTTCTGGCTTTTTACCAGTACGCAAAGTCATTTAATTCAGACGACTTCGACTACGAAGAGCTGAAGCACGGGGACTACGTCTTCATGCGCTGGAAGGTAAGGCCCACCCTGAGCCTCGTCCTCCCGGGGACAGCACGGGCGCCCGTGCCCGCCGTGCACCCCGGGCCTCTGCGCCGGCCGCGGAGCCAGGCCTTCCCGAGTGGGAGGCGCATTCTGGGGCGTCTCAAGAGCAGGTGTGGCCAGCACTGGCCCGGCGCCGCCGTCCCCCACGGCTTCTCCCTGGCAGGCGGCTCCAGTGCTCCGCGCGCGCGTCCGTGCTTCGGGGGCTCGCCCTCTGACACCGTCACTCGAGCTTTCTCTTGCCCGAGCTGCCTCGGGGCGAACGTTCGGGGCCCTCCGTGGAGGGAGGGGACAGCAGCCGCTCCCGGCACGCGGTCATCCACCGTGCTCAGGCCTCCACATCGGGCCTGGGGCCATTTAAATGACTGTCCTTTCCCGTGGGCTCCTGTGGCTCCATCCAGCTCAGGAATTGAGGGGCCTGGAGGGACATGAGGTCCCCACTCGCTGGCCCTCTGCGAACTCCATGTGGCTGGACTCTGTGCATTGGCTTTTGGGTGAGACGCCAGCCCAAGACGGCCCTCCGCTTTTGAGGGCACGGTGACAGCCACAGCACGGCAGAGTCCCAGGGCAAGTTGGTGCAGTCACCTTGGGAAAGCGCTCACAGCTCCACGTTCACAGGCCAGTGTACGGGAAACCAGTTTTTCTCTGACACCTCACCAGCTCGGCATGGTTGATTCCCTGGGAGTCGGCATCTCCCATCTTTGCTTCGTCTCCCTAACGATTTGGGGACGTGGGACTCTTCATTGTTTGGGTGGATGCTTGCCAGGTGCAGAGTAAAATGGTGCACCCCGCCCCGGCCAGCTTGTTAGCTAATGGGAAAGACGCCAGTTAACCTGAAAGGAAGTGTCTGGTAAAATTCTCAAAGTCGCTTTAATTTACTTTTCATTTAATAAATACACTCTCAGAGGTTGAGGAAGGGGAAGGGGAGAGTGTCTTGAAACAAAGCCAAACCAAACCCAGAATGGGGTAAGTTGTGTTGTCACCCACGAGTTTCTCGGGGACACTCACCCGTGGGCTTCCGGTCGACCCCCCGAGGCCCTGGGACCTGGGACCGGGTCTCCCCTGAACGCCTGTCCCAGGCCAGCGCTGGCAGCCCGGCCTCTCCCGCAAGGCGCCTGTTGCTGGTGACAGGGCGTGGTGCGGCCACCCTGCCGGCGAGCCATAGCCTGACAGCAGTGACCCCCACCCCGTGCTGGAGACGTCAGGAGCCCAGGGGCAGTCCTGGGGGCGGGGCGGGGCGGGGCGGAAACGCCCTTGTCCCAGGCCGTGTCCCGCCTGTGCTCTTGGTCAGGCGCGGGCCCAGCGGTGCTGGTCAGGGCGAGCCCGAGGCGCGCAGCACGCAGCACGCAGCATGTTCCGCCCAGCAGCACCCAAGTGCCGTTCAGAGGTCAGCCTGAACCCAGGGCTCGCTGTCGCCCAGCAGGTCGGGCTCGGGCCGTCTGGCCCCCAGGGCCGCCCGGTGTTGCCCAGGGGGGCCCAGCGGCCTGTGGCTGACGCACCCGCTCACGGCCCTCCCGTCTGCACGCAGGAGCAGTTCCTGGTCCCAGACCACACGATCAAAGACATCAGTGGCGCTTCCTTCGCTGGCTTCTACTACATCTGCTTCCAGAAGTCGGCGGCCTCCATCGAGGGCTACTACTACCACAGGAGCTCAGAATGGTAAGCAGCCGCCGCGCCCCTGCAGACGGGTCCTGGAGGAAGTCCCGCCGCCCGTCTGCACAGATTCTGCGCTTTGTTTGGACGCTAGGGCCTCTTTAAGTGACCCCAGTTGCTCACAACAGGGGCTCGTCCCCAACCAGCGAGCCAGGTCAAGGAGAAGAAAAGCAAGTGCCGGATTAAGGGACGCATGGCGGAATGCCCTAGAACCCAGGCCTGTCTTCCTGGCAATGTCTTTCCTGTCTTGCCGGTTTCATATTTATTCCTCCAGACTTGGCCGTAACGGAAGTGTCAGCCTACCGCTCTTGCGGGCAGTGTGTGTGTGGCTGATGGCAGCCCTTTTCCGTTCTGTGGCTGGTGAGGCTGCGTCCACGCGGTCTCATCTGTTGATCTAGGTTAGGGGCCGTGGGAGCTGACCCTCCGCCCTGGGTTTCATGTGCGGCCACTTCCAGGGCTGGCCTTTGTCGCCTCTGGGGGACTGTCCCCCCTCGTGCCTTGCTACACCTAGAGTGCGCAGCCTGCCGCACGACACCTGGTTCCCTCTCTGAACGTAGAAGTACTCTACGTCTTTTCAAATGTCCCTCGCTTGGGTGATGCGCGAGTGCCCTGGAATGGCTCCGGTTCCCCACTGCATGGCTGCAAAGTCATAACGGCAAGGTAAATGCCATCCTCTTAGCCACCATCGTTAGGCTTCCCCAAATTTGTTTTGTTTTCAAATGAGTTTTTAGAACTCTTCGTTGAGATCTAGGTCACATAACGTGAAATTCATTCATTTAAAGCATGTACTTCAGTGGTTATTAGTATATTGAAAGAGTTGTGTGGCCAGTCACCCCAGTTTTAGAATATTTTCATCACCCCACAAATAAACCCTGGCTCCTTAGCCATCAGCCCCTGGCAGCCACTCATCTGCTTTCTGTAGATTGGCCGATCCTGGAGTTTTCATATAAGTGGAATCAGACAATATCTGCCCTTTTGTGTCTGCTTCCTTCCCTTGCCATAACGTTGTCAAGTTTCGGCCGTGCTGCAGGGGGACTGGCCCTCCACTGCACGGCTGTACCACATCTTACTTGTCCAGCCCTCTGCTGGTGGGCATCCGGGTTGTTTGCACCGCCGCCGTGAGCGCCGCCGCCGTGAGCGCTGGTGTGCACGGATCCACTTGAGTCCTTGCCTGCAGTTCTTGGGGGCCCAGACCCAGGATGAGAATTGCTGGGTGGATGATGACTGCGCGTCATCGCTGGAGACCCCGCCCGACTCGACAGCAGCCGCCCCGCTCCCCGTTCCCTCCAGCCACGCCCGAGTTCCAGTGTGTCGGCGTCCTTGCCGGCACTCGCCATGGCCCCCTTGAGTCTAGCCGCCCTGGTGGGTAGGAAGTAGGCAGTCCCCGTGGCCTCGGTCTGCGCTCCGCTGGCGGCCACCGCACAGACCTGTTTCACCCGTTAGATTTGGGATTTGATTCCGATTTCCCTGCCTTCCTCCTCGACACGCTCTGCCCCATCCCTGTGTGATGCACGCGAGGGGAGAACCCACGCCCTGACAGGCACCCAGAGTCCCCTGCGCCATCACCCCGCCCCCGGCACGAGGCTTGTCAGGCCTGTGTCTGCCCCTGCCAGCTCCACGGAGCACCTGCCCGTGGTGGGGAGAGCAGACGCCTCCAGTGGCTCCACTCCCCAAGTCAAAGAAGACAGGTCTGGAAGTGAGAACACAGAAACGAGGGGAAAGCAAGGCACAGGGTTAGCTGTGGATTTTTTCCGGGCTTCACCGTGAGCCTGGGGTTTGCTGCGTTACCCTCAGGCTCTGAGGCTCGCACCCCGCAACTCTACATGTCACAGCCAAAATGCTCCAAGGAGGAGAAGCAGAGCGGTAGAGTAGGGGGCAGGCTCCCCCGAGCTTCCCCCATCGCTCAGAGGCGGGGGTTTCTGGAACATGATGGCTTATTGATGAGAGCAGAGGCTAAAACCAGTTCAAGAGGATTAATCAAAAAATAAGTACGTGTAAATAACTTCAAACTGGGTTTAGTTGAAGATGCGCAGGGTGAGTGTGCCCTGCAAGCCTGGGGGGTGTCGGGGGCCTGACAATTCCAGACACCTCGGTTCAGTTTCCAGTCTGCATTCGATGACTGCTTCCCGTTTTTGTTGTTTTGTTTGTTCGTTTCTGTCTTTTCCCCCATTGCAGGTATCAGTCCCTCAATCTAACTCACGTCCCTGAACACAGCGCGCCCATCTATGAATTCCGGTGACAGTGGTTCAGAATGGTAACCAAATAAAACTGAAACTTGGCAAAAAAAAAAAAAAAAGAAAAAGAAAAAAAAAAGAACTTTGCCAAGAAAACTGTGCACCTGCCAGAACCAGGAGAAAGTGTGTTCCTGTTTCTCCGCGAGCAGACCCGCATCAGAAAGCATGAGTGTCACCCACAGACTCCATGACGCGCGGCCACGGCAGGGCTGGCTCGGGGGCCGGCGTGTGTCTTCCTCCCCCTCTGTGGCAGTTTGGTCTTCGCCTGTTTTTAAGCTACCTGAGATGCACTTTTCCTTCCTGCACAGCTAACTTCTGTATCACTGCAGTGCCCGCCCCGCCTCTGTCCCCGCCTCCTGCCACATGGAACGCCAGCACCCCAGGTGCCCTCGACCTTGGTGCTCGGTGGGGCCCCCTCTGCTCCCCACCTCAGAGCCAGGCCCCTCCCCATCTCCCCCCACCCCTGTTGCTTTGTCTGGTAGCTCAAGAGAAGGCAGAGCCCTAGCACAGCTGACCCCAGAGCTCCGCGCAGGAAGTTGGCAAAGCGCAGAGCACATGCCGCTGGCACGTGGGGCCGGGTCAGCCTCGGGTCGACCCGTCAGCGGCACCAGCCGGGGCGGTCACGTTCCCTGGGCCCGCCGCCGCCAGGGTCGCCAGATTCCAGGCCCCCCGATCCCTGGCTGGAACCGAGAGAGTCCAGTCCTGCTTACTCCGTACTTTTGCTCCAAACTTTTGAACGTGAGGGCAATACTAAACGTAATAAAAAATAAGAGTTTTTTTATGACAAAATTATTTTTACGGTCCCTTTAACAAGGGCCCTATGGCAAATGCACAATTGTTCAGAATTGCATTTTATTGTTTTCACATTGAAAACAGCAGATGTTGACTTAGTAATTTTTATATCTATATCTATATATGTATATTTAATCAACCAGCAGTTTTGAAACTCGTCATCCTGGTACAAAAGTTTTGCAGCGTTGCGTACATTGCAGTGCTAAACACGAGAACTGTCTTGGGGGCCAGTTTAGCATTTGTACCTCCTCCTCTTGCTACTCAAAACAGCAGTAGCCGGCGGCGCCCCTTGAGATGGGGCCGAAGGAGCCACGTTCACCTAAAACGGTGCCTCCGAGGTGGTGGGACGTGGGAGGACCGGGAGGCGTGAACTTGCTCAGATGGCTCGAGGCTCAACGTGCCAAAGTGTGTGTGTGTACTTTCTTGTTTGCTTTGTTTTTGTTCTTTCAATGTTAAAAAAAAAAAAGCTGAACAGGTTGGCGTCAGTCATAGCCCCCAAACACGGGCAGAGCCGGGCGAGGGTCGGCGCTTCCGAGGGGTCTGCTCCGAGCACAGGAAGGAGAGCTTTAAAACAAAACAGCACGTGGCGCACGGGAGCCCGGCGTGCGGGCAGGGCAAGGGAGCCTCCGGCGAGGTGAGCGGCGGCAGACACTTCTATCTTTAGAAAAAGGGACTCCCCTTTTAGTGCCACGCACTGCCCGCGACCGAGCTCGAGTGCCAGGGGCGGCCATGAAGAAGTACTTGCGGAAGTAGCCAGTGGGCACTTGCGGTAGCTAAAACCTGTCGGCCTAGGATTTTGTAGAGGTGTAGCCAGCCCACTTGGTGAGGCCGGGGACTTGGACCCCTCCAAGAGGGCCCGCATGTCTCAGGTGACAAAACCCTTCACGTCCATTCCCGGAGATGGGTCAGAAAAGTTCTCTTGGCGCCACAACGAGGAAGGCAGCGGGGCAGCCAGCTCTGGTCAGACCCGCCTGGCTTTACCACGAGGAGCAGGTGCGCAGCACAGCCTCCCGTGAAGCTACCGGGGTCCGCAAGGGGCAGGAGCGCCAGCTCCCCGTGGGGCACCGGCCACCTCATGCCCTCCTCACGGCGTGCCAGGAAACGTGCCCTGTTCTCCACAGGCCTCACGGTGCAGGCCCCACTCAGAACCCGGAGCTGCCCCAAAGCCACTTGGGGGCTTGTGTGTGTGGCCTCTGGTGGTAGGCTGAGTGGGCGGGGAAGGGCAGTTGGCAAAACTCGCTGGTGGCCGGCTCGACAGGAGGGGACTGGCAAGGAATGGCACACCTGTTGGTCCCCCCTCCCTTGCTCTGTAAGCTAAGCAGCTCGAGGCGCCAGTTGTATTGGGGGGAAGTGAAGCGATACCTGTCCTCGCATCTTTCAGAGTCATCCGTGATGAAGATTTGTTTGCCTAAAAGTCTGCCCGCTGAGGATCCACCCCCTCCTGGGAACGTCCAGCCGATCCACATCAACGCCTTCCCTTTCTCTCAGAGAATTCACTTCTTCCAGCCAGTTCCCAAAGGAGCTCTGGAGGACTGTCTCCGTGTGTAGTTATTTTCCAAACCTGCTCGGCGGTCGACACGCCTCTGATATACCATGTGCAATATTGTTGGTTGGCGCTCGAGTCGGTAAGAAATGAGCACACCTTGCAGATTTTCCCGTCTTCCTCCACACCAAACAGGCCCGCCGCGAGCCGGGCCCCCAGGAGCTCGGGCTGGTCTCCCTCCACGGCCCAGAGAGCGTCCTCCTGCGGCCCCCAGCCTGTCGTTCCTGAGCGCGACCCCCACCCCAGCCTTTCAGACATCCTAAGCTCTTTGTAGAAAGTCAGCCTGTGAGCTGAAGTCACAAACTCCAGGGGCACCAAGGGGTTTTCAACGTCTTTTGCTTTCAGAAACAGGGAATTTATATTCTCTCAAGGCCTTGAATTGGTTTTTTTTTTTCTTTCTCATAAAAATAGTGTGATAAGCTAATTTTTAAAAGAAATGCCATTAAGTATGTTGCATTGTGGTTTAAAATTACTAACAAGTTCTTGGGGAAAAAAACATTTGATTTTGAATTTCTATGTTTTTAAAAAATTAGATTTGAACGGGCACAAAGTATGACTATTTTGTTTCTTTATGGAGGACATGTGGAAAGGGTTCAAGGGTTTGGGAGGGGAGAAGTATTTTGCAGAGCTATCAATGTCCAAATAATTTTTAAAAAATAATAAAGGTATTTAAGCAGCAAGTGGGTCCTGTTACTACATGGAAACAGTTGTGTCTCAAGAAACCGCCCACCATGCGCCCTCAGGCCAGGCGCAGCGGGGACTCCCTGGGCCCATCCTCTGGGGTCTGGGGGCCAGCCGACGCCCGCCCTGGGTAACCGCCGCACGTGCCGTCTGGTTTCGCCCACCTCGCTGTTCTGGATGTTTCTAGCAGCTCGACGCTCCAACCGAGCTCCCTTTTGTTCGTATCTATTATTTCTTGAGAAATGTGGAAGCATTTGTTCTTTCTCTCTCGGTAGAATTTATGCTTTTAACACGCAAAGGAAAAAGAAAAGCAAGCGGCGCCATCTTTGCGCCTGGGCGACGCGGTCACCAGCTGGGCTGCGCTCGCCCCCCGGAGCCTGTGGTCCTCGGGGGAGCCTGAGCCACAAGGCCCGGGCAGGGGGCCGCCCCGGCCGCCCTCCCCAGCAGACAGAGACCGCGAAGCCATGCGCTGGCGGCGAGGCCCGCCCTTGACCCCTCGGCCCTGTGGCCAGGCCCCTCCCTCGGCCAGTTGGCACGGGATGCTTCATTTTTGTTTTTATGTATTTAACCTCTTGTTTTGAAATGCTTTCAAATGTACAAGAGAGAATAATACAAACTGTACAGAGAACTCCAACACACCCCTACCCGCCCCCCCCCCCGCCCCCAGATAACCCAGATCCACCAATTTTAGTATTTTCCCACATGGACCGCATCGTTCTATTGGTCTGTCAGTCTGTCGGTCCATCTGTCTGTCCGTCTGCCTCTGTCCATCTGTCATCCAGTTCATTTCCTGGACACTTGGGAGCAGGTGGCATACATCACGCTCCTGGAGCACATTGTACTGCCGCGTGCGGTCTTAAAGGGTGTCCCCTTAGGTAGCCACCTCAAGGGCAGTCACCAAGGTCGAGAAACTCCACGCAGATGCAAAGCTCAGAGTCTATACTCCAATTTTTTCATATGTTCCAAAAAGGCGCCCTCCCCAGCCTTTTCTTCTCCGTCATTAGGGCCTGTCCTGCACCACGCGCTGCAGCCGATGGTCATTCTTTCTCCAGTGCCTTGTTTTTTATTTCCCCCTCCCCTTGCGGCTTGCTTGCCATCTGCTCTCTGTGTCCATTTGCTGCACGCTCTGTTTTTTCACTTGTCTCCCTCTTTGTTGCGTCGCCTTGCTGAGTCGACACTCCACAGCGTGCAGGTAAGCCTGCCTTCACAAGGAGGCCCCAAGACGCGAACCCAGGGCCTCCCCTATGGTAGACGGGAGCCCAGCCGATGAGCCACAGCCGCTGCCTGCCTTGTTCTTTTTAACTATGGGAACATGCACAGCACAAACTCCCCCACCTCAGCCGTTCCCAAGCACACCGTTCCGTGGGGTTTATCCCATTCCCAGCATTGCCAAACCCTACCCCCACCCATTACCAGAACTCCTCATCTCCCAAACAGAGACTCTGTACCTGCTAGGCATCAGCTCCCCAGTCCTCTGCCCCATCACCTCTGGCAACCTGAGTTCTTTTAGTTCTCTGGCCAGGTTTTCCTTTAGATTTTTGAGCATATTTAGAACCTTTTTTTTTTTTAAGTCTGGAATATTCCAGGTCCAAACCTCTTCATTGATGGGTTCTAGTGTTTTAATCTCCTTTGCCTGGGCCATCACTTCCTATTTCTCTGCCTGATTTGTTGAAATCTGTGCATTATGGGGGTTGCCCCTGGAATTTAGCCTCTGAGGCATCTTCTGTTCCTGAAGTGTTCCAGCTAGTGGTATGGCAGAGCTCTCCTTGAATGCCAGGAGCTATCACACACACACAAAAAAGAATACCCCTTTCCTGTTTTCTTAGCAGATTGTCCTCTGCACGTGCTCTCCTTCAGGGTTTATCCACACAGCGAGTTGAGAGAATAGCTCTAGGCCAAAGCATAGGGCCTCCCTGAGCCCCTCGGCACACGTTTTTCCTTGGGCATTGGTGTGTGGCCCTAGGAGTTCGCCCATTTACACGGATACAAATGTCCCCTTCCCAGGGAACAGTTCCGTCACTCTTGGGCACTGCAGCATGAGTCCCCCGGCCAGCAGCCCCAGGCCCTGGGCAGCCGCTCGCTGGCTCCCGCAGCGTTCCGGAAGAGACCGGGGGAGCTGCCTCCCCCGGGCAGGGCAAGTGCTGGGGTGCCGAGTCCCTCCGGCCACCCCTGGACAGACTGGGCCAGGCACACATGCTCCTGGGACATGCATGAGGGTGACCTTGGGAGCCGGGCCAGCTCTGCACCACGCAGTTGGCAAGAAGGCCAGCCAGGGCGCCACAAGGGTCTTCCACTCTTCAATCATCCTTCTCCTGGATTTGGTGCCTATCCTCTGACTGTTTTCTAGAGTTTTGAGAAAGATGTTTCTGCCAGTTCTTGTGGTGGTTCAAAGCTCCTGTGGGAGAGGGAAGAGGATTTGGCTCAATGGATAGAGCATCCGCCTATCACATGGGAGGTCCAGGGTTCAAACCCAGGGCTGCCTTGACCCGTGTGCAGCTGGCCCATGTGCAGTGCTGCTGCACGCAAGGAGTGCCCTGCCACACAGGGGTGTCCCCCGCGTAGGGGAGCCCCACGCGCAAGGAGTGTGCCCGTGAGGCGAGCCGCCCAGCGCGAGAGTGCAGCCTGCCCAGGAATGGCGCCACACACACGGAGAGCTGACGCAGCAAGATGAAGCAACAAAAAGAAACAGATTCCCATGCCACTGACAACAACAGAGGCGGACAAAGAAGAACAAGCAGCAAATGGAAACAGAGCAGACAACTGGGGGGGATGGGGAGAGAAATGAAAGAAAGCTCCTGTGGGGGACCCTGGAGCGTCTCGCTCGGCCGCCTTGGTGTGGTTTTCACCTGATTTGACCCATCACCCTGACAGCTGCCCGAGCATCTTGGTTCTCCCTTTGTGATGTCAGCGCCTGGGAAAAGAGCTGGATGCAGCATTTTAATTTTTACAGGAATCTTAAAAGTATTTTAAGGCTTATGTCTTAAGCAGATAGGAACACTAAGAATTTACACCGATGGCATGGCCACGTTCTACATGTACAAAGGATCATCTCATTTTGTTTAAACGGTAACAGACTTTTCTCCCGTAAGACGCACTGCGAAGAAAGGAGCAGACTCTCGGCCAAGCAGCCTCCTCTTGGTTACTTTGTAGAGTGGGCAGAGCTGGGGTCTTACCTCCTGACCTGCCCTGTCCTGATGTGATCCCAGGTGCATCCGCTCACTGACGAGATGAAAAAGCAGCCCCTACCTCTGTCAAAGAGCCACTGAGAATTCAAGGAGGTACGCCCGAAAGCACTTTGTAAACTGTGAAAAGACTAGGGGATACCTGTCAGATACCATTCTTAATTCCTAGTAATACTACAGATATTTCTACAAATATCTACCAAGGCTTTCTATGTGCAGTGCACCATTCTTTGTGTTGGGGATGATGAAAAAAAAAAAAAAAATATATATATATATGTGTGTGTGTGTGTGTGTTGCTTCTCCTCAAAAGAACTGATGATCTAGAATAAAACATTGGCATTTCCTGATCCTTACAGCTAAAGAAACTTGTATCTCAATTCATACTTTCCCAATTTTTAACCTTCAGTTTGCTTCCTACACCCTCCCCCACCCCCGCCCTGCCACTTTTATTCTTTTTCCACTGTTAAAATTTTAGTCTCTGTTTGGTAAAATTTCCTACTACACTACTCAGTTTTATACAATGGACAATTATACAAATCTCGGGGAGCGGGTGTGGCTCAGTTAGTTGAGCGCCAGCTTCCCACATGGGATCCTGGGTTTGGTTCCCAGTGCCCCCCTAAAAACAAAAAACAAAACAAAACAAGAAAGAAAAAAAAAACAAGCAAAATAAATGAAAAAAAAACAACTCAGGGGAGCCAACGAGGCTCAGTGGTTGAGCGCCAGCTTCCTACATAAGAGGTCTGGGTTTCAAAAATAAAGTTCAGTATAGTCATATCTTTTATACATTGGACAAAAGTGGCTTCTAATTTATGAAAGAAAAGGAAAGTATTGCTGACTGTGGACTAAAAGCAATAAGACAAATATACAAACAAATTTTAGAACTTGTTTGCAAGGGAGAAACCCGCATCAGATGAGAGGCCATGGCTTCTCTGTAAGTTAGTATCCAGTACTGATGGTCAAGGTCGTTGGAGACCGCTGTACACAGTCCCCCAGAAATGGCTCCAACATCTGTACCGTCCTGCTGTCAACAGCCCATTCGAAGTCAGCCTGACTGTGCTGCACACAGAGCCTCTTTAAACTTGTTTCCCCCAAAACAGGAAGTAAAACACTCACTATTTGCAGACGACATAATCCTGTATTTAGAAAATTCTGAAGTATCCACAACAAAGCTACTTCAGCTAATACATGAGTTCAGCAAAGTGGCAGGATGCAAAATCAACATGCAAAATTCAGTAATGGTTTTGTACACTAGCGCTGAACAATCTGAGGAGGAAATAAGGGAGAATATTCTGTTTTCAATAACAACAAAAAGACTCCAACGCCTAGGAATTAATGTAACCAAAGAAGTACAGGACCTACATGCAAAAAACAGTGCTAAGAGGAATTTAGAAAGACTTCAATGGAATGACATTCCATGTTCATGGATTGGAAGAATGAATACTGTGAAGACGTCAATCTAACCAACCTGAGTCAATGCAATACTAATCAAAATTCCAATAGCCTACTTTTCAGAATTAGAAAAAGTAATTACCAAATTCATTTGGAAGGGAAAGTGCACCCAAATAGCCAAAAGCATTCTAAAAAAGAAGACCAACATGGGAGAAATTTCACCTGACCTTGAAACATATTACAAAACTACAGTGGCCAAAACAGCATGGTACTGGTGTAAAGATAAACACATTGATCAGTGGAGTAGAATTGAGAATCCAAAAATAAACCCTCACCTGTTTGGTCAATGGGTTTTTGGCAAACTTACCAAGTCCATGTTAATGAGACAAAACAGTCTATTCAACAAATGGTGCTGGGAGAACTGGTTATCTATAACCAAAAGAATGAAAGAGGGCCCCTATCTCACTCCCTATACAAGAATCAACTTAAAATGGATAAAATACCTAAATATAAAATCTAGGACCATAAAACTACTAGAAGAAAATGTAAGGAAACATCTTAAAGACCTTGTGGTAGGAGGTGGTTTCTTGGACCTTACACCCAAAGCACAAACAATGAAAGAAAAGTTAAATGGGACCTCCTCAAGATTAACCACTTGCACCTCCCAGGACTTTTCGAAAGGGTGAGAAGGCAGCGTATTAGCCAGGGTTCCCTCGGGAAACAGAATCAACAAGGGATAACTGTCCATAGTAAGAGATTTATCAGAGTCTCTCACGTGACCGTGGGGATGCACAAGTTCAGGTTCCGCAGGCAGCTGCAGCCAGGGGCTCTGATGAAAGTCCAGTGAAGATTCTCAATGAGTTCTGGGAGATGCTGGCTGTCCAAAGAAGAGCTGGGAAATTCTCTCTCAATGCTGGAATCACGTCCCCTTTTAAGGCATTCAACTGACTGGGTTAAGCATCACTCATTGCTGATGGCAGTCTCCCTGATTGATGTAATCAGCTATCTGTGATTTACCACTGCAGGAAAGTCAACGGTGACTGAAGTCCATAAATGCCCTTGTATTACAGTTAGCCCAGTGCTTGCTTGACCAAGCAACTGGGCACAATTACCTAGCTGAGTTGACACAATAGCCTGACCATCACAGCAGCCAACTCAATGGGAGAAAATACTTGGAAATCACATGTCAAATGAGGGTGTTTTTTCTTTTTTTAAGATTTATTTATTTTTTATTTATTTCTCTCCCCTTTCCCCCTTCTCCCCCTCTCCCCCGCCCCAGTTGTCTGCTCCCTGTGTCCAATCACCGTGTGTTCTTCTGTGACCACTTCTATCTTTATCAGCGGCACCGGGAATCTGTGTCTTTTTGTTGCATCATCTTGTGTCAGCTCTCCATGTGTGTGGCGCCATTCCTGGGCAGGCTGCACTTTCTTTCGCGCTGGGCGGCTCTCCTTACAGGGCTCGCTCCTTGTGCGTGGGGCTCCCCTAGGTGGGGGACCCCTGCTTGGCACAGCACGCCTTGTGCACATCAGCACTGCGCATGGGCCAGCTCCACACGGGTCAGGGAGACCCAGGGTTTGAACCATGGACCTCCCATGTGGTAGACGGATGCCCTAACCACTGGGCCAAGTCCACTTCCCAGATAAGGATTTAATATCCAGGGTATACAGAGATGTTACTACCTAACAATAAAAAGACAACCCAATTAAAAAATGGGTAAAAGTCTTGAACAGACATTTATCCAAAGAAGAAATGAAATGGCAAAAAAAAAACCACATGAAGAAATAGCCAACATCACCATGATTATGGAAATACAAATCAAAACTACAATGAGATATCATTTCACACCTATCAGAAAGCCCACTATTAAAAGAGAACTACAAGTGTTGGAGAGGACGTGGAGAGACAGGAACACTTATTCACTGTGGGTGGAAATGTAGAGTGGTGCAGCCACTGTGGAGGACCATTTGGCGGTTCCTAAAAAACCTGAATATAGACTTACCATGTGGCCCTGCAATACCATTACTAGGTACATACCCAGAAGAACTGAGAGCAGTGACATGAACAGACATCTGCACACCGATGTCCATAGCAGTGTTATTCACAATTGCCAAAAGTCGGAAACAACTCAGGTGTCCGTCAACCGATGAACGGATAAACTGGGGTGCATTCACACGATGGAATATTAGGCAGCTGTAAGAAGAAATGAAGTTATGACCCATATGACAACATGAATGAACCTGGAGGACGTCGTGTTGAGCAAAGCAAGCCAGACACAAAAGGACAAACACTGTATGATTGCATTACTGTGAGCAAAATATATTGTGTAACATATTGTATGATTTTTTAAAAATTTAATTGAGAAATGAAAAAAAAAAAATTGTTTCCCCAAATGTAGATGTTAGCGACTGTGGGATTTGTCTTCACTGACTGTGGAAGTGCAACACATCTTTCTCCCTCTGTGTCAGAGGATCTTGACCAGGGGTCCGTGAGCTCGAATTTAAATTCAAAAAAGCATTATTCTTGTGGGGATGTGTTGGTGTGGGTTTGATATATTTATAAAAATAATACACAGTACAGGGTGGACGGTGTCCGTGGATTTCACCTGACTGGCAAAGGGGTCCGTGGAACAAAACGGGTTCAGAACCCCTGCTCTGAGTTGTCACTAACTACCGAACGCTTTCACACTCCTGTTATGTGAAGCAAGACTTTCAGTAAAATCATTTGCTCCTTTGCTTTCTATTCTGTTAAAAGCAAGACCTATCACCTGCAGGATGGTATACTTTTCAGGTCATTAGCTAAACGCACCAGTCTATCACAGAGTATTTTATTGCATTTGACATCAGGGTAGCCTCAGCTAGCGTTCAAGTGCAGTTCACCTAACTGTTTTTATGTATATGTATATTTTAGGAGATTGAACCCAGGACCTCGTACATGGGAAGCAGGTGCTCAGCCACTGCTCTACACCTGCTCCCTCATACATTTTTTAAAAATTTCTCTCCCCTTCCCCCCCGCCCCAGTTGTCTGCTCTCTGTGTCCATTCGCTGTGTGTTCTTCTGTGACCGCTTCTATCCTCATCAGCGGCACCAGGAATCTGTGTTTCTTTTTGTTGCGTCATCTTGTTGTGTCAGCTCTCTGAGTGTGCGGTGCCACTCCTGCAGGCTGCACTTTCTTTTGCGCTGGGCGGCTCTCCTTACGGGGCACACTCCAAATGGGGACACCCCTGCGAGGCACAGCACTCCTTGCGCACATCAGCACTGCGCATGGGCCAGCTCCACACGGGTCAATGAGGCCCGGGGTTTGAACCATGGACCTCCCATGTGGTAGGTGGGTGCCCTATCCATTGGGCCAAGGCCGCTTCCCTTATACATTTTTTAATATCATGCTCAAGCGTAGTTCAACAAGGCAGCGATTCTCTTAACATATGGTCCTGTGACCTGTGAACACTTCCTATTCACCATATGGTTTAGAACAATTTATGTCTGTTTCCCTAATTGCTTGATTTTGTGTTAGGCTAGTAGCAAATGCAATCACATTTTGCATCCTAGAGCAGTCTCCCAGATCTAATTTCTCTAAGGATGAATCCATTTGCAGCCTTGCAGCCAAAAACATTCCACCTAAAAAAAAATTAAAAATTAATAAAAATAATAAAAAAGAAAGAAAAATAATTCCACTCTTATTTTCAATCTTGCTCCCAGTCGTTCTCAGGTACTTCGAAGTTGTATTCTTTTTTTTAACCAACTTTTATTGAAATGTATTCACAAACCATATAATCCATCCAAAGTGTACAATCAATGAACGACATTTGGTACCACCAGAGCTGTGCATTCATCACTTCAATCAGTAGAAGAGCGTTTTCATTACTCCAAAAATAATAAAACAATAAAACTCTACTTCTTAGTAAGGAATTGTATTCTCATGTAGCACTCTAGCAATCATGTCTCCATATTGGACCCCCTATCATTAAACCTAAGGTTTAAATAAATGAGATCGAGTTGTTTCTGAAGCAGTTTTGCAACATAGCATGTGCCCACCTCACTGAGGTTATATCTAACATCCAAACCTGAAGGACACAGAAAAAGGAGGCAGTGATACATGGGTTTTTCTTCAAAATTCTGGAAAAAATCCCCAAATCTTCACTTGCTAATTCTTCCTCCTGGCAGGAGGCAATTGGTATCGGCAGGGTTTACCGTGATTTCTTTTTCCAATCCCGTTTTACTTGCTTCCTCCCCTGCCTGGAGTATATTCAATATAAATTGTATTTATTAATTTTCTGCATCTTTTCCATGCACAGATTAAAATAATGATCCCGAAGACTGGTGCAAGATGCTGGAATGTGTTGGCTGACCAAGGCCAATACAGGAGTGGGTGCTGGAGTGGGCGTTAGAGTGGGCGTCGGAGCAGGTGTCAGTGTGGGCTCTGGAGTGGGTGCCGGAGTGGGTGCCAGAGCGGGTATCAAACTGGGTGCTGGGGTGGGCATCAGAGCGGGTGTCAGTGTGGCCCCTGGAGTGGACATCAGAGTGGGTGTCAGTGTGGGCCCTGGAGTGGATGCCAGAGCGGGTGTCAGACTGGGTGCTGGAGAGGGTGCCAGAGTGGGTGCCTGGCCAGGAAGGGGTGCTCCCCTCCTGGCCGTGCTGGCCTTGAAGGTGGCACTGTCACGGTGACCGTGCGCCTCCCAGTTTGTGGGTTTTTTTAGGCCACCCTTGGGCACTGTCGGAAATGTGTAATTTGGCAGTTGGTTCTCTGTATTAAGTGTGAAACCACCTTCAAGACAGGACAAAGGGAAAAATTATCCCATCAAGGCTGTTTCCATTGATCCGCACAGCTCGGGAGCAGAAAGCGTTAAAATCGCTGGGTAATGAACTAGGCAGCTGGCTTTGAACCGAGAAAAAGCGCCTGGAGATTGAATTGCAATTGAGCAGCCTTTCCCTCCAGATTTTTCTTCCAAAAGAACTAAAGATTGAAACTTCCCCATTTGTACATAGCAGGAGAAACATGTGAGGCTTTTTTCATTTGTAGAGAAGCAAATGCTGAAATCCACGTTGTGTTTTTTTGCCGTTTTGGCCTCGTTTCTTAGCTGGTTTCGTCGCTCGGTACCTCAGGTGTCATCCCTCTCCACAACAGTCTGAGCAGCCGCTCCTCTCCATTCCTGCTGGCTGTCGTTGGTGTAGAGCAGCGGTTCTCAATCCTGGTTCTATGTTAAAATCAGGGGGAGTCTTAAACATTCCTATGTCCAGACTGCACCCCCAGACTGGGGGGTCATAACCTCTGGATTTTTTGGAGGCTCTGTGGGTGATGCCAGCGAGCAGGCAAGTTTGGAAACCACGCACTGGGCCTGGATACTCATTTCCTAAGAAGAACCGATGTTCCCCCACTGAAATTAGAGAAAAGCTTTCAGGCTTGCGATGTCAGTGGGCTCTGTCCCCTATGCGTGGTCGCCGCTGGCAGGAGGCCAGGCACATGCCCCCTCATTCCAGTCGTGTGATGTCAGAATGGCACTTGGCAAACGCCACCTGGTCCTCCTGCCTTGTGCAGCTGGAGCCGGCATAGCCTAGTGCACCATCTGGGACTCTGAACCCTCGGAAAATAAAAAGAAGGGATGAAGTTATCCTTGTCCGTGGCGGTCTTATCGTCATCAGGGTTTAGTACTTTGGTTCGTTTCTGCAAATATTTCTTGTGTACTTATTACGTGCTAACCACCATTCTGTGTATTTGTGTCCTGGGTTGTCTTTTGTGGACCCCAGAAACTATGTTCTTAAGCTAACCCATTCCTGTGCCTGTAAAGCAGTGTAGACGGAAGGGGGCTTTTGATTAGATTCAGTTGAGGGACCTCTGATTAGATCTCTTGATGAGATGGCTTCGGGGCTTTGGGATGGGCTGCGTCAGTGAGGCGGGACTCAGGTGGGGTCTCCACCCTCTCGCTGGGTCTGATAGAAACTGAGAACACTCAGAACGAGAAGAGACACGGAGAAAGGGGCGTCTGCCGTTTTGACCTGCCGTGTGAGAGGACTCCAGGGTCAGCTACAGCTGCAGAAAGACAGAAGCCCCGAGAGGCTCAAGGAGACAAGGCCCAGCTGAGCTCGAGGAGAAAGTAGGGAGAGACCCGCGGACCCACCGTCTTGCCTCCCCGCCTGGCAGGGCTCCCGGATCACCAGCAGCAGCCTCGGGCGGGAAAGCCTCGCTGATGGTGCCTTGATCTGGACGTTTTTGCAACCTCAGAACTGTAAGTTTTTACCCTAATAAAATTCCCATTATAAAAGCCAGCCCATTTCTGGTATATTGCATCAGCAGCCTTTGGTAAACTAAGACAACGTGGGATGCAACCGTTGAACAAAACACACAGAAGATGCCGAGACTGGCTTAAGGTCTTTAGAGGGGGATAAGGTAGAGCAGACATAATGAAGAAGTCAGGCGATCTTAGATAGTGTCTTCGTTTGCTAAGGGCTGCCACATCAAAATACCAGAAATGGGCTGGCTTTTTTAACAGGAATTTACTAGGGTACAATCTTAGAGTTCTGAGCTGCAAAAATATCCAGATCAAGGCATCATCTAGAGAGGCTGTTTCACGGAAGGTTGGCTGCTGGCGGTCCTAAACTCCTGCCATGTGGCAAGGCAAAAACCGGTGCCTGCCTTCTCCTCCAGTCTACATTCTCTCCGAACTCAGCTGTGGGCCACCAGGCACATGGCTCCCCTCTCCTCTGGTCTCCGGGCAGGGTAAAAGGGCGGCTCTCCTTGTCTGCGTGTCTCTGCATGCTTCTCCATTTATGCAGGACTCCAGCAGGAGGGCGAGACCCACTCGCTGCAGTGCTCCAGTCAAAGACCCCCAGCTGACTTCGATCCAACCGAAGGGTCCCACACCCACGGGAATGGGTTAATTCCAAGAACACGATCTGTTCTGCAATTCACAAAAAGTTTTAAACGCGCACACGCAGTGACAAGGATATGATAAGAAAAGAAACAGCCGGGAAAGGGCGGTTGAGAGCGCCAGATGGGGGCGGGAGGTGATGGGTAAGTTTTAGAAAGGTGGTGGCCAAGGTGGGCCTCATGGGACAGGTGAGGTTTGAGTAAAGAAGGCCAGGAGGTGTGGGGGCTAAAGAGGCGGCAGGCATTCCCTGCAGGGGGAGCAGCCTGCTGGGAGAGAGAGAGCTGCGTTTAGAGGAATGAGGAGGAAGTGAGCAGGACGAGATGAGGAGGAGGGCACACAGCAAGGGCGGGGTGTCTGGGGGCGGGGGGTCAGGTCACACGGAAACTTCTAGGTCCTTGTCTGGATAAGGGCTTTGCCTTTTACTCTGAGGGGAGAACCAGTGGGGTTGAGCAAACACGGAACATGAGAGGTTAGGTTTTTATTTTCTTTTGTTTTTTTATTAAACCTTCTATTTATTTATTTTTTAGGAGATACTGGGAATTGAACCCAGGACCTCATACATGGGAAACAGGTGCTCAACCACTGAGCTACATCTGTTCCCCAAACGTTTTATTTTGAAATAACTTGAAAGTTGTAGGACAGGGTCAAAAATAATAGAAAACCCTTATGGAGAGCTCAACATACCACCCACCTACCTCCCAATATTCATATCACCAATTTGACATTTAGCCATGTTTGCTGTATCTACCTACCTACCTACCTATCATCTATGCATCTATCCATTTGTCTGCTGTCTGTCTATTTATCTATTTTCTTAATATTTGAGAGTAGGTTACCAGGGTGTGGTCAGGGAGTCTGGCAGTTTGACCCTGGACGGACCTCGGAAGTCCATGTTCTTAGAGCTAATCCATTCCTGTGCATGTAAATCTATTATAGGTGGGGCCTTTTGATTAGATTCCATTAAGGACCCTTCCTTTAGATTAGATCACTTCAGTAGAGCATGACCCAGGGTGGGTCTTAATCCTTTTAGTGGAGTCCCGTTTAAATGGTAGAAACATGCAGAGACACACAGAAAAACACTTCAGAGACAGAGAAACCTCAAGAGGCTGAGAAAGGGGAGCTGGATGCCGGCGGCTGGAGCCAGCAGAGCACAGAGGCTCGGGAAGAGGCCCCCGAGAGGCTGAAGAGACGAGGCTGGGGGAGAGAAGAGCCTTATGCCTGCTGGCCCACTGCTGGGCTCGGGGAGAAAGCAAGCCTGGAGGAGAAAGCAGAGCCCGGCAGAGCCCACTGCGCCCTGCCCTGGGCCTGCTCCCCACAGCCGCAGCTGGTGACACAGCATCGCCGCCGGCGCCCTGACCTGGGCGTTCTCAGCCTCAGAACTGTGAGCTTTTTTTTTTTTAACTCTACATTTATAATAGGATCTTATTGTGTGCAAACTACATCTCAATAAAAAAAAATTCAAACAACAAAAAAAATCCCCACACATATCTAATAAAGGATTTGCATCCAATACTCCTACAACTGGTTAAGAAGACAAACCTCCAATTAAAAAAAAAAAATTGCCAAAAGATTTGAATAGACCCTTAACCAAAGAAGAAATATAAGTGATCAGTAAGCACGAGAAAAAAATGTTCAACATCCTTAGTCAACAGGAAAATGGAAATTAAACCCCAGTAGATGCCAACATAACCTCTAGAATAGCTAAATTAAAAATGAAACTAAACAAAACTGACAATACCAGGTGCTGAGAGGGTTGTGGGGCAACTGGAATTTCCATACACTGCTTGTGCAAATGCAGGCTCAAATAGTCACTTTGGAAAACAAGAACTCTGAGCTTTTAACCTCATAAATTCTCATTATAAAATCCAACCTATTGGGAAGCTGCTGTGGCTCAATCAGTTGGGCTCCGGTCTACCGTATGGGAGGCCCTGGGTTCCCATCCCGGGTCCTCCTTGTGAAGGCAGGCTTGCCCGCATGCCATGGAGAGACGCCAGCCCGCTAGTGCTGCGGAGAGCTGACTCAGCAAGGTGACGCAACAAAAAGGGAGACAAGTAAAAACACACAGAAGGGCACACAACGAGTGGACACCGAGAGCAGACAGCAAGCAAAAGCTGCAGGGTGGGGCTTGCGGCCCTGCCTATTTCTGGCGTATCGCTCCTCCCAGCCTTCGGCGGTGGGGCCTGGGGAGCTGGTGGATGACGAGGGCACGGTCTCTGTGTGGGGGTGGTGGGTGGAGGTGAGGGTGTTGCAACATTGTGCATGGGATGAATGCCACTGAAGAGAATCCTGGGAAAGGGTAGCAATGGGAAAGCTTGTATAGTTGCAGTGTGTGTGTGTGTATGTGTTTGTAATACACATGGGTGTATTTCCACAATTGAAAAAAAAGGGCAACTAAAGAGACAGTGACAATTAAATGCAAACGTGGATGTGGATCAAGCGATTGAGCTCCTGCCTATGACATGGGAGATTCAGGTTCAGTTCCCCATGCCTCCTAAAGAAGACGAGCAAGACAGCGAGCTGACGCAACGAACGGATGCAGCGAGAGACACATGGAGGAAAACAATGAGAGACACAACAAAGCAGGGAGCAGAGGTGGGTCAAGGCATCAGGTGCCTCCCTCTCACATGGGAGGTCCCAGGTTCGGTTTCCGGTGCCTCCTAAAAATAAAAAAAGACTAGCACAAAACAAACAAACACAGAAAATGCAAACAACAAGGGGGGTGGGGAGAAATAAACAAAAATAAATCTTTTTTAAAAAAGACTTGACCCTCGACTGGATCTAATAATAGAGGAGAAAAGGCTCAGAAGGGCATTACTGGGACATATGAAAACATGGGAATATAGACTGAAAGCTTTATTTCAATGTTGAATTTCTTGAACTCGGGCGGCAGACTTGGCCCAGTGGTTAGGGCGTCCGCCTACCACATGGGAGGTCTGTGGTTCAAACCCCGAGCCTCCTTGACCCGTGTGGAGCTGGCCCATGCGCAGTGCTGATGTGCGCAAGGAGTGCCCTGCCACGCAGGGGTGTCCCCCGCATAGGGGAGCCCCACGCGCAAGGAGTGCACCCCGTAAGGAGAGCCGCCCAGCGCGAAAGAAAGTGCAGGCTGCCC
Organism: Dasypus novemcinctus; assembly: GCF_030445035.2. Classification (NCBI taxonomy): domain Eukaryota; kingdom Metazoa; phylum Chordata; class Mammalia; order Cingulata; family Dasypodidae; genus Dasypus; species Dasypus novemcinctus. The sequence goes on from NC_080693.1 coordinate 14,391,763, forward strand.
AGGAATGGTGCCATACACACGGAGAAAAGACACAACAAGATGACTCAACGAAAAGAAACACAGATTCCCCTGCTGCTGACAACAACAGAAGCAGACAAAGAAGACGCAGCAAATAGACACAGAACAGACAACGGGGCTGGAGGGTGGGGGGGAGGGGGGAAGGGGAGAGAAATAAAATAAATAAATCTTTAAAAAAAAAATTCTTGAACTCAATAATGTCATTTAATGTGGCTACAGAAATGAATATCTGTGTTCATTTTGGGGTAATGCCACCATAACCTGTTCAGCTGCCTTTGTTATTTAATTTTTTGAATTTGAAATAAGGTATGAATTATTTTTTAAAAAAATAGTACAGTAGGTTTAAAGAAATAAAAGCAAGAACTAAAAATAAGCACAAGGGGTAAGTGATTATTAAAAATTACCAACAGACCTGAAAAGGAGTAGGATGGAATTTCTAGAAATGTAACAATTGAGGTTTTCAATGGCTTTCATTTCCAGCAAGCATGGAGAATTAGGTCCCTGAAAGGATCCTCCCATCAAATATAACTGAAAATGCTAGATCACTTTTTCAGTCCTTTTAGACACATCCATGAACTGGTAAAATGTAAGGAACGGCTGGGTCAATAGCTAACTGAAGGAAGGAATCCAGAGTGGCAGGGGAGGCCTAATCACTTTTGTGAATTTAAGCATCGGTTTTCTTAGCCCGTTTAGGGACTGAAGACCCGGGGCCTCCCCAAGTTAGGTGTCAATTGAAGATACCCGCATAACGCTGGGACCGTGGAGAGCCACATTCTCAACTGGGAAAAGGAACCAAATAGAACCCCTAGAAGTAAAAAGTAATCCCAAATGGATTCTAGATTTAAATGTGAAAAGAAAAACTATATGTCTTCATAATCTCAGGGTAGTGAAGGATTCCTCAAATAAGATGTAAAATGTGTCTACCATAAAGAAGGATTAACATGACGACATTAAAATTAAGAATTTCTGTTCCTTAACAGAATTATTAATAAAGTGAAAAGAAAAACTACAAGATGGGAGAAGATATTTGCAGCATACATAAACAAAGAATTATATCTGGGAGAGTTATAGTACTCTACATATCAATATAAAACAATGACAAATGGCTCAAGAACTTGCCCGAGGAAGCAGATGTGGCTCAAGCATTTTGGGCGCCCGCCTATCACATGGGAGATCCCGTGCTCGGTTCCTGGTGCCTCCTAGAGAAGATGAGCAAGACGCAGAGAGAGCACAACGAATAGGCACAGAGAGCAGACAGCAAGCACAAATAATGAGGAGTGAGGGAAGAAATCACAAAATAAAGTAAATCTTTAAAAAAATAAATAACTTGTCCAGGTACTTCACAGAGAGAGAAGCTTGAATGGCTGGCACATCTACGAAAATGTGCTTAAGCTCTTTAGAAATCAGAGAAATGAAAATTAAAAATCACAGTGAGAGAACAACCAGCAAGATGGCAGCAGAGTAAAGAGCTCCTAGAGTCAGCACCTGCTTCAGGGCAGTTAATAAATAGCTGAAGCACCTGTTTGGGGGTTCCAGGAGACCAGAAGAGCATCCTGCAACATCCTCGAAGGAATGGAAGGAAAAGACAGTCCATCTGCAGAGAAAATTCATTGGCCTGCAGCTCTAGCCTAGGCTTCAGCCCCACCTCCGGCAGAGAGGAGGCTGAGGAGCCCTGCTCCAGCCTATACAGGGAACTGCAGGTACCTCTGGCTGGCACAGACTGAGTACTCAGAAGTCCACTGGGAGGGAAGCGGATTTAGCCCAACATATAGGGCGTACGCCTACCACATGGGAGGTCCAGGGTTCAAACCCAGGGCCTCCTGACCCGTGTGATGAGCTGTCCCACACACAGTGCTGATGCGTGCAAGGAGTGCCCTGCCACGCGGGGGTGTCCCCCACCTAGGGGAGTCCCACGCACAAAGAGTGCGCCCCATAAGGAGAGCCGCCCAGCGTGAAAAAAAAAGTGCAGCCTGTCCAGGAATGGCACCGCACACATGGAGAGCTGACGCGGCAAGATGACGAAACAAAATGAGACACAGATTCCGGGTGCTCGTGACAAAAATATAAGCGGACACAGAAGAACACACAGTGAATGGACACAGAGAGCAGACAACTGGGGGGGGGGAGGGGATGGGGAGAAAAATAAATAAATAAAATAAAATAAAATAAAAAACAAGCCTGCTGGGGCAACTGCAGTCATCTTGGACCTGCACAACATAGATTGCTGCCCACACCTGCCCCAGGCAGGGGAGAAAAGGGAGTAAAGCTTCATCAATCTCTCTAGGCAACTAAAGTCTAGGCCTACATTACTTGGATTATTCCACACAGCTGTGACTCTGTCCCTACCCCCCCCCCAACCCTCGGCAAAGAAGAAACTCATTGGTCCCTGGGGCAATGAGGGCAGCTTGAGCCTCCACAGCTTATAGCAACTATATCCTTGGCTCCTACTGCACAACCAGCAAGGGAGAAAGGGCAGGAAGCCCTAAACTACAGAGGAAATCTGCACCCAGAAAAAATACTCTAGTAATCCAGATGCCAAGACACCAACCAAAAAGATATGGCCCAGTTAAAGGAACAAGATAAGCCTCCAAATGGCCTAAAGAAGTTGAGACAGCTAATCATAGATGTTCAAACAAACCTTCTTAATAAATTCAATGAGATGGCTAAAGAGATTAAGGATATTAAGAAAAGGGAAGTGGATTTGGCTCAACTGATAGAGCGTCTGTCTACCATATGGGAGGCCCAGGGTTCAAACCCAGGGTTCAAATCCTGACTCATGTGGTGAGCTGGCCCATGCGCAGTGCTGATGTGTGCCATGCCGCAAGGAGAGCCGCCCCGCATGAAAAAAGCGCAGCCTGCCCAGGAGTAGTGCCACACACAGGGAGAGCTGACTCAGCAAGATGATGCAACAAAAAGAGACACAGATTCCCGGTGCCACTGACAAGAATACAAGTGGACACAGAAGAACACAGAGTGAATGGACACAGAGAGCAGACAATGGGGGGGGGGGGGAGAAATAAAAAAATAAATCTTCAAAAAAAATTTTATTAAGAAGACATTGGGGGCGGCAGACTTGGCACAGTGGTTAGGGCGTCCACCTACCACATGGGAGGTCCGCTGTTCAAACCCCGGGCCTCCTTGACCCATGTGGAGCTGGCCCATGCGCAGTGCTGATGCCACGCAGGGGTGTCCCCCGCGTAGGGGAGCCCCTTGCGCAAGGAGTGCGCCTGTGAGGAGAGCCGCCCAGCGTGAAAGAAAGTGCAGCCTGCCCAGGAATGGTGCTACACACACAGAGAGCTGACACAGCAAGATGATGCAACAAAAAGAAACACAGATTCCCATGCTGCTGACAACAACAGAAGCGGACAAAGAAGATGCAGCAAATAGACACAGAGAACAGACAACCGGGGTGCGGGGGGAGGGGGAGAGAAATTAAATAAATAAATAAATCTTAAAAAAAAAAAGACATTGGATGAGCACAAAGAAGAATTTGAAATCACCCATAGAAAAATAGTAGATTTTATGGGAATGAATGGTGCAATAAATGAAATTAAAAATACACTGGAATCATATAACAGCAGATTTGAGGAAGCAGAAAGAAGGATTGATGAGCTTGAAGAAATGGCCTCTTGTATTAGAGTTCTCTAAGGAAACAGAATCAACAAGGGATATCTGTCAATAGTAAGAGATTTATCAGAGTCTCTCACGCAGCCGTGGGGATGCACAAGTCCAGGTTCCACAGGTAGTGCAACCAGGAACTCCGATGAAAGTCCAATGAAGGTCCTCGATGAGTTCTGGGAGATGCTGGCTGTCCAAAGATGAACTGGGAAATTATCTCTCAATGGTGGAATCACTTCCCCTTTTTAGGGATTCAACTGATCAGGTTAAGCGTCATTCATTGCTGATGGCCATCTCCCTGATTGATGTAATCAGCTATCTATGATTTACCACTACAGTAAAGTCAATGGTGACTAAAGTCCATAAATGCCCTTGTATTACAGTTAGCCCAGTGCTTGCTTGACCAAACAACTGGCACAATTACCTGACATAATAGCCTAACCATCACACCTCTGAAAGCAACATACAAAAGAACAGATGAAAAAAAGAATGGAAAAAGTTGAACAAACTCTCAGGGAAGTAAATGACAGCAAAAGGCATGCTAACATATGTGCCATGGGTGTCCCAGAAGAAGAGAAAAAAAAAAGGGGGGGGGGGGTGGGGGAGTAGAAGGAATATTTGAGAAATAATGGCAGAAAATCTCCCGACCCTATTGAAGGACGTAGATATCCCTGTCCAAGAAGCACAACGTACTCCATCCAAAAAAAAAACCCGAATAGATCAACTCCAAGACACAACCTAATCAGAATGTCGTTTGCCAAAGACAAAGAGAGAATTCTGAGAACAGCAAGAGAAAAGTAATACTTAACATATAAGGGATACCCAATAAGATTAAGTGCTGATTTCTTACCAGAAACCATGGAGGCAAGAAGAGAGTGGTATGATATATTTAAGATACTACAAGAGCAAAACATCTAGCCAAGAATCTTGTATCCGGAAAGATTGTCTTTCAAAAATGAGGGTGAGTTTAGAATATTCACAAATAAACAGAAACTGAGAGAATTTCAGGATTTTCAGGAAATACTAAAGGGTATGCTAGAGGCTAAAAAGAAAAGATAAGAGAGAGACCTGGAAGAGAGTGTAGAAATGAGGATTGTACCAATAAAAGTAACTGAAAGTGTGAAAAGAGTGGAGAAAATAAAATATAACAGATAAAATCCAAATATTCAGGAATAAACTTAATCAACAATGAAAAGCATTTGTATTCAGAAAACTACAACTCAGTGTTAAAAGAAATTTTAAAAACCCTAAATAATTGGAAGAATTCATGGATTGGAAGACATAAGTATCATTAAGATGTCAGTTCTACTCAAATTGATATACAGATTCAATGGAATTCCAATAAAAATTCCACCATCATTTTTTAAATAAATTGAAAACACAATTATCAAATTCATTTGGAAGGGTAAGGGGTCCTGAATAGCCATAAACATCTTAAAAAGGAAAAGCGAAGTAGGAGGACTCTAATCTCTAGAATTTAAATCATATTACCTAGCTACAGTGGTAAAAACAGCATGGTATTGGCATAAAGACAGACATATAGACCAATGGAATTAAATTGATGATTCAGAAACACACCCTCACATGTATGGTCAAGTAATGTTTGACGAGCCTGTCAAACCCACGCAGCTTGGGCAGAACAGTCCATTCAACAAATGGTGCTGAGAGAACTGGATATCCATAGTGAAAAGAAGGAAAGAGGACCCCTATCTCACACCTTATCCAAAAAATTAACTCAAAATGGATCAAAGACCTAAATATAAAAGCAAGAACCATAAAGCTTCTAGAAGAAAATGTAGGAAAACTTCTTCAAGACCTGGTGGTAGGTTGTGGATTCTTAAAGGACATAAGAGGAGGGCTGAGAAGGACGACTGATGCTTAATGTACGTGGAAGTTTTAATTAGCTTTACTGTAAAACTATGGCAATGTATAGAGTGGATGGTAACAAATAGTAACAGCTAGTTTATAAATGGGTATGTGGCTGAAAATGGTAGTCTAGGGATGTAAATGCCAAATGACAGTACGCTAGAGAATAATCTAGGAACTGAATAGCACAGTAAACCCAGAGGTGGATGAGAATTGTGGTTGATAGTACAGATGCAAGAGTGTCCTTTGTGAGCTAGAGCAAATGTACATCACTATTGATGGTGGGAATGTGGTGGGAATGTGGAGAAGCATGGGAAAAATACAACTGGAGTGACCTGTGGACTGTGGTTAGTAGTAATAACGTAATGTTGTTGCATCCATGACAAAGATGTACTGTGTTGATAATAGGTAGTATGGAAAATGTGTGCCAAATGTACACTATGGATGTGGCAACGATCAGATAATATTATCTTATAACCTGTAACAAATATTCCACCACAGTGTGGTGTGTTGATAGCGGGGTGTTGCTTAGGAATTCTGCACATGTGCATGATTGTTTTGTTGGGTTACAACTTTCTTAAAAATGTATTTAAAAAATAATAATAGGGTGGGTTGGTGGTGAAATACACCAAATGTAAGATAAGGACTATAATTAGTAGTAAGATTTTGACAATATTCTTTCATAATTTGTAAACAAATGTCTCAGAACAGTGCAAGGTGTTGGTGGAGGGTTGATGTACGGGACCCCCGGATGATGTTATGCAGGTTTGCTTTGTAAGTTCACAACTTTTACTAGGCACATATTGTTTATGTATGTTCATATATAAATGATATAAAGATAATGATAATAGAGTGGGTTGGGGGAAAATACTTTGGTTAGTAGTAATATTTTGACAATGCTCTTTAATTATTTGTTTAAAAGGTTTAACAACAATGCAAGGTATTGGTGGTAGGGTGAGGTATGAGAATCCTGTATTGTGTTATAGATGTTTGTTTTGTAAGTTACTATACAGTTACTGTTTATGTATGTTTATGTATGAGTGATACTTCAATAAATTTTTTAAAAATGAGTATTAAAAAAATTACAGTGAGAACCCTTTCCACTACTAGTCAATTGTGAAAAAAAAACAGCAAGCTGAATAAGATAAATGTAAATCATAAAATATAAATATAAATGGCAGGTAAAACCTGCCTGTCTTGAATTGCTTTGGCATTAATAAAGCTGAAAATACATTTTTTTTAAAGTGAAGAAATAAAGAAAAAACTAAACAAACAAAAAAAAGTGAATATCCCTAATGTGTATAACTAACACTACTGATTCATAAATGCGATTGTGGCTAAAAGGGGTGGTCTAGAGGGGTTAATGTTCATTGAAAGGCAGCATATCATCTAGGGACTGTATAATGTAGTGATCTTGGCGGCAGATCAGGATTGAGGTTAAGAATATGGTCATCTCGGGAAGAGGATTTGGCGCAACAGATAGGGCGTCCACCTCCACGTGGGAGGTCCAGGGTTCAAGCCCCGGGCCTCCTTGACCCGTGTGCAGCTGGCCCACGTGCAGTGCTGATGTGCGCAAGGAGTGCCCTGCCACGCAGGGGTGTCCCCCGCGTAGGGGAGCCCCACGCTCAAGGAGTGTGCTCCATAAGGAGAGCCACCCAGCGCAAAAGAAAGCGCAGCCTGCCCAGGAGTGACACCGCACACACGGAGAGCTGACGCTGCAAGATGACGCAACAAAAAGAAACACAGATTCCCAGGGCTGCTGACAAGAATACCAGTGGACACAGAAGAACACACAGCGAATGGACACAGAGAGCAGACAACTGGAGGGGAGGAGGGGAAAGGAATAAATAAAAAATAAATCTTTAAGTGCACTAGAAAGGCACTGGAGAAGTTTTTAAAAAAAGAATATGGTGATCTATGGGAAAAATACAACTAATGTAACTTATAGACGACAGTTAACAGTAATAGTATTTTTTTAGCAAAGGCAAAGAAGGTACTAGATCAATGCTAAAGGTAAAAAGAAAAAGAATGTGGGATTTGGTTCTATGAGATGTGACTATGATCAAGCATTTTTTTTTTTTTTTTCCTTTCCTTCATTAACAGGGAGATCTTGGTCAGGTCATTTAATCAATCTGTGCTCATTTATTCATCTTTTGGAACACGGGAGAAACCACCGAGCTTGTTTTTAGGATTCAGTGAGATGAATATGCTGGGCAGGATTTTTTTAAGCAATGCTTCCTTCGTTTGTTGCGTTGCCTTTTGTCTGTTATTTTTTGAGGTGGAAATAAAGTTTTTCTTACTGGAAAAAAAAGGGACTCCTTTTTTGGTAGGAAATGGGCATGGAAGTATCGTGTATACAAGGAGCACGATGTATACAACCGACATGCCTTTGTCCTCCCTGTTCCAGAAGGACGGGGCCCGCAGCTGCCTGTCAGAGTGCAAACCCCTTTGCCCAGACCGCAGGTCAAGGCCGAGGGCGCCTCCTGCCCCGTGCTCTGGATTTCAGTGCAGAAGCTTGCTCTCCCTGCCCCAGAGGCCCAACGGAGCTGCAGTCTCCCCCAGGGGACCCCAACTAGGGTCCAGGAGCCTCTTTTCCAGGGTTGGAAGTGCACCCCCACTTCCAGGCCAGGCAGAGGGGTCCCCCAGCTGCATAAGAAGCCCCCACTGCCTGCCCCAGCGCTGTAGCCCGGACACGGGGCCATCGGGGGTCGGCGGGTTCCCCGACTGGCACCACGAGCCCTGTCTTCCCAGAGGAGGGTCTGCTTTAGGTGTTGATCTTACTTAGTTTCCCAGGTAGAGGACTTTAAAAGGGAGGCTACCTGAGGAGCCCCGGCCCTAGGACGAGGGGCGCCCGGAGGGCAGTTCCTTTGTTACCTGGGGAGAGCAACATCCGCAGGGCGCCCCCTTATTTAGATCTTTGGAGGCGAAGCCCGACATCGGGAGCTTGAGATTCCCACCAGCATGTCTGGAGGGCGGCTAAGAGCTGGACTGAAATTAGCATAAAGAAAGCAATGCGGTGTGTCTCGTCCATCCCCGGTGTACGCCTTTCTGTCTCTTGTCCAAGACTTCCTGTGTCTTTGTCCACTTATCTAGCACCCGCCCACGCTCCGAGCTCTCTGGGGCCCGTGGGTGTCTCCTTCATTTCTCCATCCAGAGGGCGAAGCAGGTTCTGTCCCCCAAGGCTGGCCTGCGTTGGCTAATGGGATCTCAGCCGGCGCCCCAGCATGAGGCAGGGGGCCCAAAGAAGGGGCTCGCGGCTTGTCGAGGGCATCCAGCAAGTTCTCAGCAGGGCAGGGGGGAGTGCCTGAGCCCCTGGCCTCTCGCTGACTGACGGTTCTCACTTCACCCTTGCACGAGTCATCGGGCAAACGATAGGGGCTCTGGAAATATTTGTTCCACAAATAAATGAACTTGAGCGACCTTGGCACTCCGTAAACGTGGGGTGGTCAGTGGAAGATCCAGGCTTGGTCCCAGCTACTTTGCCAGAGTTTATTCTCAAATTCTTTATTAATTGCCTCTCCAGAATCGTGTCAATTCTGTCTCAAGGGCCCCTTGAGTGGTACAAACAAGCAAGTTTTATAGTTGGTGTGGTAGACTGAGCTACGTCCTTGATCTTTTTTTTAAAAAGATTTATTTATTTATTTATTTCTCTCCCCTTCTCCCCCACCCCCACCCAGGTTGTCTGTTCTCTGCATCTATTTGCTGTGTGTTCTTCTTTTTCCACTTCTGTTATTGTCAGCAGCACGGGAATCTTTGTTTCTTTCTTTTTTTTTTTAAAGATTTATTTTTTCTCTCCCCCCCTCCCCCCGCCCAGGTTGTCTGCTCTCTGTGTTTATTTACTGCGTCTTCTTTGTCCCCTTCTGTTGTTATCAGCGCACAGGAATCTGTGTTTCTTTTTGTTGTGTCATCTTGTGTCAGCTCTCCGTGTGGGCGGCGCCATTCCTGGGCAGGCTGCACTTTCTTTTGCACTGGGCAGCTCTCCTTATGGGGCGCACTCCTTGCACGTGGGGCTCCCCTACATGGGGGACACCCCTGCATGGCTAGGAGGCTCCTTGCGCACATCAGCACTGTGCATGGGCCAGCTCACACGGGTCAAGGAGGCCTGGGGTTTGAACCGCGGACCTCCCATGTGGTAGATGGATGCCCTAACCACTGGGCCAAGTCCGCTTCCCCGTGTTTCTTTTTGTTGTGTCATCTTGTTGTGTCAGCTCTCCGTGTGTGCGGCACCATTCCTGGGCAGGCTGTACTTTCTTTCACACTGGGCAGCTCTCCTTACAGGGCTCACTCCTTGCCCGTGGGGCTCCCCTATGCGGGGACACCCCCGAGTGGCACGGCACTCCTTGCGCACATCAGCACTGCACATGGGCCAGCTCCACATGGGTCAAGGAGGCCTGGGGTTTGAACCGCGGACCTCCCATATGGTAGACAGATGCCCTAACCACTGGGCCAAGTCTGCTTCCCTGTCCTTCATCTTTTTTTTTTTTTTTTAAAGATTTATTTATTTATTTTAATTTCCCCCCCTCCCCTGGTTGTCTGTTCTTGGTGTCTATTTGCTGCGTCTTGTTTCTTTGTCCGCTTCTGTTGTCGTCAGCGGCACGGGAAGTATGGACGGCGCCATTCCTGGGCAGGCTGCACTTTCTTTTCACGCTGGGCGGCTTTCCTCACGGGCGCACTCCTTGCACGTGGGGCTCCCCCCACGCGGGGGACACCCTTGCGTGGCACGGCACTCCTTGCGCGCATCAGCGCTGCGCATGGCCAGCTCCACACGGGTCAAGGAGGCCCGGGGTTTGAACCGCGGACCTCCCATATGGTAGACGGACGCCCTAACCACTGGGCCAAAGTCCGTTTCCCCCCTGTCCTTCATCTTAATCCACTTTGCTGTGGATGGGAACCCACTGTAAATAGGACCTCGTGACAGTGTTGTTTTAGTTGAGGTGTGGGCTTTCACCTGGATTCCTGGAGGCCTTCCAGAAGCTGGCAGCCAGCAGTCAGAAGGGATGGGAAAGCCAAGGAACCCCAAAGATCGCTGGTAGCCAGCCCTAGATTGCTACAGTCTTCATGGAGAAAGCAAGTCTTGCCTATATCTTGATGCTGGACTCCTGGCCTCTGAAACCGTGTGTCAATAACTGCTTGGTTAAGCCAACCCACTGGGTGGTATTTGTCATAGCAGCGCAGGCAGACTAAGACAGCTGGCTTCCCAGGTTTGGGTTTGGATAATGGAAACCTTCCAACCAGGAAGGGCGGTGGTTGCCTAGAGCAAGCTTGACGTGCAGTGATCATCCCGATCCTTGGAGATTGGGGCTGGGCAGATGCAGCAGCCAAGACGCCTGGACTCTGGAAACATGGGCACCCTCCTCCTAGGAAGCAGATATAGCTCAGTGGCTGAGCACCTGCTTCCCATGTACGAGGTCCTAGGTTCGATCTCTGGTATCTCCTAAAAAAAAAAAAGGAACCACTCCTGGGCCGTGTTCTTTCCTGCCTCTGCATCTGTACAAAACTCCCTACATTCCAAACAACTTTCACATACATCACCTTTCACCTTACAGTAACCTTGTGGAGATAGTCCCACCCACATTCTACCAAGTCATGGGGGCCCGGAACTTGCTGAAAGTCATGTGTTCGAACCTCAGCCCTGCTGTTAAACCTCTTTTTTTTTTTTAGATTTATTTTTTATTTATTTCTCTCCCCATCCTTCCCCCCACCCCCAGCTGTCTGCTCTCTGTGTCCGTTCGCTGTGTGTTCTTCTGTGACTGCTTCCATCCTTATCAGCGGCATGGGAATCTGTGCTTCTTTTTGTTGCATCATCTTGTTGGGTCAGCTCTCCGTGTGTGCGGCACCATTCCTGGGCAGGCTGCACTTTCTTTCACATTGGGCAGCTCTTCTTACGGGGTGCACTCCTTGCGCGTGGGGCTCCCCTACGCGGGGGACACCCCTGTGTGGCAGGGCACTCCTTGCACGCATCAGCACTGCGCATGGCCAGCTCCACACGGGTCAAGGAGGCCCGGGGTTTGAACCGCGGACCTCCCATGTGGTAGGCGGACGCCCTGTCCATTGGGCCAAGTCCACTTCCCTGTTAAACCTCTTGAGCCACCCTGCCAGGCACTTTGCAGGGCCTGTGACCTCAGCTTGTAAAGTGTGGATGAGAATGTCTAGCTCAAAGCTTGCAAAGCCCCTAGCCCAGAGTCTGGTGCTCAATTAATGTGAGTTGAATTAGAGGAAGGATATGAGACCCACAGAGAAGAAATGATTGATGATAGCTCTGGCAATCACTAAGAACGTATGAGCAAGCAAACTATGCACCGAGATTCTGCATATATTATTTCATTTTCCTAGCAACCAGATTTATTTCCCCATTTTTAGGATGTGGAAACAGGCTCTAAGAGGTTAAGAAATTTAACCAAGCTCACACAGCTAAGAATCTGGGGGTTGAACACAGTAGTGTAATTTACAAGGGCCCCCCTCCCCTTCCCACATTGTTTATTTAAAACATACAGAACATTTGAAATAGTTCAATAGGCGTCCACACACCCTTCCCCCTGGTTGGACAATTGTTAACACAGTGCTGCTTTCACTTCACCACACTGTCTTAGTTTGCCAGGGCTGTTGTGACAAAAACCACGGATTGGAATTCGTTTTTTTTTTTTTCGATTTATTTTTATTTATTTTTCTCCCTGCCCCCGCCCCGGTGGTCTGCTCTCTGTGTCCATTCGCTGTGCGTTCTTCTGTGTCTGCCCGAATTCTTGTCAGGCGTTACCAAGAATCTGTGTTTCTTTTTGTTGCTTCATCTTGCTGCATCAGCTCTGCGTGTGTGTGGCGCCATTCCTGGGTGGGCTGCGCTTTTCTCGCACAGGGTGGCTCTCCTTACAGGGCGCACTCCTCGCGCGTGGGGCTCCCCTTGTGTGCGGAGCACTGCGCATGGGCCAGCTGCACACGGGCCAGCAGGCCCTGGGACTGCCTGTATGGTAGGTGGACGCTCTGTCAGTTGAGTCACATCTGCTTCCCCAGGCTGGGGTTTACTGTCTTGTAGTTTTGGAGGCTGGAAGTCCAGAATCACGGTGTCGGCAAGATGGTGCCGTCTCTGCAGCCCGTAGCCCCCTGGTGGAGCCAGCTTTCTGTTGCTCAGTCTCTGCCTCCGTCACACGGCTGACCCTCTCCCCATCTGTCTTCTCCTTCTGTGCCCAAATTCCTGTTTTTAAGGACCCCAGTCATTTTGGATTAAAGCCCACCCTTATTCAGTCTGGCCTCACCTTAACTAGTAACATCTTCAAAGACGCTGTTGACAAATAGGTCGACTCCACAGCACCAGGGGTAAGAATAAAGACAGTCTCCATAGACTCACGGTCAAGAAAATGAACAGCTCCAGAAGATTCCAGTTTCGCCAATTGTCCAAAGAATGTCTTTTTAAATTTTTTTCTTTTTTTCTTTTTTTATAATTTGGGACAGAAATACAGAAAACAGCATAGAACTGATGAATAGACTAACATTGTTATAACTGCAAACACTCTTGTAAGTATCGCCCATGAAAGGGAGACAACGACCTTGTCAGCCACCCCAGATGTCATGCATGTGATCTCCCCCAAAACATCCTCCCCACAAACAAACAGAAGCCCACTAGCTGGACTTTTATGTTCATCATTACCTTCTTACCCTTCTTTGCAATTCTATTATCCGAGTATGCATCCCTAAACATTACAGTTAGCTTTGCCTTTTTTTTTTTTTGGTTATTTCTTTTTGTCTCAATTTGTAAATTCCTCCTTCCCCTGTTTTTCCCCTTGCAATTTATTTGTTGAAGAAAGTACACCATTTGTCCTCTATAGTCTCTCTGCGTCAGAATTTCGTTGATTGCAACCCCGCAATGTAACTGATTTATCACTTTTCTCTGCCCTCTGCACTTCCTGCAAATTGGTAGTTGAACCCAGAGGATTTATCAGATCCTGGTTTGATTCTGGGGGAGGAAGATTCCTTTCAGGTGGTGGTATCTTTTTCATCAGTTCAGCAAGGGTTGCAAAATGATGATATTCCAATTCTACCATTCTGTCTTTGCTTATTGTTTAAATGTTTCTAAAAAGAGAATCATACCCTCATCAGCTATTTGGTTGCCTAGTGGTATACTTCATATGAAAAGCAAGATACATTATTTTTTAATCAATTTTATTGAAATTTATTCATAAGCCATATAATCCATCCAAAGAGTACAATTAATGGCTTTTGGTACAATCACAGAGCTGTGCATTCATCATTGCAATCAATATTAGAGCATTTTCATTACTCCAAAAAGAAAATCCCCCTACTCCTTACTAGTCACCTCTCAATCCCTCTATCCTCCCCCTGCCCTGCATAATGCAAATCTACTTCTGTCTCTATAAATTTATTTGTATTTACATTTTGTACAGATGGAGTCAAGCAATATGTAGTACTTTGTGTCTGGTTTCTTTCACTTAGCATACTTCCTTTTTTTTTTTTTTAACCATTGATGGAAGGATATTCATATATTACTTTCCCTAGAGTCCAGTTTTCTTTTTATTTTTGTCCAAACATCACCACCATATTATTAACATCTTATAACATTAACGTACATTTGTTCTGTTTCAAAGAAAAACATTCTTACAAATGCACTATTAACCATACGCATTGTCTATGAGAGGTTTCGCTATGCTATACAGTCCCATGTTTCGTCTTAAAGCTTTCTTCCAAGAACTGCTTTTTGTTGTTGTTGTTTTTTGGGGGGTGGGGGCCAGAGATTGAACCCAGTACCTCTTACCTCTGAAGCAGGCACCCAACCGCTAAGCTCCACCTGCTCCCCCAAGAACAGTGCTTTGGGTTTTTTTAAAGAATGGCTTTTACTAGCTGCTTTTAAAATGTTTGAATCATAATCTGGGTAAGATTCACACGTTGCACGTAACATCTTTTCATGGAAAGCAGTCTCCCTGCTTCCCTCCTATGCCCCCAAACCTCCCAGTAATTGACAATTCCGGAAAGCCCAGGCCACTCTTCCGGCATCATAGATTTGTCTGAGGCTTCCTCATTCTAAATTCAGGAACAGTAGAGTTGGAAAGAATTTCACATATGGGATGTTGCCTACTTTACACTGCATCGCATCGTAAGAATTTGGTGTCATCCGGTAGGAATGCTAAATTGGAGAAACTAGCTAAGGTGGAAAGGAGGATCTGCTTTTAAATTACACAAAGTGGCCCGGCCACCAGGCGTTCAGCTCTGAGCCTTTTCTTTACACCACTCAAGGCTGCTCTAGCTGGGGCCCCGGAGCCCAGGTTTCATCACCCACCGAAGGTTCTCCCACGCCTGCTTCTGCCCATCACTGCCCCGCCCCGGCGCACTCTGGCCCCGCCCCACCCCGCCCCGCCGGGTCTGACGTGCGGAACCCATAGTGCGTTCAACGTCGCCCGCCCGGACCATGAATCCCGGGGCACCAGGCGCCCGCGGGGACTCTGTTCTCCGTAGGCTTCCGGGAGCAGACTGCGCGGCCGGCGCCGTCCGGCTGGAATTCCTGGAGTTGCCGCGGTTGCTTTTGGCGCGCCCAGCTCTGCTGCCGCCATGGGGATCCTGGAGAAGATCTCGGAGATCGAGAAAGAGATCGCTCGGACGCAGAAGAACAAGGGTGAGGGCTGGCCCAGCGGGGCCTTCCTTTATGCCGGCCTCAGTTTCTCTGTCTGTAAAAAGGGGGAAACTGCTCCAGCGGTAGAGCTGGATCCGGCTTGATGGCTGCGGAGACGTGCTAGGACGGTGCCGAGGCCGAAGGGCCAGCCAGGATCTGGGTCCTACAGCCTCGTCTGGCTGCAGACGGTCCCCAAGAGATCCGCTCAGTGCCAGACCGGGTGAGGCAGGGCCGGGGTTCGAACCCCAGTCTCCGATGGCCATGGCCAGGCCTGGGGAGTTCATGCTCGCCCTTCTTCTGGGGCTGGGAAGAATAGACTTAGGAGCAATAGCAGCCAGGAGCCCGCCGGGAGGGGGAATGGAGAGAGTAGGACTCTGGGAGGCTGGCAAGCCTGCGTTTGAACCTAGTTCCACCACTACCTGCTGGGAAACTTTGGAAAGCCACTTCACCTCTCAGAGCCTCAATTTCCTCATCTGCAATCGGGGATGTACCCTTATCTCCCTCCACCTTTGAAGTAGGCAGGATTCCCCCATTTACTTGTGAAGAAACTGAAGCACCCGTTTTAGCCCCCACAACTGTTAAAGTAGACAGCAGCTGCAAAGGGCTGGGTGCACGGTTAGCACTCAATATTTTAAAATAAGTACCTCACCATCGATAACAAATCATGAAACCCTAAACTCTGGCCTTCCGGTCTGAGGGCTGGAGTAACTTAGAGAGGAGAGACGGCTGGTGAAACCCAGGAAGGCTTCCATGAGGAGGCAGGACTTGAGCTGGCTGAGGGAGGGGTATTCCAGGTGAGGGGCACTGCTGAGGTATGGGAATTCAGGTGGGCATGGTGTGTTCACGGTGAGAACAGTCTAGATCAGAAGAAGGACCTGGGGTAGTTGGGAATGCAGTTGCCAAGGTGGGTGAGGCCCAGTGCCTGGGCAGTCCTGCAGTCGGGTTTGGGCTTGCAGGAGTGCGTAGCAAGGAACACAGGGTGGCTGGTCTCCATCTGCCCTCTTTTGGCTCCCTTTAGGTCTGAAGGTAGAGGCATTGGGAAGCTGAGTCCTGGCATGTTGTTTTGTTATTCATTCTTCATTCTGTAAATCTATACTGAGCACTTTCTGTGTGCTAGGCCCTGTGGTTAAAGCAGTGAACACAGCAGGCTCATCCCTGCCCATGCAGAGCTGTCCTACCAAGGGACAGTCTGTAAACTAGTAACCAAATAAGCAAGATATTTCAGCCGGAGAGCTTTGAAGACAAATCAGGGTCTTGTAGCAGAATGCCAGAGAGTGGGAGGGAGAGGCATTGAGATGGATCAGAGAGAGCCAGCATGAGGAGGGGACATTTGA
This sequence comes from Dasypus novemcinctus, assembly GCF_030445035.2. Taxonomy (NCBI): domain Eukaryota; kingdom Metazoa; phylum Chordata; class Mammalia; order Cingulata; family Dasypodidae; genus Dasypus; species Dasypus novemcinctus. Next base: position 14,408,212 of record NC_080693.1, read on the forward strand.
GCTGAGCTGAGACCTCAGAAGGAACCAGCTGTGCAAAGATCTGGGGGAAGAGTCTTCCCGGCAGAGGGAAGACTAGTGCCGAGGCCCTGAGGCAAGGACAAGCTTGGCGGGTTCAAGGACCGGCAGGTCAGTGCGGCCAGAGTGTGGCAGTGATGGGAGAGGAGAGGAGGGGAGTGGAGATTGGAGAGGGAGGGCCAACTCGGCAGGCCCTGGTAGCTTCTGGGAAGGACTCTGGATTTTGTTCTGAAGAGACTGGGAGCCGGTGAAGGATTTTAAGCAGGGCGGAAACGTCTGATTTCTGTTTTAAAAGTATGCTCTGGCTGCTGGGGGGAGAATCATCTATAGGGAACCCAGAGGGAGTAGAAAGGCCCAGAGCAGACCCGAGACACTGCAGGCTTGGCCTAGGTGGTGGCGGTGGCGGAGGAGGAGCAAGATGTCCAAATGACTGGGACCCAGTCCCTCCCTTCAGAGGTGCTCCAGGGAGGACCGCATAGACTTGGCTGTTGTGGAAGCCATTCGCTGGCGTTCCTCACTGCTCTCCACTCACTTGTGGACTTACACCCTGAGCACCCACCCTGGGCCAGGCCAGAGCCGGGGATACAGATGGAACCGGGATAGGCCCAGCCTCTGCCCTAGTAGAGTCAGACAAGAGAAGGGAAAAGATCGTTTCAAGTAAGAGCCTTGGAAGCAGTGGACAGGGTGAAGCGGCGGGAGGGGAGGCTGGCTCCTGTGCATGCAGCAGCGGCCAGCTCTCCCCGGTGCTTTCCACGTGCTGGGCGCTGTCCTTAAGTGTTCTCTCTAGCCCTGACGAAAATCCTGTGAAGTCCTAATTACCGTTAGCACCTCTCCTTTGCCGATTGGGAAACTGAGGTGAGGATGATTAAATAACTTTTCCAGAGTAAACCAGCCAGTAGTTTGCTGGTGTTTTTTTTTTTTTAAGAGATTTTGTAGCTTTATGGAGAAATCATACAGAAAATAGAGTTCCCATTACCCTCCCACATACATAGTTTCTCCTATTATTAACACTTTACAGTTGATGAAAGAATATTATAATTGCACTATTAACTACAGTCCATAATTCACATTAGGATGCACTGTTGATTTGTACAGTCCTGTGGTTGTTATTTTTAAATTTTTATTTGAGTAATATATATACAACTTAAAATTTCCTTTTTAATCACACTCAAATTCAGGGGTGTTAACTATATTGACAACGTTGTGCTGCTTGGTTTCTGTATGTAGTGGTTGTCATGTTCACCTCACACAGCGTTGTGTTGCCTTTACCACCACCCATTACCAAAACTTCTTCATCACCCCAAACAAATTCTGTAGCCATTAAGCATGAGCCATCCCACCCTGGCCTCTGCTAACCTGTATTGTCGTTTCTGTACTATGAATTTTCTGGTTATAATTATTTTCATATCAGTAAGATCATACAATATTAGGGCAAAGATTTTGAAACACTGCCTTTTCTGTATAGACCCGCTGTTTCAAAAGAAATCCTATACGAAGGAAGAGAAAAGGGAAAGTCCTTTATAGTAAGAGTGGTGTCTATGTCCCTGTGCAAGTGGGGCAAGCCAAGAGATGAAGGCAGAAGGCAGTGGCCGGGTCCCTGGCCTCCAGGCAGAACCCTGGGTGCGTCAGCCCCGATGCCGACCAGTGTGAGACCCTGTAAGAGGCCTCGCTGTTGGCGGTGCGACTTCCACAGCGGCGAGCAGCTCCAGCACAAGGTTCAAACAACACGTAACATAGTCTTCCCTTAACATACACAGTAGCTGTGTTCCCAGAAATGCCGGCGGACAGGAAACTGCGGGAAGTGCCCTGTGTTAATGTGGAGCGGTTAGGCTCTAGGCTCCAGGGATGCTAACCCGGGCTTCCCCGCTGGGTGTCTTCCGGGAGTCGTGTGGGACGCGGGACAGTGCTTGGCTGTGCAGGACTGACTCGCCCCTTGGCGGGCAGCTGGTTTCCCTGAGCCCTGCCTGAGGACTTCTCCAGAGAGGGACGACAGAACATGCCCCCAGCAGGTGGTGCTGCCCTCATTGGGCGCCGCTCACCCAGGGTCTGAGGTCTCAGCGAGGAGACAGGATTTTATTCTCCACGAACTGAGGCGTTGAATTAGTCTGCCAAAGGGCTGCTGATGCAAAGTACCAGAAATCTGTTGGCTTTTATAGTGGGGGGTTCTCTGGGGCAAAAACTTACAGTTACAAGGCCTTAAAAAGTCCAGCTCAGGGCACCGTCAGCACAGCTTTCTCACCAAAGGCAGCGGCCACGTGTTGAAGCAAGATGGCCTTCCCCTCCAGCCTCACCTTTCCTTGAAAAGGAGGGCCCAGCCTCTTGAGGCGTTTCGCTTAAGTGATCCTGTCGTCCCCTCTCTCCTGGCATAGGGCTTGCTTCTTTCCAGGCCGCCTCTAGCAGTTTAGGCTGGGCTGCTCTCCCAATCTCAGCTGTAAGGTATCAGGCAAAATGACTCATCTCTCCCCAAAGGCCTCAGCTGTCAGAACCTTCTTTCTGTCACACGGCAGGATCAGAAATGGCAGAGCTCTCTCTTCTGTGTCTGTCTGTCCACGTGAGTCTGTTTATATCAGACCCGACAAGGGGCTGGGGACTCGACCTGCATCACACCTTACTGAGGCAGTCAAATCAAAAAGCCCTAAAAGCAGTCTTAACAGGCAATCTAATCAGAGACCCCGCAGCTGAGTTTAATGCAGTCACAGGGTACCACACCCAGAAGAACTGATTAATTTACAAATATCATCTTTCTCTTTAGGGGATTCACAAAATAATCTCAAACTGCCACAGAAGCCAATGGGGTGTTTTATGCGGAGGGGTGGCTTTTTCCTTTCCTGACCTCCTTGACAATGATTCTGTTGGTGCTGATGTCCCCGCTTAGCCCTGGGCCACGTGCAGGGCCTCATCAGACTCCCAGGGCTTGGTGACCCCGGGCACTTACCTTCCACATCTTGCCTTATGTCATTTAGCCACCGAGTATCACCTGGGCCTGCTGAAAGCAAAACTCGCCAAGTACCGGGCCCAGCTCCTGGAACCGTCCAAGTCGGCCTCGTCCAAGGGAGAGGGCTTCGATGTCATGAAGTCAGGCGATGCCCGGGTGGCGCTGATCGGCTTTCCCTCCGTGGGTAAGGTCAGTGACGGTCGCCGCTGCTCAGTGTGGGCCGAGGGAGGGAGGCAGGAGGCCATCTCCTTCCAAACCGGTGCCTGGCTGGGCCTCCCCTCACTCCCTTTCTGGGTGAGCTCCAGAGACAGAGGAGAACCACCCCCCACCCACCCCGCCAGGGGTAAGGTCCCAGGCTCCAGGTCTCCTGACCCAGGTTTCGCCCGGATGTCTTCAGGGAGTCCCGTGGGCTTTATCAACCTCACGTGGAGGGCATCTCTTTCTTCCCTCGTGCAGCGGTAGCTTAGCTTGCTCTCCCACACCCATCCGTCGTGCACCGTTTATTAAGTACCTAACCTGTGGACCGTGCAGGTGCTGGAGGTGCAGCAGCACCGAGCAGCCTTTCTGCCCACACACACCTCCCGCTCTGTGGGGAGAAAGGACGGTGGACAATAAGGCGGAGGCCGTGGGCTGTCCGTGGTGCTGAGTGCTGTGGAGAGGGCTGTGGGGCGAGGGGTGGGGGAGAGGGCCTGCTCTTGGTAAGGAAAAGCAAGGCTTCTCTGGGGCCTGGAGAAGGTGGGGAGCCTGGAATGTTCTCAGAGCCAACAGTGAGTGAGAGGCCCTTAGCCAGGAGCGCTCAGTGTTTTGAAGGGACTGGGGTAGCCGGGTAGGAGTGAGTGGCGGGGAGCACTAAGAGATAAAGTAGAGGCGGATGGCCTTTGGGCCACCTGAGGACTTTGGCTTCTCCTCTGAGTGAGGAGGGGGCCGCTGAAGGGTTTTCTTCTGGAAGGTGTGTTCTGTCGGTTAAGTTTAGTGTAAAATCCCTAATGATTTAATTTTCATGTGAGCAGTCAGGTAAGGGTCATTGCAGGGTGTGGGGCAGAAAAGGGACATGAGCAGACATTTTAAAAATAAAGTTTATTTTAGAATAGTTTTGGATTTACAGAAAAATTGTGAAGAGAGTATAAAGAATTCCTATATATACCACATCTAGTTTCCCCAATTAATAGCTTATATTAGTGTAGTCTGTCACAACTAATGAATCATTAAGGGCTCACTTATAATCTAAAGATCATACTTTATACAGATTGCCTTAGTTTTTAACCTTTTCTGACCCAGTATCCCATCGCAAATCCTGCATTCCATTTCGTTGTCATGTCCCCTGTGTTAGTCTGCTAGACTGCTGAATTAGAATATACAAGAAGAGGGTTGGCTTTTACAGGGAGTATTTATTGGCTTAAAAGCGTACAGTTCCAAGGTCGAGAAAATTGTGCAAATCAAGGCATCTCAGAGATGCTTTATCCCCAAAGACCAGCTGCTGGCAATCCTGGACTCTGGCACAGGGCGAGGCATGTGGCAGCATCTGCTGGTCTCTCCCTTTTCTTCTGACTTTCTCTTCTGGAAGCGTCTGGCTTCCGTGGCTTTCTCTCTGCTTCTGTAGTTTCCTCTCTCGGTCTTCTCTGAATTTCACTCTTTTAGAAAGGACTCCAGTAAGAGGATTCAGACCCACCCTGGGCCAGGCCTCACTGAATGACCTTGTCTAAGGTCCTTAAGTGGAGTGACCTCACCCAAAGGTCCTGCGGACGACAGGTTCACACCCACAGGAATGGATTACCTTCAAGAACAGGAGTTTCTGGGCACATAACAGCTTCAGACTATGGCTTCCCTTTCAGCTCCTCCTGGCTGTGACAGTTTTTCAGACTTGCCTTGTTTTGGATGACCTGGATGGCTTTGAGGAGGTCTGGTCAAGGGTTTTGTAGGTCGTCCCTCAATTGGGGTCTGTCTCTGGTGTTTTCCTAATGGCGAGACCAGGGTTCTGGGTTTGTGGGAGGAAGATGCAGAGTTCAAATGGCGTTCTCATTCCATCAGAGGTCCTCACTGTCGGCATGCCTTACTGCTCTTACTGACCTTGACTGCCCGACTGAGGTCGTGTGGGTCAGGTTTCTCTCTTGTAAGGTAAAGTTACTCTTTTTCCCTCTCAAACTTTCCACCCTGTACTCTTTGTGGGGAAGTCACTGCAGCCCCTGCCGGGAGGGTGGGGCATCCACATGCAACCTATGGAATTCTGCTTGCAAGACTCATCTCTTCTCCCCCAATAATTTTTTTTTTTTTTTAAGATTTATTTATCCCCCCCCACCCCGTTGTCTGTTCTCTGTGTCTATTTGCTGCATCGTTGTCTTTGTCCACTTCTGTTGTTGTCAGCGGCACGGGAATCTGTGTTTCTTTTTGTTGCGTCATCTTGCTGTGTCAGCTCTCCATGTGGGCGGCACTATTCCTGGGAAGGCTGCACTTTCTTTCATGCTGGGCAGCTCTCCTTACGGGTACAGTCCTTGTGCGTGGGGCTTCCCTACGTGGGGGACACCCCTGTGTGGTACAGCACTCCTTGCGTGCATCAGCACTGCACATGGGCCAGCTGCACACGGGTCAAGGAGGGCCCAGGGTTTGAATCGTGGACCTCCCATGTGGTAGACGGACGCCCTAACCACTGGGCCAAGTCCGCTTCCTCTCCCAATTATTTATTTGTTCAACCATTTCTTTATATCAGCATGGACTCAAGGGTAATTATTTTACACTTTGGGATATAATCCTTTACTGCCTTATTTATTCTGTAGCTCAGTTTGCTCCAGCTCTTGAGAGCTCGTTCCATAGGTACCTGTGTCCCTTTGATGTGCCTCCATCATTGTGCTTTTTTTTTTTTAAGATACATAAATCAAAAAATGTTACATAAAATCATTGTACTATTTTTGCACAACTCCTTACTTGCCAGTACTGCAAGAGGCTCCGGCCTCATCCTGTGCTTCCCCTGCCCCAGCCCTAGACCAGCCGTTCCTCTAGGGAGGCCTGGCTCCTTTTCTTGGAGAATGGTGTCAGAAGCCGGGGTGGGCACTGTAACAGTCTAGAGGCAGGCACGCTGAAAGCCAGCCGGGGCTGCTAAACTGGGCCAAGCAGCACGGACAGTGGCTGGGACCAAGGTGCACGTGGGGGACCTGGGGAGCAACTGTCCAGTTAATTCTGTTAAAAAATACATGGAAGGAAGCAGATTTGACTCAACTAATAGAGCATCCACCTACCACATGGGAAGTCCAGGGTTCACACCCAGGGCCTCCTGACCCGTGTGGAGCTGGCCCATGCGCAGTGCTGATGCGCGCAAGGAGTGCCCTGCCACGCAGGGGTGTCCCCCGCGTAGGGAAGCCCCATGCGCAAGGAGAGCGCCCTGCATGGGGAGCCGCCCCGCACAAAAGAAGCACGGCCTGCCCAGGAGTGGCGCCGGCCTGCCCAGGAGTGGCGCCGCACACACGAGAGCTGATGCAGCAAGATGACAACAAAAAGAGACACATTCCTGGTGCCGCTGACAAGAATGCAAGCAGACATAGAAGAGCACACAGTGAATGAAAACAGAGAGCAGACAACGGGGGGGGGGGAGAAAAATAAATAAATGCATCTTAAAAAGTACATGGAGGGGAGCGGGTGTAGCTCAAGTGGTTGAGCGCCTGCTTCCCATGTAGGAGGTCCCGGGTTTGAACTCCAGGATCTCCAAACACAAAACAAATGAAAGAAACCAACTCTCACTGAGGAGTGGTTATAGCTCAGTGGTTGAGCGCCTTCTTCCTATAAATGAGGTCCTGGCATCAGTACCTGGAACTGCCTGAAAAAAAAAGTGCGCCCCTCGGGGCCAGGCATGAGCGGAGTCGATAAGCTCTCCCAGGCATAAGCGCTTGCTCAGGCCGGCGGGCCTTGTGCTCTCCGTGGATTTTGTTCTGTTTGTTTTCTCCTCTGTCCGTATAATGGACATGCATGTCAGAAGTGGTGAGGGGTTGGGGGCTATCAGCTTGTTCTCTCCAACCACCCTCCCCGTTTTATATACACACATATGAAGAAAATGGGATCATGCCCACGTTTGCCACTGGCATTTGCACTTTGTCTGGGTGTCTGTCATGCTCACACACACTGAGCTCCCTCGCCTCTTGGAAGGCTGCCGAGGACTCCATGGAGTGGTGTGTCTGACCAGCAGTTCCGTCATGTCCAGCCCCGCTGACGGGTGTCTGGGTGGTCCTCGCCTTTTGCCCCAGCGCACAGGGCCGCATTCGATACCCTTGCATCTCCACTGTATCTCTGTGTCCTCGGGCTTGTGCTTCTGGAAGGGGCACGCTGAGTCGGGGTTCATGGGTTTTAAAAACTGCCATCAGCCCTGCCGTTTACCCTCCGAAGAAGCATAATTGGGGGTGGGTAGGAGTAATTGGGGACAGTTAGGAAAGGATCCCTGGTGCCTGCTCACTGACCCACAGCACGTTTGTGGCGTGTCAGAGCTGGGCAGGGGAGGGGACTGGGCATGTGCAGGTGGAGTAGACCAAGGCTCTGCCTCGCGACCTGCAGACAGAGCCCTTCCTGAGGGCATGTAAGTGCTTCTTGATCTTCAGCGACATTCTCTCCCCTGTGGGACTTGGTGGTCAGTCCCCAGCATCGTCCTTTTCATAGTCATCTGAGCCAGGTGGAATGGAGATGGGCCAGTTGCTGTGAATGAGCATTATAAACACACCGGACGTGCTTTAGATGTGCTGAAAAGGCAGGAGCGGCACCCACCCTAGGCCAAGATGACCAGCGCCTCTGGCCACTCAGGTGTGGCCAAGTCCACGCGCCCTGTCAGCCTTGACTTGGGCGTCTTACTTCAGTTTTGCACACTAAGCTAACATGGTGGGTTACCCCGTTTGCCCGTATATCGTACATGGTGGGATGCAGTCTGGGGACTGGGAGAAGGCTGCTAAGGACGGGTGTGTTGAGAATGGCGAGCAGCAGCAGCAGCAGCCAGAGAACAGAGCACGAGAGAAAACCGAAAAAGCCGATGGAGAAGGGTTCTGTGCGGACAGAAGTGGTCAAGAAAGGCTGTTCCTGCGCTTGTCCTCCCAGGGGGGCCTGCAGAAGCGGCTGGCGCAGAAGGGATGCCCGGGCAGTGGGCGGTGGTCCTGGGCCCTCATGCCTTCACTTTCCAAAAGAGGACGTGGGGACTTTGAGTTCATAGCCTCGGGGGCCGTGTCCTCTCCACCAGGACCGCCCCCAGCATCCTGGGCCCCTCCCGTGCGGGCCCCATGCTGTCAGGAGGTTCCCAGGCTGCGGTGGGGGGGGGGCTGCCTTTGCCTTCCCTTGGATGAGGGAGGGGGCTGACAAACTGATCCCCCCCAGTGGGTGCTCTCGTGGGCTGGTGGTCTCGGAGCCCCCGCAGCTCACCTGGCCCACCCCATGACCCTTGCCATAAAACGGGGGAGCCTGCCTTCTGCACACCTCTGCGGGCCTGTGCGGGGGGCCTCCCGCGTCAGGGTGCTTGTCGCCGTCCGTGCGGGCCTCCCACTGCAGCCACTGCAGGAGCCCCGGGGGAGGAGGGCCAGGCCCCACCCCAGGCGCCCCTGCGGGCTGAGCGCGCCCTTGCCTGTCAGTCCTGGGTGCTTTCTGGAACCCGCTGTCTTTCGGGCCTTTCTTATTTTCCCCAAGTTCCAAACCTGCGATAATGGTTGAAAGAACAAGAGCCACCCGCCCTCGGCCCCCACTCACCAGTGACTGCCATTTTGCCGTAACTGGTCCTTTTAGGTATGTGCAGGGACGCATTTTGTTTTTGTTTTGTTTTTGTTTTGTTTTTGAGAACTCTTTAAGAGGAAGTTGCAGACCTTTGGCCCTTCACCTCTGACCTTTAGGCTTGTACCTCCAAAGCAGAAAGAGATTTTTCCCACTTCACCACAAACTATTGTATCCCACCAACCCAAACCGACTATAATCCTCTAAGCTTGTTTTGTAGCTGGACTAGATCCTGATTTCTCCACTTACTCCAAAATGACCTTTCCAAGGCCATCTGTCCCAAAATTCATTCTGGGACCACATCTGGCACCTGTGTATTTTATCCCATAAGTCCGTTTTGTCATGCCCTTGGCTTACCTGGGGACCAGGCCCGCTGTCCTGTGCGATGTCCCTGGTCTGTCATTGTCCGGCTGCTTCTGACTTGTCCTTCCATCCCTTATACTTCCCAGGAGCCGAAAGTTAGAGCTGAAGACACGCTTGTGTCGGTCAGGTCACAGTAACAGATGGCAGGTCCCTCGCTTTTCAGCACGTCCCAGAGCCCCTGAGGGCTGCCTGGCCCCAGAACCGCTGGGTGAAGGAGGGGGTGACAGGCAGCCCCATCATAAGTCGCATTTCCCCAGGGAACTAACCTGTGGGCATTGCTGCGGCAACCTGCCAAGGGTCAGCCCCCTCCACAGCCATGTCGAGATTCTGACACCTGGATAACCCATGCCGTCGGTTTATTCGTGGCTACAGAACGGTGATTTTCTAGTTCTCTCATTCCTTCCTCACTTGTTAGCTGATGCTCTTCTCTAAAGCAGCACTTCCTCTCATCCACGGGGCTCCATGGACACCGTGAGGAACGGATCCTCCTGGAAAGGCCGCGAGGAGCCTCAGTGTGGCCCGTTAGGCACCAGCCGTGCTGGCGCTTTCATGCCTGTTTCCCAGCGTGCTGGGGGGGTGGGTTTTGTTCAGGCTGGAGCCCTTGTGGGTGTCATTATGGACTCCTTCGTTTTAGGTTTTTCTTTCTTTCTTTCTTTTATTTATTTTTTTTAAGTTTATTTCTTTCTCTCCCCTCCCCCCCCACCTCAGTTGTCTGTTCTCTGTGTCTATTTGCTGTGTCTTCTTTTTCCGCTTCTATTATCAGTGGCAATCTGTGTTTCTTTTTGTTGCGTCATCCTGCTGTGTCAGCTCTCCGTGTGTGTGGCATCATTCCTGGGCAGGCTGCGCTTTCTTTGGCGCTGGGCGGCTCTCCTTACGGGCGCACTCCTTGCGCGTGGGGCTCCCCTACACAGGGACACCCCTGCGTGGCAGAGCACTCCTTGCGCGCATCAGCACTGCGCATGGGCCAGCTCTGCACGGGTCAAGGAGGCCCGGGGTTTGAACCGCAGACCTCCCATGTGGTAGACGGACGCCCTAACCATTTGGCCAAGTCCGCCACCTTAGGTTTTTCTTTCACTTTGCTTTTCTTCATTTGCCAAGGCCGCTGTGGCAAGTACCGCGGACCAGTTGGCTTAAACAAGCACTTCCTGTCCCCCTGCCCAGGAGGCTGGCAGCCAGCAGCAGCTGCCAGCAGGCTGCGCCGGCCCTGAAGCCGGCGTTCTTAAGCCCTGACCTCCGCCCCCTCCCGGGCCGGCTCCCCCGTCTGACTCCTGCTGTGCCCCCACTTCCCCCACTTAGAGGACTCCAGGCTAGTGGACCGAGGCCCCGTCTGATTCACAGCCCCTCTAGAGGTGCTCCCTACAAGTGGGCGTGCCTCACAGGGCCGGCTCCAGCCCTCGAACTTGTCTTTGGGGGAGACGGTCTTCCACCCACTGCACTTCCCAACCAGCCAAGGACTGGGGACTCATCAGGCCCCTTGGCGTCTGGGGCCTGGGGCCAGGTCCTGCCCACCCAGCTGGGAGTAGGAGTCCTCCAACCACGGGGGGACCCAGGACACACCCACGGAGGCTGGCCAGACTGGGGTGTCCCCGAGATTGGTCTTCGGGGCAAGGGTGTCCGCGTGTGTCTCAACAGCCGCTGCTTTCAGGCCCCCGGGCTGGCCACACCTGTCTCTCCCTCCAGGTTTTTGTCCTCCCTTGAGTTTCCAAGAGGTACCGGGCGCTGAGTTTTCAGGATTTCCTTCATGTGCCCGCACGGGGCCCCAGAGACTCTGAGGGTGTGAGGCTGAGCTGTGCCCACCCAGCCTAGAGCCTCGGCCTCTGGCCTGGACCCCTGCTGATCAGGCGGGCATGCGGCAGGGGCCGCTCTTCCCTTCCTGGCTCGGCCCTCCATCCACCACGGCCATCTCCAAGGCCTCACTGCGTTCCAGGCCAGGCTCGTGGTGTGCTGTCTCCTCTCACCCCTGCCCAGTACTGGGAGGTCAAGGTCACTGGGACAGTGCCCATTTTACAGAGTACGGCGACGCTCAGAGGTGCCCCCGGCAGAGGCGGGATCCAGAGCCAGGCCTCTGGCTCCCAGCCACGCTGCGGGCTCAGGCCCCCGTGAATCGTCACCCGTGCCCACGGCCGAGTCCCTGCCGGCCCAGCCGGCCCACTCCCCCCAGCGTTCTCAGCTCAGGCTGGAGGGTTGAGCGCTCCTTGCACAGCTTGCCCAAGCCCAGTGCGTCACCCAGGAGGCTCCAGAGGGTCGTGTGGAGCGGGGAGCGGCCCTCGACCTACGAGGGAAACCCGTTTAGACCAGGTCCCCTGCCCCACCAAGGCAGGGACCTCTGCAGACTGGAGCGGTTGCTCCCTTCACGCCCCATCGCCAGGCCGGGCCGGGGGGGGGGCCGGGCGGTGGGCAGGGCAGCTCTTCCTCCGTCCCGCAGGCTGCCGGCCCGTGGGGCTTCTCTGTGGAAGCTGGAGGGAGCACCTGATGGAATGCTCCCCTTCTGTGTCCTAGTCCACCTTCCTGAGCCTGATGACCTCCACGGCCAGCGAAGCCGCGTCCTACGAGTTCACCACCCTGACGTGCATCCCTGGGGTCATTGAAGTAAGTCTGCTCGGCCAGGGGGACGGGCCGCGTGTGCGTGTGCCCGCAGCTGCGTGCCGCCTCGTGCGTGTGCCTGGGTAGGTGTGTGTACGTCTGAGGTGGGCGGCCTGCGGGGAGCAGCTCAGACACAAGGTTCTTGGCCCTCCAGCCAGTGCCGGGAGACAGGCTGGCCTCTGGCAGCTCTCCCCGATGCCCCCTTGCCCCCCGCCCACCCCACCCCAGGCCTGCTCGTTATTGGCTCCTCGTCTGGACCCTGCCGTTTCCCGTAAGCGTCAGCTGTGGGTCCAGCCACAGACGCCATGGCCTAGAGTCTGCCGGGGCAAAGCAGTTAATGTGTGAAGAGCCCTTACTGCTTGGGACAGCTGCTGCTGACCACAGAGCTGGAGTCCCTCCCCAGGGGCCCCTTGGCCCCGCCGATCTGGCCTGTGCCCGGGCACGGGCGGTGACAATGCTCAGACTGGGTTTCCCACAGGCGGCCCCTGAGCCGCGGTGGTGCTGGGGGTCCAGGAGCCGCCTCCAGTGTGGCAGCCGTAGGCCCTGCTGCCGGCACACCTCCCCACTCGGCCTTCTCCTCTGCATCCTAGTACAAAGGAGCCAACATCCAGCTCCTGGACCTTCCTGGGATCATCGAGGGCGCAGCACAAGGTGAGAGACGATGGAGCACGGGCGGGCCAGGGCCGCGTGAGCCCCTGCTGGGCCATGGGGGCTGCTCGTGGGCGGGAGAGCACCGCCTCCCGGGCCCAGGGCCCGGCCTCCCTCAGGGCCTCTGGCCTTGGCCAGTTCTGGGAGCTGCCCCAGCAGGTGGTGGCCCGCCTCAGAGCCAAGGAAACTGAGGTCCAGAGAGGGGAGTGACCTGCCCAGGGTCACATGGCTTATAGGACGACTTGCATTCCTGGCTTCCTGTCAGGCCGCTGACAGCCCCCTGGGAGGTGCACTCTTGTTAGCTGTCTCGCTCAGACCGCGCTCCTCTCTTAGAGTCCTTGCTGGGTGTTAGCCAAAGGGGTGCTGATGCAAATACCAGAAATTGGCTGGTTTTTATAAAGGGTATTTATTTGATAGAAGCTTACAGATACCAGGCCATAAAGCATAAGTTACTTCCCTCACCAAAGTCTATTTCCATATGTTGGGGCAAGATGGCTGCGGACCTCTGCCAGGGTCCAGGCTTCCTGGGCTCCTCTGGGCTCAGCTCCTCTGTTTTCTCCACAAGGGCAGCTGTAGACTATCAGGTGAATGGCTCTGTCTCTTTCCCCAGGCCTCCAGCTTAAGGCTTCACCATCAAACTCCCAACATCAAAACTCCAACATTAAGAACCTTCAGCTCTGTCCTTTGCCAGGCCTTTTACCTGAGAGTCCCCACCCACCAAGGGGCGGAGACTCAACGCCCTACTGGCACAAGAGGTTTACATAAATACAGAATCAAGTAAATCTATGACTTCAATATAATCTCATGTGCCCAGAGGAAAAGACCAGTTTACAAACATAATCCAATATTTCTTTTTGGAATTCATCGATAACATCACACTGCTGTACTGGGCTTTTTGGTTGGTTGGTTTTTGTTGAGGAGGGGACTTGCCAGGGGCTCTGACGGCAGGTGGCTGCGGTAGTGGAGGCCTTCCAAGGCGCTTCCCAGCCGGTGTTCCCGAGCCGGCGCAGGCACGTCGTCCTCCGCATCCCCGGCGTCAGGGCTGTTCTCGTGCCCGCTCCGTGGCCGAGGCCCCTGGGAGGCGTGCGGTTCAAGGACTGGCCCAGGTCACTGTCAGACTGAAGTGGCCGAGAGCAGGCTTGAGCCTGCCCTGGTGGCAGCCTCCTCCCCGGGGCCCACGGCCTTTGTGCCACCTTCCCCTGCACCCTCCCGGCCCCGACTGGCCCCTCCCAGTCCTGCCTACTCCACTGAGTCGAGGCGGGGTGGGAGTGTGGTGGCCGCAGGAAGCTGCTGTCCCGGCCAGCGCGTCCCCCTCGGGCCCTGGTCGGGCCCTCTGCGGCGGGGTGAGCACTGTGCTAGGAGCCAGGGGGCAGCAGGCCGCGCCCCCTCGTCCCCAGGTGCGGGAGGCAGGCCTTGCCCTAGGCCCCAACCCCCGGATCCCGGGGCTGCTCCTCATCCCCAGCTCGTCCCCAGCTCGCTGTGGCCCTGGCACGGGGCCAGCCACCCTGGCGGCCTGAGGGGAAGGGGTCTGCGCATGGTCTCCTGCCCACAGCCAGGGCGCTTCTGCCCCAGTGCAGGAGGGGCAGGCTCTGCGGCCTGCGCTCCAGCGGGGACAGGTTCAGGGTCCGATCCGGGCACCGCATGCGCCAGCCTTATGATCGTGGGCAAGTTGTAGGGTGTCTCCAAGCCCCGCCTCAGTTTCCTCACCTGTGAAACGGGCGTCACAGCACTTCCCTCAGAGCAGAGTTTTTGGGATTAAGTGAGGAAACGTGATTCACAAAGCACTTAGCGCAGGGCCTGCCACACGAGGTGCAGCAAGTGCCAGCTGGGGCTGTCCTGTTTCTCCAGCAAAGGGGGTTGCCCAGTTTCCTGCTAACGTGAGCCCCCACGAGAAAAGAGAAAGCGGGTGAAAGGGCAAGCAGGCCCCAGCCCAGAGGTTGGCGGGGGGCAGGGACATGGCAGGTCTGTGAGGGGTGGTCGCCCAGGTGCCCTGCGCCTCCGAAGACACGACCCCTCCCTCCCACCCGTCCAGGGAAAGGCCGTGGCCGGCAGGTGATCGCCGTGGCCCGCACCGCGGACGTCGTCATCATGATGCTGGATGCCACAAAGGGGGAGGTGCAGAGGTCCGTGGGCCGAGGGCGGGCAGGTGGGGGGGGGGCCCCTGGCAGCACAGACACCCGGGCCCCAGGAGCGAGGCCGGCCCGGCTCCTCCTGCAGAGGCCTGGCTGCCCCTGGTCACTGCCACCAGGAACGTGCAGAGGCGCCAGCCCGCCCCCGCCAGCCACAGGGATTCCAGCACAGACCAGTGGGGGCCAGAGGGAGACCCCCTCCCCAGGTCACCTAACAGAGGCTCATGCCACTTGGCTCGGCACTCCAGGCGCTGAGCAGCCGGGGCTCCCGGCCTCTGCCGGCGCGGGGGGTGGCGGGGGCAGCTGGCCTCGGGGGAGCCCGTGACGGGCTCTCGCCGCGGCTCCGCGCAGGTCGCTGCTGGAGAAGGAGCTGGAGTCGGTGGGCATCCGCCTCAACAAGCGCAAGCCCAACCTCTACTTCAAGGTGAGGCCCCGGCCGGCGGGGGGAGGAGGGGGCTGCGCCGTGCCCTCCTGCAGCGCCCTCGCCTCTCGCCTCTCGCCTCCAGCCCAAGAAAGGCGGTGGCATCTCCTTCAACTCCACCGTCACGCTGACCCAGTGCTCGGAAAAGCTGGTGCAGCTCATCCTGCACGAGTACAGTATCCTCCCGGAGGAGAGGCGGGCCGCGGCGGCCGGGGCAGGGCGGGCGCTTGCTGGTGCCTCCCCCGTGGCAGTGCCCGTTTCGAGAGGACAGTGACAGAGGCCCTGCCTGCAAGGCCTGGCCCAGCCCTGGGGCACATGCGGGACATGGCTCTGAGGGCCGGGTTGCTGGCTGGAAAGGTCTCAGTTCTAGAAGGAAGGCTGCGTGCACCCCTCTAGGTGTCTGAGGGCAAGGGGAGGGCCTGGGCAGAGCAGGCTCACAGCAGGACAGGCTCCTGGCGTGGGCCTGAGCTCCTCATCGCCAGAGGAGTCCAAGTAGAGGGTGCATGGCCCAGCTGGGGGGGAGTGCTGCACGGAGAAGCTGGCTTAGACCAGCCGTTTTCAGACCAGGCTCCTTTTGCTGAAACCCAGGATTCCACAGAGGAACTTGGGGGATTCTAGAAAATACGTTTTCTTCTCTGCCTCACAGGAAAGATCTAAACGGTTGATTCAAACTTTTACGTACGTGGTCCCTTTTTAAAAATAAAAGAGGGGAGAATCCCCAGGCTTGGGCATCTCGTGAAACCTGCGGGGCAGGCACCCGCCCAGCCCTAGCCCCGTGCAGCCCCGGCCGTGTCCTGGCCGAGGCAGAGCTGCCCTGGGGTCTTGCCCTTAACCCCAGCCTCAGAGATTTTCAACGCGGAGGTGCTCTTCCGAGAGGACTGCTCCCCAGACGAGTTCATCGACGTCATCGTGGGCAACCGCGTGTACATGCCCTGCTTGTATGTAAGTGGGGCCGGCGCCCGGGCTCGCCCGCCGCTCCCTTCAGAAGGCCAGGAGGCGCCGTGGGAGGCTGGCGCTCGCTCCCCGTGCCTTCCCATCCCTCAGCTGGGGAGCCAGGGAGTGGGCGCCCAATGGGCTCCCAAGGGAGGCGCTGGCAAGTGCGGCACGCGGCCTCCGCCCAGCCCCTTGTTCCTTGCCTTCCCCGATCCCCCTCCCCTGACACCCAGGTCTACAACAAAATCGACCAGATCTCCATGGAGGAGGTGGACCGCCTGGCGCGAAGGCCCCACAGCGTGGTCATCAGGTGAGGCCTGGACAGGGGCCGTCGCCTCGCCAGCCCTGAGTCCCCACGTCCAGGGGGCTTTGGTTAGGGACAGGCGTGGGCATCACCCACAGGGGCTGAGAAGGTCAGAGGGCCTGGTGGCTTAGCGCTCGACCACGGCCCTGAGCAGCCCCGGGTGCGAGCCAAACTGGCGCTCTGGAAGACGTGGCTTCTGGCCAAGCCCAGCTCGGGAGGGAAGGGAGGAGCGAAGTCCCCAGTGGCCTCCCTCCTGGCCAGGCGGTTCCTTGGAGTGCCAGCTGCTCTCCGGCCTACTGCTGTCTGGGCACCCCGCCTCCTGGGCGTCCTCCGTGCGGTGGGCTGCTCCTGTGCTCCCCTCTGCTGGTTTCCCAGCTCGCCCACGGCGCTCCGCAGCTTCTCAGCGAGGAGACCGAGTTGGGGGACGGGTCCCGGGCCAGGGCTGCTTCCAGGCCGCCCCACCAGCCATAGAGCCATGTCAGGCCAGGTCCCCTCATGTCTGGCTGCCCAGCTGTTCCCTCTTCCCTAGGCGGAAGTCCCCGCTGGGCTGCCCAGGGCCACGTGGGCACCCCTCCTCTCCCAGCACCCATCCTCCCCCGGAGAGACGGCAGGCTGTACCAGGTGTGACCGTGCCGGGAGGAGGCAGCAGCCACTGCAGCGTCCAGCTGCCCTCAGAATGGGGCTTGCCTCCCCTGCCTGCTGGCAGGGCAACCCCAGCTTGGCCCCCGTGCCCCAGCCAGATGGTGGCTGGGCCCCTCCAACCCTCCCCGCCTGACTGGCCACCCCCTCCTGCAGCTGCGGCATGAAGCTGAACCTGGACTACCTTCTGGAAATGCTCTGGGAGTACCTGGCCCTCACCTGCATCTATACCAAGAAGAGGGGACGTGAGTGGCTCCATGCACTGGGGAGGGCCCGGGCTCCCTGCTGGGGGCCCTGCACTTGCCTCGAGCTATCCTAGCCCCGGAGCCCAGGCTGGGAGAGCCCGTGGCCGCAGCCCTCCTGCTGGGACGAGGCCAGTGCGCACGCAGGGCTGCCGGCTGAGGGTGCCCTGGGGGCGGAGGGTGAAGCCACGGGCCGGGTCTTGGCGTTCCTGTGGGTGCAGCAGCAGCCCTCCTGTCCATGGCTGTCGCTGTGGGTGGTGGGGTTTGCGGGGAGCCTGCTCCCCGGCTCAGCAGCTGCCTTCCCAGTTATTCTGGGAGCCACCCGCTCCCCATGCCATGCTCACTCACACTCCTGGGGGCCAGCAGCCGAGGTTTTGGAACTTGGCACCAGCACAGCATCCCCTGACAATGCCAGTAGCTGTCCCCTTCTTGCCACAGCGCCCAGGGGCCCTGAGTACCACTTACTTGCTTTCTGGTGCAGCTTCAGTGGCTGGTGGAGTGACAGGCGCTTGGAATCCTGGACTTCATTTTAATTTTCGGTGTTAAGGTCAAGGGCATAGAAGACGTCCCAGGGGTCTATACTGAGGGGTCCCGAGTAGCAGGGGAGGTTAGGCAGAGGCCAGGACCAGAAGGGCCTCTGCCCAACGTGCCCGTCCGGAAGGGGCTCAGCTTCTTTAGAGCAGCCGCGGGCGCATGGGCAGGCTTGACTCTCGCCCCTCCGCCCGCGCAGAGAGGCCCGACTTCACCGACGCCATCATTCTCCGGAAAGGGGCTTCTGTGGAGCACGTGGTGAGTGACGGGCCCTGCCCAGACTTGGGTCGATGGTGGAGGCGGGGACTTCTCCCGGCGGCCTGTGAGAGGCCCAGGCCCAGAGGAGCACGGCTGCTGGGTGGGCCTGCAGGCTGAGCCGGCGGGCTCAGGGAGAGTGGGGACCCGCCTGTCCCCACCTCTGCTGAAGGTGCAGGCGTCACCCTGTAGCCAGGTGACCCCGGGAGCCGTCCCTCGGCTGCGAGCCTGTCCTGTGTTTCCTAGGGCACCCGGGCCTGACAGGAGCAGGTGACGGCCCAGAGGTGCTGTCCAGCGTGGCTCCTGCTCCCACAGTGACCTCCCCGGGCTTCCGTCTCTTAGGTTTTGAGTTGCAGGGTCTTGCGGTGAAGGCAGGGTGCTGGGAGACCCAGCCGTCCCCTCCACGCCTTAGAAGGTTGGTGGCGGGTGGGCTCATTGGTTCGTCCGTTCAGCAAGTTCAGCCTAGAGCCGGCCTGGGGTACCGACGCCGAGGGGCACACGCAGGTCTGAAAGTGGCGCGCTGGGGACTCCCCTCTGTCCTCGGAAGCCCCTCGGGCCCCCATGGACCTCCAAGCTCCACCCCAGGCCACGACTGCAGTGTCCTCTGCCTGGGGCCCAGCAGCCCGCCCCGCTGGGCCTGTGTGCAGGGCCCTTCCTGGGGCTGCCTGGAAACGGGCACGGGCAAGCGTGTCCACCCTCTGGGGTCCTTGGCCTCTTGCCCAAGGGGACACGTGCCTTCAGCCACTCTGAAAGGAAGGAGGAGGAGAGAGGTGCTCCACGCGGGGGAGAGCAGGGGCGAAGGCCCGGGGCAGGGGAGGGCGTGGGCGCGCTGGCTCTCCGCGGTCAGCTGGTGTGGCTGTCGGGGCTGTGCGTTTGGCGCCTGGCCGGCCGGGCCCCTTCCAGCCGGGCCTGGACGCCCCGAGAGCGTGGGCCAAGGGGAAGCAGCATGCGCGGCCTTCTCCCTGCCCCCCTCCAGTGCGCCCACCTGTCACCATGGCAACCCCGAGGCCTGTCCCAGCTCCCCTTGCGCTCTGGAGGATGCAGGCCGGGGGCTCGGGCGGGTCAGGCCCACGCTGTGCTCCACGCTGAGGGGCCCAGGGCGGTGTCCCGAAGAGCCCCGCCTCCTGGGGTCAGCGTGGGGAGCCGCAGAGCTCGGGCTCCTCCTGACCCCCTCCCTCCACCAGTGCCACCGGATCCACCGGTCCCTCGCCAGCCAGTTCAAGTATGCCCTGGTGTGGGTGAGTCCCGGGCAGGGCTGGACAGGCAGGGAGCCCACCCCTGGGAGAGGGTCAGACCCCTGGGAGACCGGGAGGCGGCCTCTGGGGTTCTCCAGGCCTGGGCCCCTGCTTGACTGACGTGCCCACCACCCACCTTCCTCCGGGGTGTGTCCTGGGTGGGGCCCACCCCTCTGCGAGGCCCGTCACTCACAACCCCCCACACCCCAGGGCACCAGCACCAAGTACAGCCCCCAGCGGGTGGGCCTCACGCACACCATGGAGCACGAGGACGTCATCCAGATTGTCAAGAAGTAGTGCCCCCGCCGCCTGCCTGCTGGGCACCCACGGGACCCACCCACGCCCGGCAGGAAATCCAGATGCACGCCCCAGGGAGCGGCCCTCGCGTCTCGGCTCTTTCCAGAAGTTTCTTCCGTAGACAGATGAAGCAAAGTGTTGGGACAGAGGGATCAAGGTGGGGGGCTGGCCCTGGGTGTGGACCCCTGGGCCGGCCACCCCCCAAGCCCCTTTGGGCTCTGAGGGAGCAGTTTGCGCCCCCAGCCCCATGCGGGCTCGTGCAGATCCTCGCGTGGGCAGGGGTGTCGGCACCTGGCCCTCGGCTCCGCCGGTTTCCCTGGCACGGGGGCCGGGGGGAGGGGGCTCCCCAGGATGAGACCCCTGGCTGTCCCCGCCTCCGGGGCTGTCCCGTGGTGGACACCAGGGCGGTCAGGGACTGGGGAGGCCCAGCCACTCCCTGCCGGCCTGCGTGCGCCCTGAAGTGCCTCCCCTCAAAGCCCCTGCCCGGGCAGCCCCCGCCCAGCACCAAGCCGCCGGGCCCCCGGCCCTGCCCACTCGCGGCGGCGCCCTCGGCCCCCAAGCCCCGGCCCTTGGCTCGCCTTTTGGAAATAAAGGATGGAAAACGGTCCCCGTGCTGACGACGAGACATGCTGGTGCTTTGCGCAGATCCGGCGAGCTCAGCCGTGGGGTTGCGCGGGTGGGCCAGGAGCGGAGGGGGCCAGCCCCGAGCCTGGGGCCATGGAGAAGGGGTGCAGCCTCCGCGGAGGAGGGCAGCATCCGGAAGGCCCTGTGGGGCAGCGTGGGGCAGGCAGCCCGGCCGTGCCTGTCCCCGGGGCAGCAGGCCCTGGCCTGGCCAGGGCAGAGGCAGCGTTGGAGCTGCGATTGGGTGCCAGGGGCGGGACGGGGCATCTCGCCAGCAGCCTGAGGGGCCGGGACCCCACCCTTGTTCTCCAGGTGCTGAGGTGGAGGCCCACGGGGGCCGCACCTGCCCCGGGTGGTGTCCACGTGCACCCGCCTGAGGGCCGGGCAGCCTCCGGGAGCAGGTGTGCCTCGGGGGGCCAGCCCCGCTGGGCACCGGGCCGGCGGCGGGCGCGGGTGCTCCCCTGGGCCCGGCTGGAGCGGGAGGAGCCCGGCGGCCCAGCCCTGCAGGCTGTTCTGCTCCCCTGTCAGCTGCTCAGGCCCCTCTCCAGAGACAAAGCAGAAATAATAGAGCCCATGAAATATGCATGGGCCCCAGGCGGCCGGCGTGGGCCGGGCCTCCCTGCCCCGCAGCCCGGAGCCGCTCGGCTGGGCCCGGCGCCCACCAGCCACAGGACCCCCACTCGGCGGCATGCAGGCGGGCAGCAGGCCGCGGCGCCCAGGTAGGGGAGCGGCCCGGGGCGAGGCGCAAGGGGACAGGCTGGGGGGGGTAGCTGGGCGGGAGCCCCCGGCAGGGACGGCCTCGCCCCTCTCCTGACCCCAGCCAGTCCCTGGTGACAGTCACCCCAGCTTCAGGCCTACAGGGAGGCCTCAGCCCAGAGCGGGTCCGTCCTGCCTCCGGGGCGGCTGCAGCGGGCGCGGGGTGAGCACAGAGGTCGGGGGCCCCAGGCAGGGCAGCATCGTTCCTCACTGGGTCTGTGTGCGTCAGTGTTGAGTCCTTGGACCTCTGGCTCTGCTCCCGGGTGTGTGCGAGGGATGGCCCCCTGGGGCTGGGGAGCCCCCGGAGAGCCCCCCACGGCCCTGCCCAGGGCAGGCTCCCCCGCATTGCTCGCCTTCCACGGGGGGTGGGGGGGCGGTGCCAGGCGCCCTCCCACCCCGCTGCCCCTGGGCTCTGAGAGGCTCCTCCCCGCGGGCTGGGCTGCCCCTGAGCCGCCTGCCCCCAGCCCATGTGCCCCAGCCCTCCTGTCCCCAAGCCGCCTGCCCGCAGCCCTCCTGCCCGCAGCCCTCCTGCCCGCAGCCCTCCTGCCCGCAGCCCTCCTGCCCGCAGCCCTCCTGCCCGCAGCCTTGCAGGGAGCCAGGGAGGAGCGGAGGGCAGGCACCGTGTGCTCTTGCTCTCTGCCCTTCCCTTGGTCGCTCGTTCCCCACCTCCACCTCTAGCTGAGGTTCTACAATTCCTCACTCAGAAACCTCCTTGGCAAGAACCCCCAAACTCTGGGCCTCCTGAAGGCCCTGCCCCAGCTCCTGCCCTCCGCCCCCGTCTGCCCCTGTCCTGAGCGACTGAGGCGGCCCTGCCGACCAGCCCGCACCCCAGCACCTCCCCTCTGCTCCCCTCGGGCACCACCTGCCCTCCCTCGTCTCCAAACCACCCCCCCCATCTGCACCCCCGTTTCCCCCGTGATGGAGGGGTGTGGCAGCTGCCTCGGGGCCTGCACAGAAGGACCAGCCTGTGGCTCTGGACCGGCCCCCGTGCCCCCTCAGACCTCTCCATGGAACCTGTGAAGCCCTGACCCGCCATCACCTCGGCCACCTCCCCTCCCTGGCTTGCCCCCCTGGGTCCCTGCCCCGCGACTCCATTTCCTCAGCTTCCCTCTCCCATCATGGCGCCACACAGCCCCCCGAGGCCTGACGCCCCGGCCCCGCCCGCCGGCGGCCACCCGTGACCGCGTCCCCGTGGCCTCAGTGGGCAGCACTTCCGGCCCCCCCCCGCTCCTAAGACACCCCATCCTCCTGCTCCCCCCTCTCAGAGGCACCTGTCCTGCCTTCCCAGGGGCGTGAGAGCTGGGCCCGCCCCGGTCAGCCACTGAGGCCTTGGAGCGTGCCCTGGCCTCCCCAGACAGACCCGGCGCCTGGCCCCCGGCCCCCGGCCCCTCTCCTCGCCCACTGGGCCCCCGTGCCCCCGGCTCTCCAGCTGGCCTCACCTCCAAGGTACCCACGCTCTCTCCCCAAGACCCCCGCATCCACACCACGAAGCCCCGCTCCCCTGCCTCACCTCGGCCCCCGTCCATCCAGGCGCCCCAGGCCGGCCCAGGCCCCCCTGCTCTGCCCCCGCCCTCAGCCCTTCCGGCCCCCGCCGCATCCACTCCCTTCCACCACAGCCCCACCCTGGTCCAAACCACTGTCCCTTCTCCCCTCGTACCCCAAGACCTCTTAGCAAGGCTGCTTTCCCAGAGGCAATGTGGGGTTGAGGCGGAAAGCACGAGTGCCCTGGAGTTCAAATCCACTCTCATGCTGTGCGGCTTCGGGCAGCTTAGTAAACCTCTCTGAGCCTCTCCCAATGTGTAGAGTGGGAATAATATTAGCATCTTCTCTGTGAGATCGTAGTGAGGCTTAAATGAATACTGTCGGGCCTGGTGATTCCGAGCACAAGCCCTGCAGTCAGAGACAGCAGTCTTTCTCTGTGGGGGTCTCGGGCAAGTGGTGGAAACTCTCAGCCAGGGCCTGTGAGCTACAAAATGGGAGCAATAGTTCCTGTCGTACGTATTATGGGAGTCCAGTGAGATTGACAGGAAAGGATTTAGCACCGAGCCAGGCACGTAGCAAACAGCCGGCAAATCGGCAAGTCCAGGAAGTTTTCCCTGAGGAGACGACCTGAAGGAGGAGCGTGAGTTAATCAGACAGAAGAGGGAACAGTGTTCCAGGCAGATGGAACAGCATGTACAGGTGCCGAGTCCTGTGGCTGGAGCAGAGTGATGAGGGCGAGGGGCTCACAGGCCCGCCAGGCAGAGGCAAGAGCGTGTCTGTTTTCACTCGACTCTGACCCCCCACACACCCTTCCTAGCACCTAGCACAGAGTAGGTGCCCGAGAAACATTTGGGAAGGAATGAATGAGACTTGCTCCCTGAGTCCCTCTGTGCTTACTGCAGAGGCTGGGGGCCCTGAGAGGGACGTGGGGTCCTGGCCCACCGAGAAGGGCCAGGGATGGAGTCAGGATCCCAGAGACCAGGAGGGGTCCCCCCCAGGCCGCTTTCCCGAGCAGACAGGAGCAGAGGCCTTTCTGTTCCCCCCACCCCGCCCCGCAGTCACCCCACATCCCCCTTACTGCCCCTGCCCAACCCTCCAGCCCCCTGCCCCAGTGCTGGCTGCTCCAGCTCTCCTCGGCCTTGGGGCAGTGGAGCCCGGTGTGGGTTCAGGGCTCTCCTCCACCAGCTCCCCTCCCTGGCGTCACCATGCAGGGGTGTGGCTCCGCCCCATCTAGAGGCTGCCAGCTGCCTCGCATCTGGAGCTGCGCACTGCCCACTGAGCTCCGGCTCTCACCGCCCGCCCCCGCCCTGCCCACGGCCGTCTCTCGGCTGATGGCGCCCCATCCTTCCAGTTGTTTGGGACTGTCTGAAACCTTGGAACCACTCTGGTTTTGCTTTAAAAAACACACACACACAACAAAACACTTTATTTTCAAATGAATAAAAGTCTTAACATTGCAAAAATAATACAAAACAATATGGAGAATGCCAACCTTCCCCCCACCGAGATACCCTAATTTACCAACTATTTGCATTTTGCCACATCTTATGTTATTCTATCCATCTCTATTCATCTATCTCTATCATTTCTGTCTCTATAATCTGTCTATCCTCCCTCTCATTTCCATCTCTATCCATCTATCATCCTTCTCTCTATCATCTATCCATCTTCCTATGATCCATCTCTATTCATTTCTGTCATCCAGCTCTGTCATCCATCTCTGTTCATCTCTTTATCATCTCTGTCACTCTATGATCTGTGTATCCATCTCCCTACTATTCCACCTATATCCACCTCTCTATCTTCCACCACTCTATCCACCTATCTTCCACCTCTCTACCATCCACCTCTCTATCATCCACCTCTCCATCATCCACCTTGCTATCTTCCACCTCTATCATCCACCTCTCTGTCATCCACCTCTCTATCTTCCACCTCTCTATCTTCCACCTCTATCATCCACCTCTCTACCATCCACATCTTTCTCATCCACCTCTATCATCCTACCATCCACCTCTCTATCATCCACCTCTATCATCCATCTCTTTATCATCCTTCTCTATCATCTGTCTATCCATCTCCCTGCCATTCTATCTCTCTATCCATTTCTGTCATCTATTTTTTAAATAGCTGAGAGTAGGTTGTATCCATCATGCTCCTCTAACTCTTTTTTAAAATTATTTTATTTTTAAATTTTTAAAATTAATAGAACACAAGGAATGTTACATTAAAAAACATAAAAAACACAAAAAACATAAGAGGTTCCTATATAACCCATTCCCCACTCCCCAACACATCATTTTTGTAAATCGTATTTTTTTGAAGATATATACATCACAAAAAAACTGTTACACTAAAAAATATAAGAGGTTCCTGTATACCCCCTACCCCTACCCCACTCCTCCCACACCAACAACCTCCCTCATCATTGCGGCACTCTCATTGCACTTGGTGAACACATTTTGGAGCACTGCTGCCCTACACAGATAATAGTTTACCCTGTAGTTCGCACTCTCCCCCAGTCCATTCAGTGGGTTCTGGCAGGATATATAAAGTCCAGCATCTGACCCTGCAATATCATTAAGGCAACTCAAAATCCCAAAAATGCCCCCACATCACATCTCTTCTACCCTCTCCCTGCCTGCAGCAACTACTGTGGCCACTTTCTCCACCTCGATGTTAAAATTTCTTCTATCACTCATCACAATAATTTTATAGTAGAATATAAGTCCACTCTAGTCCATATTTTATTCCTCCTTTCTGTGGACCCTGGGATGATGATATCCTCTCCACCTCTACATCAAGAGGAGGCTTAGATTCCACATGGATGATAGATGCAATTCTTTTGCTT
The DNA here is from genome assembly GCF_030445035.2 of Dasypus novemcinctus. Classification (NCBI taxonomy): domain Eukaryota; kingdom Metazoa; phylum Chordata; class Mammalia; order Cingulata; family Dasypodidae; genus Dasypus; species Dasypus novemcinctus. Next base: position 14,433,176 of record NC_080693.1, read on the forward strand.
ACAGTTGTAGGCACTCTTGATTCCCTGGTGTGGTGGTTGACTATCTTCACCTCCCTGTTAGCTGACCTAGGTGAGACCAACGAACCAGAGAGTAGGAGTTGCAATTCTGCTGGGTCTCAGGGTCCAGCTGGCACATGAGCAGTCCAGAGATTCAAGTCTCCTGAGTATCGACCATCCCTAGTGCCAACCACAGGTTCAGTAAAAGTGACAGAAGAGGCGTGTGTAGAAAAGTCACATCTGAGTCCAGCTCCATCACCCTCAGGAGCACAAATTCCAAAGTAGGACCCTCTGGCACAGAGCTCCAAATCCATCTGCCATCACTATATACCCTGTGGATCTCCATAGCCTTCAGGAGAACCAGTACCTAGGATTGTATCTATTTTGGCTTTTTCTGGGAAGACTCTTAGTCGTATCAACTCATTTGTCTTTGCCATTTCCCCCTTTTATTCAAGGTCAAAGAGCAGTTTTTAACACTTGATCCAACATGTAGGCTGATATATTGTGCTGGTCTGAGTTGACCCTTTTATTCGAGGTCTCTTTCTAGTTGCTTCTTCAGTTAGTGATTGGTAGTAATCCCTTGGCACCAGGGAGGCTCATCCCCGGGAATCATGTCCCACGCTGGGGGAAAGGCAACACCTTTACATGCTGAGTTTGGCTTAGAGAATGACCACATTTGAGCAACATGGAGGCTCTCAAGAGGTAACTCTTAGGCACCCTGCAGCTCTAGGCCTAGTTCATTTTTCAGGCACACAGGCTCCTAAGCATAGTCATCAGTTCTCTAACTCTCAATACTTCCTAAGCACAAGGGCACTCATTTACATAACCACCTTAAGCACAGTTATAAAGTTCAAGAAATTGAACATTGATACAAAGCTTGCTGTCCATATTCCAATTTTTTCATATGTCCCAGTAAAGTCTTTTTGGGCCTTTTCTCCTCCATTATTTGACCCAGTTCTCACATAAACTCTCCCATCCCCATCCTTCCCAAGCCTACCATTCAGTGGCATCAATCACACTTGCCATGTTGTGCTACTGTCACCCCCATCCATTACCAGAACTTTATATTGCCCCAAACAGAAACCCTGTGACCCTTGTGCATTAATTTGGGGGCCATTCTTGACTCCGCTCTTCCTCCATCAACAAACCCTGCCAGCTCTACCTGTGAAATTCGCCCAGCGTCCTACCGCTCCCGTGCACCCCGGCAACTGCCACCGCCACCCTGGCGTCTGCCCCCACCTGCTGGGACCAGCACAGCCTCCTCCAGTCTGGTCTCCCCTGGTCTCCCCACAGCAGGGTGGGGAAACCTGCAGGGACCCAAGTAGAATCCTGCTCCTTCCATGCTCAAAACCCTCCGGGGGTCCCCACCGCGGCCTAAGGTCCTCGCGCCTGGCCCTGGTCCTTGGACCTCTGGGCTCACTTCCCACCTGGGCCCTCGCTACACCCCGTCATCTGGCCTTGTGGGCCCCCCGTCGCCTCAGTGCCATCGCACCTGCTGCCATCCCCTCTGCCCGACTTGCCCGCCCCTGCGCCCCCCCCCAGCCCCCACCCTGCCTCCTCTCCCTTCACTATCAGAGAGTCCCTCCCTGCTGAGCTGGACGTCACCCACGCCCCACTGCTTGGCACTCTGTACCCCTTCCCTGCTTTATTTTAATTGCCAGCACTTAACACCCTCTGTGCAAATTATATCATCTACTTCCTTTCCTGGTCTGTGACGATCCCCCCCCCACCCTCATGTGACAACTCCGTGAGCCCAGGGGATTTTTTCAGCAGCATCCTCAGCTCCTAGAAGGACGCGCCTGGCGCGCCCCGGGATTCTCAGAAACACCTTTGAAGGAATGAGTAAAGGAGAAGGCAGATGCCTGCTGGCGCAGGACCCTGGAGGGATGCGGCCAGGCCGGCCGGGTGGGCTGCTCCACGGAGGGGTGCCGCCCTGGGCGCCCCCCCCCCCAGGCCTGTCCAGGGACCTGTGTCCCTGGAGGTCTCCGGTCCTGCTCAGGCTGGGCCTCTGGCCCGTCTTGCCCTCGGTCAAGGGCTTCAGCCTCCAGACCTCCTGGAGCCCCCGCCTCCGCCCCGCTGCTCACCCCTCCCCCCGGGCAGTCTGAGCACCCCGGGGGTTCGGGAGCAGGAGGGGCTAGCAACCCAGGCAGCTCGGGACCTCCCCCGGGGGTGACCTGGAGCAAGTCCCCTTACCTCTCGGAGTCTCCTGTCCCACACTTGGAAAAGGGAAATACTATCGCGAGGCCACTGTGGGAAACACCTGGCTCCCTCTGGGCTGGAAAAAAGCTCCGCGGCGGGGCAAGGCTGGTGCTGGCATCTCCGGGCTCAGAAGGAAAGACTCCCCCGTCCTTTTTGTTTTTCACCGTGTTAATTGAGGGGAAATTCGCCTAATATAAAATCAGCCGTCTTACAGCAGCCGGTTTGGTGGCGTTTACCGCATTCACGGTGTTGTGCAACCCGTCCCCTCCATCTAGCAAACCATTTCCGCCACCCCATCCCCTCCCGGGCCCTGGCACCCACCCCTCTGCTTTCTCTCGCTCCGGGTTTCCCGCTTCTGGATATTTCCTGTAAATGGAACCACTCAGCGTGGGGTGACCTCATTTCGCTCGGCAGGTGGTCTTCGAGGGTCATCGCGTTGTCTAAGGGAGGGGTACTTCGTTCCTTTTTAACGCTGAACAACATTCCACCCTGTGGGCCCACCCCGTCGTGCCCGTCCACCACCCGTCCATCCGTGCCCCACGCCCCGCCCTTCCTTCTCCCTCAGCGGCAGCATCCACGGGCCCAGGAAGAGGGGAGAGCGGGCTTGAGGGCAGCCTGGAAGGAGACGCTGGGGAAAACGGCACCCCTCCAAATCCCGGGCCGCCCCCCGCCCAGGACGCCCCATTGCTCCAGTTTCCCTCGCGCTCGCTCACCCCAAGGGTCGTGGCGCCGCGAGAGCTGGGCGCCCACCGCCTCTCGGCGAATCCCGGGGAGGAGGGGCAGGAGGAAGAGGGGCCGGGAAGGCAGGGCAAGGCGGGAGGCCGGCGCCGGGAGAGGAGCCCTGCCGGCTGGCGGGCTCCTGCGGCTCCTGCCACCTGCCAGGGAAGGGCCTCTCGCTGTCCCTCTCCCACGGCCCACACAGGGCGGAGTTGGCAAGTGACAGAACCAAGAACCTCCCTACTCTGGGGTCTCTTAGGCCAAACCTATTTTTTTTTTTTGGACCGGGGCCGGGGATTGAACCCGGGACCTGGTATGCAGGAAGCCGGCGCTCAACCACTGAGCCACACCGGCTCCCCTGAATCGGTTTTTTCGTTTGTTTGCTCGCAGTTTTGTTTTTGTTTTTGGGAGGCACCAGGGTCCGAACCCGGGACCTCCCGTGTGGGAAGCAGGCGCACAGCCGCTCGAGCCACGTCTGCCCCCTTTGGTCAAACCTTCCTCAGCTGAGAGGGCAGGGCTGGGACCAAAGTGAGTAGAAAGCCTGACGTTAGCCCAGATCGTCAGCCTTAGGGATGCGGTGGGGGGAGTGGGGGGAGAGAAGGGAGAGGAGGAGGAGAATGGGGAGCAGGGGAGGGGGACGAGAGGAGGGGGAAGCTGGGGGAGAGCAGGGGACGGTCGGGGGGGGGGCAAGCAGAATGGGCGGGAGAGGTGGAGGGTGAGGAGGGAAGGTTCTGAGGCCAAAGGCCCAGCGCGACGTTTTCCTGGGCCCCCCTTCGCCTAACAGTTCCCAGCCCCTCTTCCTAATGCAGATGCACAAGTGACTCGGGGGGAGTAAAGTGGCTCAAGTGGCTGAGCACCTGCTTCCCACGTGCAAGGTCCTGGATTTGATCCCTGATACCTCCTCAAAACAAACAAAGGAAAAACCAGCTCTCACAGGGGAGCAGATGGAGCTCAGTGGTTGAGCACCTGCTTCCCATGCACGAGGTCCTGGGTTCAATTCCCTAAAGAAAAAAAAAATTAAGGTGGCTCAGCGGCTACAGCACAGAAGAGCCTTGCGTGAGAGCAGTTAGCCCCCGAAGCACACACTGTCTGCCTCGGTGTAGATGAAACACCCAGAACAGGCAAATCCACTGAGACAGAGGCGTTAGCGGATGTCAGGGGCTGCGGGGAGGGAGAGTGGGGGTGACCGCTAACGGGCTTCCTTTTGGGGGTGAAGAAAATGTTCTGGAACTAGAGAGAGGCGGGGGCTGCACACCACCATGAAGGCGCTAAGTGCCACTGAACGCGCGCTTTGAAATGGGTGAAATGGTAAACGTTGTGGCGGGTGTACAAGAGGGCACGGAACAGCACCCCCATTCTCCAGATGAGGAAACTGAGGCCAGAGAGGGCAAAGGGCTCTCCTGAGGCCACACAGCCTGTCGGCAGCGGGCCTGGGGTCAGAACAGGGCCTGACCCTCCCCCCCCCTCCTGTTTCCGCTCCCCCGGCTTTCCTGGCGTGGGGGGCTGGGGCCTCCCGAGGCCCCATGTGAGTTCCACTCAGGCACCCCCGCCCGGCGCCGCCGCACCCTGCCTTCTGAGGCGCCGCCAGCTCTCCCCGATGCATTATTCACGCTCCCAGGGCTGGCCAGCTCCCGTTACACTGACCGTGGCCCGGGCCCCCCCATACCTGGAGGGCACAAAGCCCCCTCGCTCGTGGGTTTTGGGCATCCCACCCCGTGCTCAGGGGCCCCAACTCCGCTTCCGGCTGAGGTCAGAAGTGGCTTCGGGCAGGGGGTGCCCCTGCTCTGGCTTCGGTGCCGTCCCCCGAGAAACGGCCACGCCGGGCACGGGCCCCGCAGTGGGCTCCAGCCAGCTTCGCCCCACGCAGCGGTCCCGTCGATGTCGGGGCTCCGGGGAGCACGGAGATGCCAAAGCCGGGTCGTCCCCCCACCCCCGCACACGCCCAGGGGTGCCCCCGGCCCCCCCCCCCCCAGCACTGCACGCACTTGCCCCCGCCGCCCGGGGTGAAATCCAAGGCGGCCCGCGCGGGCGGGGGATGAATTATGGATTCACCGCCCGGGAGCCGCGGCCTCGCCGGGCGCGCCCCGGGCCAGTGTCCGCCGCGCCTCGCCCGGGGAGGCCGCGCGTGCGGCCGGGTCCCCGCGCCTCCCAGCCCCCGCGGCCGTCGCCCCCCGGCGGGCCCAGCGCGCGGCCGCCATGGCGAAGGAGGAGGACGAGGAGAAGAAAGCCAAGAAGGGCAAGAAGGGCAAGAAGGCGCCGGAGCCCGAGAAGCCCAAGCGCAGCCTCAAGGGGACGTCGCGCCTCTTCATGGGCTTCCGCGACCGCACGCCCAAGGTGTCCAAGAAGGGCCAGTTCCGCAGCGCCTCGACCTTCCTCTGGGGCCTGCACACCGGCCCGCAGAAGACCAAGCGCAAGAACCAGGCGCGCGCCGTGCTGCGCTCCACGTCCAAGCTCATGACGCAGATGCGGGCGGGCAAGAAGAAGCGCGCCATGCGCGGCAAGAAGCCGTCCTTCATGGTCATCCGCTTCCCGGGCCGCCGCGGCCACGGCCGCCTGCGCCCGCGCGCGCGCGCTCCGTCAGCAAGGCCTCCACGGCCGTCAACTGGCTCACCAAGCGCTTCCTGCTGCGCCGCGCCCAGGAGGCGGGCGCGGGGGCCGCCTGGCCGCGCCCCGCCGACGCCCGCGTGGGCTCCCGCAGGCTGCCCTTCCCGTCGGGGGCCGAGATCCTGCGGCGCGGCGGGCGCCTGCGCAGCTTCCCCCGCGCCCGCGGCCCCGCCGAGGCGGCCGAGCCCCTCGGCTTCCTGCCCTTCGCCGACGCCGCGCCCTTCCGGGCCTCGGGCTCGCGCCGCTCGCTCTACGGCCTCGAGGGCTTCCAGGACCTGGGCGAGTACTACGACTACTACCGCGAGGGCGACGACTACTACGACCGGCGCTCGCTGGACCGGTACGAGGAGCACGGGCCCTACCTGGACGGGCCCCCCGCCTGGCCGCCCCACGGCGACCCCTACGGCGCGTACCCGCCCGAGGGCCCCTACGACGGGCCCCTCTACCCGCCCGACGCCTACGGCCCCGGCTACGGCTACGACGACTACGGCCCCCCCTACGTGGCCCCGGCGGGGTACGGGGGCCCCTACGGCTACTACGAGGATTTCGAGGACCAGGCGTACCCCTACGGCTACTACCTGGACCCCTATGCGCCCTACGACGAGGTCTACCCGCCTTACGACACGGTCTACCCGCCCTACGACGCGGTCTACCCGCCTTACCACACGGTCTACCCGCCCTACGACGTGGTCTACCCGCCCTACGACCTGCCCTACGACGGGCCCTACGGCGAGCCCTATTACGACCCCTACGGCGTCCCCTTCGGCGTCCCCTACGCCGACAGCGTCTACGGGCCGGGGGACGAGGCCGGCTACCCGCCCCGGGTGCCCTACCTGTCCCCAGAGGAGCCGGCCCTCCCGTACCCGTGGGTGCCGCCACCCATGCCGGTGCCCCACAACCCGTACGCGCACCCCATGGACGACATCGCGGAGCTGGAGGAGCCCGAGGAGGGGCCCACGGAGCCGCCGCCGCCGCACGCCTCCTTCCGCCTGCCCAGCGCCGCCTTCTTCGAGCAGCAGGGCATGGACAGGCCGGCCCGCTCCAAGCTCTCGCTCATCCGCAGGTTCCGCCTCTTCCCCCGGCCGCAGGTGAAGCTGTTCGGGAAGGAGAAGCTGGAGGTGCCGCTGCCGCCCTCCCTGGACATCCCGCTGCCCCTGGCGGACGAGGAGGACGAGGAGGACGAGGAGGCGGCGGCGCCGGCCGCCGGGCCCTACGCGCCCCCGTTCTGGGGCTTCCTCGCGCCGCGCCAGCGGAACCTGCAGCGGGCCCTGGCGGCCTTCGGGGCCCCCGGCGACCTGGGCTTCGGGCCCGGCTTCGGCCGCCCCCCCCGCCCGGCCCGCCACCTCGCTGGCGCGCTTCCTCAAGAAGACGCTGTCCGAGAGGCAGGCTGTGCAGCGGCTCGGGGGCGGCCGGGGGGCCCGGGCGGGCAGGCCGGCCGTCAGGGAGGCCGCCTACAAACGCTTCGGCTACAAGCTGGCCGGCATGGACCCCGAGCGGCCCTCCACGCCCATCGCGCTGCGGAGGGTGCAGCCGCGGGCCCGCAACAACAACAACTCCCACCGCCCGCCCGCGGCCTCCCCCTGGGCCGCCCTCCTGTCCCCGCCCGCCGCCCGCCGCGCCCCCGGCCCCGCGCCGCCCGCCCACCCGGGCCCCAGCCGGCCCGTGTCCCCATACGGCTCCCTGCATCACCACCCGCCATCCTGGGCCGCCCTCCTGTCCCCACCCGCTGCCCCCCGCGCCACCAGCCCCGCGCCGCCCGCCCACCCGGGCCCCAGCCGGCCCGTGTCCCCGTACGGTTCCCTGCGCCACCACCCGCCACCCTGGGCCGCCCCTGCCCATGTGCCCCTCGCACCCCCCCAGGCCAGCTGGTGGGCCCTGGTGGAGCCCCCTCCTGGGAGCCCCTGGGAGCCCCCTGACCTGCTGGGCCTCCCCGGGCCCCTGGGCCCCCCGTGGCCCTCGCCACAGGCCTCGCGCAGGCTGGCCTGGGCTCCGAGCCCTCACGGCCCCGGCTACGGCTCGCCCTGGGGGTCCCCTCGGCCATCCCTCCGCGCCGGGCCCCCCTTCCGGCCGCCCTTCTCGCTACCGCCGCCCCGGCCCCGCTCGCTGCGGGAGCCCCCGACCCCGCGCCGGGCCTCGGGGCGCCTGGGCCCGCCCCTCTCCCCGGGCCAGTCGCGGCCGCCGTCGCCCCCGCCCCTGCTGGGCCGCTGCCTGCGGCGCCACTCGCTGAACCTGCCCCCGCGCCTGCCGCGCGGCTGGAAGCGCCTCAGCGAGCCCCCCACGCGGGCCGTGAAGCCGCGGGTGCGCCCCTTCCGCCCGCCGGCAGCCGCGTCCCCCGGGCGCGCCGAGGACCAGCGTGAGCCGGGGGACCCGGGGACGCCCTGGACGGTGCCCCAGCTGGCCCCCAGCTGGGACGTGGACCTGCCTCCCTCGCCACGTCCACCCTCCCCCTGGCCTGGGGGCGCCGGCACCCGCCGAGGCTTCTCCAGGCCACCCACTGTGCCCGAAATCCCCTTCCTCCAAAGCGGGGACCTGGGGCCACCTCCTGCCCCCCAAGCTGAGGAGCCCCCCACAGACTCGCCCGGCGTCTTCCTGGGTAGACACCGCGACCCCGGGCCCGGACAGCTCCCCAAATCGGCCAGCCCCAGCCCTGAGAAGGCAAGAGAAGACCCCCAGGCACCGGCCGAGCCCCCCGGGCCGACGCCGGCCGACGATGCCCCCCCAGAGCGGAGAGCGCTGGGACTCAGTTTCTCGTACCCACTGGCCGCCCACGACCAGACGCGGGCCATGTGGCCCCCCGGGCGCCGCTGGGGGACGCTGCCCAGGGCCCCTGCCCCCCTGGCACCCAGAGGAACCCCAGGGCCCCTGCCCGAGGGGAGCGGGCGGCGCCGGCCGGGCCCCGGGCGTTTCGCCGTGGTCATGCCTCGGGTGCGGAAGCTGAGCGCCTTCCAGCGCGCGGGACCTGCCGCCCCGGAGACCCCCGTCCAGGCCCCCCGGGGCCCGGAGCCCGGCCCCGAGCCGCGAGCCCGGAGGCTGCCGTGGCCCCGCCTCTGGCTGCTGGCGCGGGCACGCCGACCCTGGCCGCCGGCACAGGCCCAGCTCCCACCCGCCTGTCCAGGCCCCAGAGCCACCGGCCTGCCCCGCGGGGGTCCCCGCGAAGAGATGGGCCCTGGGAGCTGGCGGAGCAAGGTATGGGGCCCGGGTCAGAGGGAGGGCCTGGAGATCGGGGCGGGAGACACCTGGTGGGGGTGCCTGTGTGCACCTGGTGCGCTGCTCCCCATTGGGCCTCAGTTTGCCCCTCTGTGACTTGGGGAAACAGGCGTGGCCTCACGGAACCGCGGAATGAGGGTTGCAGATGTGACAACTCCCGGGTCCTTTGGGAAGAGAGCTTGTCTGTGAGCCCCAGTTCGGCCTCTGGGAGGCTAAAACCCCAAAGTTTTGGCAAAACTGCAGGACTTGCTTCTCTGCCCCGTCTTACCTCCATGCCTGCATCCCTGTATGTCCTTCGAACCCTCCCCTAAATTGGGGTGTTCTCTTTCTCGGAGCCCCTGCTCCCTTCGTAGACCCCTGACCGCACTGAGAGCGAGGGTCTGAGGACCCAGCCTCCCAACCTCCTCCCTGTGGAGAGGGAGACAGAGGCCCAGAAAGGGCGAGTCCTTGCTCGAGGTCACACAGCGAGCCAGGGACGGAGCCAGGAGGGCGCCTGGGCCCTGCCACGGGGTGTCTGGCTCCACACCCGTGGTGGAACGCGAGCCTGGACGCCCTGGGCAGAGGGGCACGGTCACCGGAGCCTCCCCCGGGACACCCGGGGTGGGCGGGGCTGGCAGGGGCGGCAGGCGCCTCTCAGCCTGCGCAGACGGCGCCCGGGAGAGCGGGCAGCCGGGGGGAGCAGGCAGCTGGCGGGCCCGGCCATGGCGACGGGGGCAGCCTGGCTGCTGGGGGGACCCTGGCCCCGGCGGCGGGTGCCCCGCGCAGTGTGGGCCGCGGCGCTGCGGGAGCGGGCCGCGGGGCGCCCAGGGGCGAGAGGCAAGGACGCCTGGGCCCTCCTCACCCTGGAATACGTGAGTGGCTGAATTATTCAGGGCCCGCGGCTGCCGGCGGGCACGTGGGCAGGCGGGCGGGCGGGAGGCCAGGCGCAGGGGATGCCGGCCGTGCCCCACTTAGCAGCACCCGCGATGGGCACGCCACGCCCGGGGCCTCCCTCCCGGTGTCCCTTTCCTCGCTGCGCCGGGGAGGGGCGGGCGCTGGGACTCGGAGGGCGGGAGAGGCTGGCAGCGGGCCGGCCTTCCTGTGGCCTGTACGTGCTCCTCGAAGAGGACGGCGTGCGCACGTGCATGCAGACAGGGCCGCGTGGGGGCCGGGGCGCTTTGTGCACGCCGGCCATGTGCACGCACATGTCACGGACGGGGGTACGGCTGCACGCCCAGCGGCTGGGCCTTCCTTTCCAGGAGCCGCAGGGGCTGGCAGGGTAGCCCCAGCAGTACACGTACACGTGAGCGTGGCCCCCGGGCACGCGAGAGTGCGGGCCCGACACGTGTGCTGCCCTTCGGGTCCCACGGGCGTGTTCCGGGACCACGCGTGCGAGCGTGGGCCGCAGGTGCTTGTGCGTCTGGGTTCCCGTGCCGCCTGCGGGCCAGGCGCAGGGCTGTGGTGCTCCCTGGAGGTCCCAGGACACAGCTGACCACGGAGCTGTCGCCCTGCACACGCGCTGGGCGGGCGAGGAGGTGTGGGAGCCGTGAGAACGACAGGCCCGGGGCTGGGAGGGCTTCCCTGGGCGGGGAGCTCCTCAGGGGCGCGGGCGTGCGGGTGCCCACCGCAGCAGGTCACGGGTCTGCGCGCCAGCTCGGGCGGGCCACAGCGTCCTGCCCCGAGCGCGGCCGAGGAGACCTGCAGGACGCGCCCGGCCAGCCTCGGCGTTCCCGCCACGACCATGGGCGCAATGCTCCCTGCTCGAGGGGCCGAGGAGGGACCGTGAACCCCCCGGGGTGTCCCCGCGGGGTGGCCTCCCACCCAGCCAACCCACACGTCTCCCGCAGATGCACTCTATCCGCAACCTGCCACGCGGGCGATTCCGTGAGCAGCGCCAGGAGGACGGCGTGGAGGATATGACGCAGCTGGAGTGAGTGGGGGCTGGGGCAGGCGGGGCGGGCTGGGCAAGGGGTCGCCACATGCCCCCCTCGACACCAGGAAGTGACTTTTCACCTCCCGGGACGTTTTCGGAGCCTCGGTTTCCCCATCTACATAACGGAGTGTCGAGAAGACTCAGCTCTGAGTCAGATGGGCCCAGGCTAACCCCGTCATACCTCTGTGCCTCGGTTTCCCCATCCATAAAATGGGGGTGGCGATAGTCCCTCCCTCCCACCGTTATCATGAGGTGCCCAAAATGTGAGGGCCTCCCCACCACCCCCCGGGAAGGCAGGACTGCCGTTTCACGGATGAAGAAACGGAGGCACCGAGAGGCTCAGTGGGTGGCCCCAGGTCTCTCCCAGCTGGTGGGGGTCAGCGATGGGTCTTGAACTCGGGCCCCGTCTGACCAAAGGCCAGCGCGCCACGGAGGGCCCTGGAAGCAACGGGCTGGGGCCCTGGCGGCCCCTGCCCTCACCGCCGCCCCCTCCCACCCCTCCAGAGACCTCCAGGAGGCCACCGTGCTAGCCAACCTGAAGAACAGATTTGAGCGGAACCTCATCTACGTGAGTGCGGGCGGGGCCCTGCGCTGACCCCCTCGCCGGCCAGACCCCGATTGCTCCTGCCAGCACCAAACCTGGCCTCTGGTTTGAGCACAGGAGCCGGGGCTGCGAGCCCTAAAACTGGAAGTCCTGGCACACAAGCGCCGTAGACCAGTGGGTGCGGGAGGGGCCCAGGAAGCCGGAGATGCGTGCTCCCACCGGGCACCCGGCCTCCCAGGGCCCAGGTCGGGCAGGCCAGAGAGGTGGCACCCCCGGGGTGCGGAAGGCAGGGACCCCCCAAGTAGCCCCCAACTCCCTCCCCACTCCAGGGAGGGGAGGTTTGGCCTCAGCACGAGGAAGAAGTTTCCGGAGGCAGCGCCCGACTGTATGAATAAACGTGGCTCGATCGGGGCCAGTGATTCCATCATGTGTTTCGAGGGACCAGGGCAGCGGATGACCGTCCTGATGGCCCGGGGCTCTGGGAGCGGGGGTGCGGGGAGGGCCGGGAGGAGCCGCACACCGAGACCCCCGCCGCCCCCTCCCACCCCAGACCTACATCGGCAGCATGCTGGTCTCCGTGAACCCCTACCAGATGTTTGGGATCTACGGCCCGGAGCAGGTGCAGCAGTACAGCGGGCGGGCTCTGGGAGAGAATCCGCCGTGAGTGCCCTGGAGCTGGGGACGTGGGGGTGCCCCGGGGGCTCTTGGGTCCCACTCCCCCTAGCTTGGCGAGTCCCCAGCGGTCCCTTGGCCTGACAGCCCCTTACTAGGTGGGCCACAGCCCTCGCTGGGCCCAGGGCCCCTCCTCACCAGGGGCTGGGGGCCCCGGTGGTCAGACCAGGATGGGGCAGGGAGCACGTCCCCCGGGGGTGAGGGCTGGGGGCAGGGCCTGCTGCTGGGCTCCCCAGAGATGCCCCCGCACCCCTGGAGGGCCTGGGAGGGCCAGGGCAGGGCCCGCTGCCCCACCACAGCCCCCAGCCTCTCTCCCCAGGCACCTCTTCGCGATTGCAAATCTCGCCTTCGCCAAAATGCTCGATGCCAAAGAGAGCCAGGGCATAATCATCAGGTAAGCGGGGGGAACGCCGCGCGTGGGTGCCGGTGAGCGTGTGCGTGGGTTGCCTGTGCGCGCGTCGTGGGGGGGTGCTCCCGTGTGCATATGGGCATTTGTGGGCGTGTGTTAATTGTGGGTATTTGTGTGTGCGCGTGCACGTGTCTGTGCGTGCATTGCGGGGTGTGTGCACACATGCGTGTGAATGGGCATCTCGTGAGTCTGTGTGCGCATTGCGGGTGGGTGTGCTGATGGGCGTTTGCTTGTCTGTGCCTGGGCGTGCACTTGGGGGGGAGGGGGCGAATGGGGGGGGGCCTCGGGCACCAGGCCGGCCCTGCTGTGTGGCCTGGGAACGTCTCTGGGCCTCTCTGGACCGGCACGTGGCCCGTGGCCCCTTGCCTCCCCAATCCCGGCTCCACGGTGGGGTGGAGGGCGCCCAGAGGAGGCCGCCCACAGGCGAGGCTCACTGCCCCCTTTGCCCGGTCCAGCGGAGAAAGTGGCTCTGGCAAGACCGAGGCCACCAAGCTGATTCTGCGCTACCTGGCCGCCATGAACCAGAAGCGCGACGTCATGCAGCAGGTGAGTGTGTCCGCGCGTCTGTCTGCCTGGGAGCCCCGGGTGAGAGCCCCCCGTGAGCATGCCCCCTACGCTCCCCCAAGAGGCCCCACTTCAAGGACGGGGAAACTGAGTCCCCGGGGGCCGGGCTTGGCCGGGGGCTGCGTGGGGAGGGGTTATGGGACCCTGAGCTCTTCCTGCCGCCGCCCCCAGGACGCGCCTGGGATCCTGGGAGCAGCCAGGGTCTCGCTCCACAGCCTCACGCTGGGGGCCCGCGGGCTTCGGGGACAGGAGGGGCGGGCCTGAGTGTCGGGTGGGGACCTCACGGACAAGCAGGGAGAGGCGGGGGACCCCGGGGGGCCGGGCCGGCATAGGACCGGGGCTTGCTGACAGGCCAGTCTACAGCCCCTGAGCTCCCAAAGTCAGACCCCCACCCTCACCCTCAAGAAAGGGCAACGGAGAACCGAGTGGAGGCCGAGAGCCGCGACTCAGACAGACAGACGTCCCTGCCCTCACGGAAATCGCTTCTTTGTCGGGGAGACAGACGGAAAGCAAAGGATGAGGAGTTGGGGTGGAAGGAAAGGGGGGGGACTGGGGCTGGCGGGAATTTTCCGCGGGGTGGGCAGGATGGGCCCTACCGGGGCCCACAGGGGAACAGTGACCCAGGAGAGCGAGTACAAAGGCCCTGGGGTGCAAGCAGGCAAGGAACCCGGGAGGACGGCGGCCCGGACCAGGCGGCCGTGACGAGGGGCGAGGAGGGACTCCCCCAGCTCAGACTTCACAGCCGCACCCTCGGGCTTCGCCACGAGGTTTGGAGTGACACGGGGTCCCTGCCAGTAGGGCAGCCAGGAGGGGCTCAGCCAGGCCCCCTTCGAGGCCCACCCTGGCCCACCAGCAGCCCTCCCTTCCCAGCTGGGCCTCTGGGTGGGCAACCGGGCCAGCCCTCTCTGTCTCCAGGCAAGGTTTTTCAAAACCTTTAAGGGTAGACTTCCGGAAGGACTGGCTAGGTAGGCAGGGAAAGAAGTAAAGGCACGTCCAGCCCCGACTCTGTGCCAGGGGTCCTCGGCTGTGTCCTCACACCAGATCCTCACAGCAATCCCGTGGAGTAGGAACTGTTGGACCTACTACACAGAAGGGGAAACTGAGGCTCGTGAGGACGGGGGACTTGCCCGAAGTCCCAGATGAGGTGGCGGAGGAGCTGGGCTTTGAAGTTCTTGGTCAGAGAGCTCGTCTGGACAGGGGTCAGGGAGATAGGCGGGCCGTGGGACGTGGCTGGACACAGGAGAGCTCTGTGCCAGTGCACAGTGGGCTGAGGCCACCTCGGCTAACCGGTGCCCACGGGGCTTGCCTTCTAGCCCCTGCTCTGGCCCTCCTCCTGCAACGGGTCGGTTTCGGGCATGGCTGGATCCAGGTTCTTAAAGAGCGCCCCATCTTCGCGCCACCCTCCCCTCCTGTCTCCTGTTGGTGGACAGGCCAGAATAAGTCTCAGCATTCTCTCTCCTTGGGCCGCCTTTGGTCAGTGCCCTCAGTCGAACCAATCGCGTCACAGGGGGAGTGAATGCCAGGCCCTGATTGGCCGAGGCCTGGGTCACAGGCCCCGCCCCCTGGGCTGGGTGTGAAAAGGGCTCCTGTTTGGGGGGCGGGGTGGGAAGGCCCCCCCCCAGGTGCCGGAGGGTCACCCAGTTGGGGCCCTGGTCCTCACACCGGCCCCCCGCTGGGTGTCCCGCCCGGAACACAGAAGCAGCTGCCCCGCCCTCGTGGGCACTCACGGGGCTTCCAGACTAAGGGACCGTGCGGGGAAGGCCTTGGGCAGCCTCGGACGTGCTGAACAACGCCCCCAGGTCCCTGGCCCTTTCTGGGCCCAGAATTACCTGGACCAGGTGGGAGTGGGGTGTGACCATTGTCCCCAAGATCACAGATGTTATTTCTCTTTTTTTTTTTTAGATTTATTTTATTTATTCCCCCCCCCCCAGTTGTCTGTTCTCTGTGTCCATTTGCTGTGTGTTCTTGTCCGCTTCTGTTGTCAGCCGCACAGGAATCTGTGTTTCTTTTTGTTGCGTCATGTTGCTGTGTCAGCTGTCCGTGTGTGCGGCGCCATTCCTGGGCAGGCTGCATTTTCTTTCGTGCTGCGCGGCTCTCCTTACGGGGCGCACTCCTTGTGCGTGGGGCTCCCCTACGCAGGGACACCCCCGCATGGCACGGCACTCCTTGCGCGCATCAGCACTGCGCGTGGGCCAGCTCCCATGGGTCAGGAGGCCCGGGGTTTGAATCGCGGACCTCCCATGCGGTAGGCAGACACCCTGTCCATTGGGCCAAGTCCGCTTCCCACAGGTGTTATTTCTGCCGTGACAAGACCTCCTCTACTTCTTCCCTAAAAATTTTCTACTTTTTTGTGGTGACATCTATAGAAGACAGCATTTCCCATTTCAACCACATTCAAGTACGCAGGGTATTAGCAGAACTTCTCCATCACCCCGAAGAGAAACTGTGCCTATGAAGCCCGGGCTCCCATTCCCCATTCTGCACATTCTGACAAGTTCATGTACGTGTGAGCGTACGACAGTGCACCCTCTGTGTCTGGACTCGTTTGCTCGGCATCATGTTTTCAGGGTCTATCCATGTCGCGGCGTGCTTCAGCACTTCACACCTTTTAAAGGCTGAATCATATTCTATCCTATGGCTAGACCACATTTTACTCATTCATTCATCCATTGTGTTCATCCGCGGACACTTGGGCTGCTTCCCTCTTTGGCTGGTGTGCTAACGCTGCTCTGAGCACACGTGTTCAAGCACCTGTGTGAGACCCTGTTTTCAACTCTTTGGGCTATAGAGCCAGAAGGGGGATTGCCAGAAGCCTCCAATAGCAAAGTCTCAACCGGCCCCGCTTTCTGCCGGAGTCTGCAGCTCTCTGGCGCTGGCTCGCGGCAATCCTTCGAGTTCCGTGGCTTGCATCTCTGCCTCCGTCCCATGGCCGTGGTCTCCTCCTGCGCATCCCAATTTCCTCTGTCTTATAAGAGCTCCAGTCGTAAGGATTAGGCCCACATGGATTTAGTTTAGCCTCATGTAAATAGGATCTTCAAAGTTCCTGTTTACAATGGACTCCCATAAATAACATCTGCAGAGGTCCTGTTTAGAAACTCATGTTCTAAATTAGAGGACAAGGATCCACAGGAACGTGGATTAAGACTTGGGTGTGTCTTTGGTGGTTTGTGATTCAATCTGTATATCTGATTATGTATGCAGATATATTCAATCAGCAGCTAGAGCAATCAGCGTACACAGTATACTCAGTGTGTTAGTTTGCTAAGGCCTGCCAACGCAATATACCAGAAGTGGGTTGGTTTTTATAATGGGAGTTTAGGGTAAACGCTTATGGCTCCAAGGCTGGGAAATTGTCCAAATCAGAGAAGCCGGCTCACACAGGCCAGCTGCTGGCGTCCTGGCCCCTGGCATGGCGAGGCACGATGGCAGCCTGTCCTGCCGCCTCCCCCAGGCCCCGGTCTCCCTGCTCTGCCGTGGGCGCTCCGGCTCGCGGCTGGCCTCGCCGCCCGCCGTGGGCGCTCCGGCTCGCGGCTGGCTGCCCGCCTTGGGCGCTCCAGCTCGTGGCTGGCTGCCCGCCGTGGGTGCTCCGGCTCGTGGCTGGCCTCGCTGCCCGCCCGCCGTGGGTGCTCCGGCTCGTGGCTGGCTGGCTGCCCGCCGTGGGTGCTCCGGCTCGTGGCTGGCCTCGCCGCCCGCCCGCCGTGGGTGCTCCGGCTCGTGGCTGGCCTCGCCGCCCGCCGTGGGCGCCCCGGCTCGCGGCTGGCCTCGCCGCCCGCCGTGGGTGCTCCGGCTCGTGGCTGGCCTCGCCGCCCGCCCGCCGTGGGTGCTCCGGCTCGCGGCTGGCCTCACCGCCCGCCGTGGGTGCTCCGGCTTGTGGCCTCACTGCCTGTCACTGGGCCTCGCTGCCTCAGCCTCAGCTGCTCCGCCCCTGGCCCCGCTCAGCCTCTGGGTTTCCCTGACTTTCCGCGGCCCTAGGTGGCCCTGGTGCCCTCCCGCGCGGCAGGGTAGAAGGCGGCGCCTGCTCTGTGTCCCACTCACGTAAGACTCCAGGGAAGGACCAGGCTGCACCCCGGGCCCACCTCTAACCAAAGGTCCACCTGGATCTAAACGTGCAACAGGCTGACGCCACGGGGATGGGTTAGCCTGAGGATGTACTTTTCTGGGGTCCCAAAAGACTCAAACCAGGCCACTCAGCATTTCAATAACTTAAGCATGGGTGCTCATGGCCGGGGGGGGGTGTCTCCATGAGCAGGTGACAGGTGTGCAACGTCCCAAAGGAGCGGGAGCATGAGCCACCCAGGTATAGAAAGCCCCGGTTCCAGGCACAGGGACAGCAAGCGCAGCTGCCCAGAGGCAGGAGGGGGCCTGGGTGTCTGGGTGCTGCGGGGAGGGCCGTGGGGCTGAGGGCAGAGCCAGGGAGCGGGGAGGTGGGGGAGGGGCCGGGGGGGGCTGGGTTGTGCCGGGCCTCGAAGGTCACGGCGAGGACTGCGGCTTTGGCCCTGAGCGCGGTGGGAGCCCGCGGGGAGCCTGGCCTGGCACGGCTTGGAAAGGACCCCTGTGGGTGCTGCATTCAAGGCCACCCTGTAGGGAGCGAGGGCGAACCTGGGAGGAGCCGCCCACGCGAGTCCAGGCCGGTGGCGGCAGTGGGGGTGGGGGGAATCCACCCAGCAGGTCTCGCGCGTCCTGCGGCCACGCCACGGGCCCCGCGCCTGGACACCTGGGCTCCCGGGTCTGCCCTCGTCAGGCGCTCCCCCGCCTACCGCGAGGAGCCCAGAGGGGCCCCCGATCTGGTCCGGGGTTGGTGGCGGCCAGGCCGGCCGGTGACCGCTTCTGGTCTCTCTCTCTCCTTCTCCTCCGGCCCGGGCGTTCCTGAAGATAAAGGTACTCGGGTGTGCGTGCCCGCGTGCGCAGTGGGTGGTGGGCGCCCGAAGGCCGCTGCTGGGCGGGGGCTGAGGTGGGAGGGAGCCCCGGGGTGATGGGGGGCCGGAGGGGGTAGCCCAGGGCTTGCGGGGAGCCCCCAGGAGGGGTAAGTCGAGGCAGTGGGGGCATTAGGAGGTGCTAGGGAGCCCATCTGCGGTCACCCCTCGCGAGGGGGTCCTCGGGGAGATCTGCATCTGGGGAAACCCCAGAAGGGCCCCCCCAATCCCCAATTCCCACATCTCCAGATCCTGGAGGCGACACCCCTCCTCGAGTCCTTCGGGAACGCCAAAACCGTCCGGAACGACAACTCCAGCCGCTTCGGGAAGTTCATGGAGATCTTTCTGGAAGGGTGAGGGGCCAGTGGAGGGGCCATCCAGGGGGGTCGGCCCAGCCCCCAGAGCCCAAAGGCTAACAGCAGCTGCCCCCTGCCCCCCCCACCCCTCTCGAGCCGACCTGTGCTCCCCCCACCCACAGGGGCGTGATCTCTGGTGCCATAACCTCCCAGTACCTGCTGGAGAAGTCCAGGATCGTGTTTCAGGTGAGCCACCCCCCCCCACTGGGACCCTCGTGTGCCGGGCGCGAAGGGACAAGGCTCAGAGCCGGGCGCCTGGCGGTGCTGGGGACGCGTGTAGCGAGTGAGCGAGCACCTGTGTGTGGGCTGTGCATCCATGTGTGTCTGTGTGTCCAGCGAGCAGACGGGCTTGTCCGCGCCCCTACCCTGCTCCCCTCCGGCCACACTGACCCCGCATTCCAGAAGTACCTTAGGCAGGCTTCTACCCCAGGGCCTTTGCACCTACCCAGCCGCCTCCCGGAACACTCTCTCCCCAGCCGCCCACGTGGCCAAAGCCCTCACCGCCTCCGAGCCTGCCCTGGGGTGTCACCCGCTCTGCGGAACTGCCCCCACTTGAGAGCCCAGCCCCCACTCCCACCCTGCCGCACCCCCACCCCTCCCTGCGCCACTTCCGTCGGGGCACGCATCGCCCCCCGGCGTAGTCGATGATCTACCCAGGGCCTTGCGGAGCGTCTGCCTCCCCGGGAGGTCGGGGGTCCAAGGGACTCGCGCACAGCCGGGGTGCGTCGGAGGTGCTCGGCCAGCCGGGCCGGTGGACCTGGCAGGCACCGTGTGCGCCCGTGCGGGCAGGTGTGTGTGTGTGTCTGTGAGCTTGCACACGAGAGAAGAAAGGCAACTTTCTCTTATTTCTCCAGACAAAAGAAATCCTAGGGGAAAAAAAAGGATAAAGCCCAGCGCGGAGCCCTCGCGTTCCCGGGGTGCCCCTGTGCCAGGCTGGGGCCCCCCTGGTCCTCCCAAGGGGCGCGCCTGGGCCTGTGTGTCTAGGGGGTCACCTGGGTGGGGTGTGACCCCGCAGGCCAAAAACGAGCGGAACTACCACATCTTCTACGAGCTGCTGTCGGGGCTGCCCGCCCAGCTCCGGCAGAGCTTCAGCCTCCAGGAGGCCGAGACCTACTACTACCTGAACCAGGTGGGGGCGGCGGGCGGCGGGGGGCACGCGGGGCGCAGGGGGGACCACGGGGGCAGGGCGGCAGGGGCGGGGCCCAGGCTGCACGGCCAGCACCTGGGAGCAGCATGGGGCACCCCAGGGCCCTGGCCGCCCACCCCTCACCCTCATCTGCTCCTCGCTGACCTCGACCCCCTGGCCCGGACTTCCCGTCCACGCCCCCTGCCCGCTCCCCCCGCCCCGGGCAGGGCCGAGAAGCCGGGTCCCGCCGTCCTGACCGCCGGGCCGGGGACCCCGGGGCTCGGGGAGCGCGAGTTTGGATTGAAGGCAGCAGGCGGGACAGAGAGCGGCACGGGTCAAAGCAGGGCCAGGCAGGCACCTGCCTCCTCCCCTCTCCGGGGCTACAGATCCCCGCTCTGTGCCTCAGTTTCCCCATGTGTAGAAAGGGGCTCGGGGCAAGGGTGAGGACCAGCAGCACCCGCTCCAGGCCTCCGGCACGGGCCCACCAAGTGCCCTGCCAGGCCCCTGACCCCTGACCCCTGACCCCAACCCCCGGCCCGGCCCAGGGCGGAAACTGCGAGATCGCGGGGAAGAGCGACGCCGACGACTTCCGGAGGCTGCTGGCGGCCATGGAGGTGCTGGGCTTCAGCGGCGAGGACCAGGACGGCATCTTCCGCATCCTGGCCTCCATCCTGCACCTGGGCAACGTCTACTTCGAGAAGTACGAGGTGAGGGGACTCGGGGGCCGCCGGGGCGCCCCGCACCCGGCCCCGAAGCCGCGGGGTCCGCTCTCAGGTCACCAGACACGCTCGTTGTTCCGCCTCTTCGGTTCCGTCGGGGCGATCGTCTTTTCCTCGCTGCTGAGTGAGAACTCCCTACACGTGCTCAAGAAAGCAGCGCTTCTGTCTGACAGGGCACATACATCTTTCCGTTTTCCACTGACGTTTTGACTATTTACAGGGCTGGTTTTCTGCCATGCCGATTTCTAGGCGGTTCGTTTATCCATGTGTTCTTGTCTGCGTTTTGGACTTTGTATCCTCTTTAGACACTGAAATGATAACAGCCTTCTCCCATAGGCTTTTCGTTTTGCTCTTTTCTTTAAAAAAATTATCACGGTGACATCTATATAACATAGCGTTTCCCATTTTAACCACTTCTCCAACAGTTTTTTTGAAACCTTTCATGGTTTTGTTTCTACATTTAAAATCTTTGATTTTAATGACATTGTTTTTTTTTTTTTTAAGATTTATTTTATTTATTTCTCTCCCCTTCCCCTGCCCGCCCCGGCTGTCTGTTTTCTGTGTCCATTCGCTGTGTGTTCTTTCTTTGTCCGCTTCTGTTGTTGTCAGTGGCACAGGAATCTGTGTCTCTTTGTCGCATCATCTTGCTGCATCAGCTCTCTGTGTGTGCGGCGCCATTCCTGGGCAGGCTGCACTCTCTTTCACGCTGGGCGGCTCTCCTTACGGGGCGCACTCCTTGCGCATGGGGCTCCCCTATGTGGGGACACCCCTGCTTGGCAGGGTACTCCTTGCGCGCGTCAGCACTGCACATGGGCCAGCTCCACACGGGTCAAGGAGGCCCGGGGTTTGAACCGCGGACCTCCCATGTGGTAGACAGACGCCCTAACCACTGGGCCAAGTCCGCTTCACTTTAATGACATTCTAAAGTTGAAAAAAAGAAAAGATATTTGACTTATCAGGAAGTTATCCTAGTTTAAAGTGTGAGATAGGGATCCAATTTATTTATTTGTATTTTTTTTATTTTTTAAATATTTTCTATTGAGGTCAAATTTACGTAACATAAAATCAGTCATTTTTTTTTTTTTTTAAGATTTATTTATTTATTTAATTTCCCCCCCTCCCCTGGTTGTCTGTTCTTGGTGTCTATTTGCTGCGTCTTGTTTCTTTGTCCGCTTCTGTTGTCGTCAGCGGCACGGGAAGTGTGGGCGGCGCCATTCCTGGGCAGGCTGCTCTTTCTTTTCGCGCTGGGCGGCTCTCCTTATGGGTGCACTCCTTGCGCGTGGGGCTCCCCTACGCGGGGGACACACCTGCGTGGCAGGGCACTCCTTGCGCGCATCAGCGCTGCGCATGGGCCAGCTCCACACGGATCAAGGAGGCCCGGGGTTTGAACCGCGGACCTCCCATATGGTAGACGGACGCCCTAACCACTGGGCCAAAGTCCATTTCCCAAAATCAGTCATTTTAAAGTGAGCAATTTGGTACCTTTTAATGCATTCACAGTGTTGCACAGCCATCACCTCTATCTAGTTTGAAAACATTTTCATCATCCCAACATAAAAGCTCATTCCCAACAGCTATCACTCCCCTTTCCCTCTCTCTCCAGCTCCTGGCAAGTACCAGGCTGCTTTCTGTTTCTGTGGATTTGCCTATTCTGGACATTTCATATAAATGAGATCACACCAGATGTCATCTTTGCATCTGGCTTCTTCGCCTCAGCCTAACGTTTTCAAGGTTCCCCGTATGGCGACGTGCTTCAGAACTTCATTCTTTTTCACAGCTGTATTGTATTCCATTGTATGGACATCCCACATTTGTTTATTCCTTCATCCATTGTTGAACATTTGGGTTGTTTCCCCTTTTTAGCTATTGTGAATTGTGCTGCTATGAACATTTGTGTAAAAGTGTCTGTTTGAGTCCCTGCCTTTGGGGTATGAACCTAGAAGTGGGATTGCTGGGTCATGTGTAATTCTATGCTTAACTCCCCACCCCGATGGCTCCTTCATCTGTCTGCTCGTTGTATCTGCTTGTTGTCTATTCGTTGTCCACTCACTGTGTCTGCTCGTTGTCTGCTCCTTGTGTCCACTCGCCTGCTCGTCTTCTTTAGTAGGGACCAGGAACTGAACCAGGACCTCCTGTGTGGAAGACAGGCACCCAACGGCATGAGCCACATTTGCTTCCCAGTGCTCAACTTTTAAGAAACTGCCAAACTGTTTTCCACAGCTGCACCATTTAACAGTCCCCAGAGCCATGCATGAGCGTTCCAGCTTCTCCATGGCCTTGCCACCACTCGTTATTTTCTTTTTTTTATGATAGCCATGCTTGCAAGTGTGAAACAGTGTCTCCCTATGGTTTTAATTTGCACTTCCCTAATAACTAAGGATATTGAGTGTCTTTTCCTGTGCTTGGCAACCATTTGTATGTATTCTTTGGAGAAATGTCATGTTATTTGAGTCCTTTGTCCATTCTTTAAATAGGATTGTTTGTCTTTGTGGTGTTGATCCAGTTTGTTCTTTTCCAGCTGGTTATTCAGTTGTCCTCTTCTCTTGATTTGAAAAATACGTATTTATCATGTATGAAATTCCTATGTACTTTTACATCTAATTCCAGACTTTCTATTGTGCTTCGTTAGTCTATTTATACATTGGTTTCACAATAATTGTAGCTTTATGATATGTTTTTTCTTTCTTTTCCCATGATACGTTTTTTAATAAATCAATTTTATTAATACATATTAATAGAGCATACAATTCATCAAAAGTGTGCAAAATTTGGTGTAATCACAGTTGTGCCTTCTTCACTTCAATCATCATTAGAGCATTTTATTATTTCAGTGATAATAATAATAAACAAAAAACCAAAGAAGAAAATTCTTCACCCCTCGATCTCCCGATGCTTCCCCTGCTATACATAGCTGTTATTTCTGGCTATTCTTATATAATTACTTATTTATTTATTAAGCAGTTTTTATTGAGATATATTTATATACCATATGCTGTATCCAATGTGTGTAATCAATAACTTTTAGTATAATCACAATGTTAGGCATCCACCACCTCAAAAAATTTTGGAGCAATGTCATTACTCCAAAAAGAAAACCTCCACATCCCTTAGCAGTCCTTCCCCAGCCCTACATAACCACTAATCTAATTTCATCTTTATGAAACTGATTTTATTTACATTTTATATAAATGGAATCACCATTTGTAGTGCATTGTGTCTGGTTTCTTTCACGTAGTATAATGCGTTTTTTTGTTCCGATATTAACATCTTGTAGTATTAAATTACACTTATTCAATTTCAAAGAAAAAGTCTTTTCTTAAAGAAAAACAGTCCTATATATGCAATTTTACACATATTCATATTTTACATGTGGTTTTAGTATGCTGTACAGTCCCATATTATATTTTTTAGCTTTCCTTTTAGTAATATACAGAATCTTAGACTTTCCCTTTAAACCACTTTCATATCCACATAATAGGACTGCTATTTACAGAGATTATGCTGGGCTTTTACCTTTTCTAATCATTTCCAAAGATTAACACGCACCCTTTTTACCAATGCTGCACAAGTTAACCCTCAGCTTTCCATTCTCTAGCGTCACTCTATTTTCTGGTAACCCATATTCAAGTTATTAATTCCATGAGATTGCACAGCATATTTAGTATCTTTAATTCATAGTAGCACAATCACACAGTACTTGTCCTTTTGTGTCTGGCTTGCTTCACTCAACATGTCTTCCAGGTTCATTCGTGTTGTCATATGTTTTACGACTTCATTTCTTCTTACAGCTGCATAATATTCCATTGTGTGTATACACCACAGTTTATCTCTCTGTTCACCAGTTGATGAAACCTGGGTTGTTTCCATCTTTTAGCAATTGTGAATAATGTCGCCATGAACATCAGTGTGCAGATGTCTGTGTGTGTCACTGCTCTCAGTTCTGGGTATACACCGAGTAGTGGTATTGCGAGGTCACACGGCAAGGAAGTCTACACTCAGATTCCTTAGGAACTGCTAAAAAGTCCTCCACAGGACTTTTGGCTGTACCATTCTGCATTCCCACCAACAGCGAATAAGTGTTCCTATCTCCTTGCCCTCTCCAACATTTGTGCTTCTCTGTCCTTTTAATAGTGGCCATTCTGATAGGTGTGAAACAATATCTCATTGTAGTTTTGATTTGCATTTCCCTACTTGCTAGTGACATTGAACTTTTTTTATGTGTTTTTTGCCATTTGTATTTCTTCTTTGGGCAAATGTCTATTCAAGGCTTTTGCTCATTTTAAAAATTAAGTTGTCTTTCTGTTGTTGAGTTATAGCATCTCCCTATATGGACATTAAACCCTTATCAGATATGTGATTTCCACATATTTTCTCCCACTGAGTTGGCTGCCTTTTCACTCTTTTGACAAAGTCCTTTGAGATGCAAAAGTTTTGTGAGGAGGTCCCATTTATCTAATTTTTTCTTTTGTTGCTGGTGCTTTGGATGTGAGGTCCAAAGAAACCATCACCTACCACAAGTCTTTAAGATGTTTCCCCACATTTTTTTCTAGTAGTTCTATGGTCCTGGCTTATTACATTTAAGTCTTTGATTAGTTTTCTTTTCTTTTCTTTTAAGCTTGTTTTATTTTTTTCCTTTCCCTCTCCCCTGCTGTGCTTTTTGTTTTTTGTTTTTTGGTTGTTTTTTTTTTTTGCTGTGTCCATTTGCTGTATGATCTTCTGTATCTATTTCTCTTTTTGTCTTCTTTTCTCATCTTTCTCCTCTAGGATTCACCAGGATTCGATCCTGGGTACCTCTGATACGGAGAGAAGTTCCGTGTCAATTGTACCACCTCAGTTCCTGGTCTCTGCTGCACTTCACCTTGACTTTCCCCTTCGTCTCTCTTTTGTTGCGTCATCACCCTGCTGCGTGACTCACTTGTGGGGCACTGGCTACTGCACAGGCACTCGGCTTGCTGCGCAGGCACTCGGCTCACCACGTGGCACTTGTGCAGGCACTCGGCTCACTGCGCTGGCACTTGTGTGGGCACTCGGCTCGCCACGTGGGCACTCAGCTCACCACGTGGGCACTCGGCTCGCCACGTGGGCACTCAGCTCACCACATGGGCACTCGGCTTGCTGCGCAGGCACTCGGCTCACCACGTGGGCACTCGGCTCACCACGTGGGCACTCGGCTCGCCACGTGGGCACTCGGCTCGCCACGTGGGCACTCGGCTCACCACACGGCACTTGTGCAGGCACTCAGCTCACTGCGCTGGTACTTGTGTGGGCACTCGGCTCACCACGTGGGCACTCGGCTCGCCACGTGGGCACTCGGCTCACTGCATGGGCACTTGACGCACCATGCAGGCACCGATTTGCCACATGGGCAGTGGCTCGCAGTGCAGGCATACTTTTCCTTCTTCTTTTTTTACCAGGAGTCCCCAGGGATTGAACCCGGGCCCCCCCATGTGGTAGGCGAAGGCCTTATCACTTGGGTCATAGATAGGGAGTGAGACGGGCCCTCTTTCATTCTTTTGGTAATGGATATCCAGTGTTCCCAGCGCCATTTATTGAAGAAACTGTTTTATCTCATTAACATGGCTTTGGTAGGTTTGTTGAAAACTAGTTGGCGGTTCTATGCCACTGACAAAAGTGTCTTTCTTTATGCCAATAACATGCTATTCTGATCACTGTAGCTTTGGAATATGTTTCAAGTTCAGGCAGTGAAATTCCTTCCACATCGTTCTTCTTTTTAAACTGCTTTTGGCTATTTGGGTGCACTTTCCCTTTCAAATGAAATTGGTAACTGCCTTTTGTAATTCCGTAAAGTAAGCAGTTGGGATTTTGATTGGTATTGCATTGAATCTATAAATCAGTTTGGGTGGGGTTGACATCTTCACTATATTTATTCTTCCAGTCCATGAACACAGCATGTCTTTCCATTTGTTTTTAGGTCTTTGTTGATTTCTTATAGCATTGCTTTGTAGTTTTCTGCATATAGGTCCTGAATTTCTTTGGTTAAATTGATTTCTAGTTTTTTTAGTCTTTTTGTTGCTCTCATAAGTGGAAATTTTCCCCCTGATTTCCTCCTCAGATTGTTCAATACTAATATACAGAAACATTACTGATTTTTGCATGTTGATCTGGTATCCTGCCACTTTGCTGAACTTGTTTATTAGCTCAAGTAGCTTTGTTGCAGACATTTCAGAGATTCCTAAATATAAAATCATGTCATTTGCAAATGGTGTTTTACTTTTTTTCCTATTTGGGTGCCTTTTTTTTTTTCTTGTGTTATTGCTCTAGCTAGAACTTCTAGCACACTGTTGAATAGCAATGCTGACAGTGGGCATCCTTGTCTTGTTCCCGATCTTAGAGGAAAAGCGTTCAGCCTTTCCCCATTGAGTACTGTGCTTCCTATGGGTTTTTCTTTTTTTTAATTTATTTTATTTTTTGAATTTCTCTCCCCTTCCTTCTGCTCCCCCCAGTTGTCTGCTCTCTGTGTCCATTTGCTGTGTGTTCTTCTGTGTCCACTTGCATTCCTGCCAACGGCACTGGGAATCTGTGTCTCTTTGTTGCATCATCTTGCTGCATCAGCTCTCCATGTGTGTGGTGCCACTCCTGGGCAGGCTGCACTTTTTTTGCATGAGGTGGCTCTCCTTCAGGGATGCACTCCTTGTGCGTGGGGCTCCCCTATGCGGGGGACACCCCTCCATGGCACGGCACTCCTTGCGTGCATCAGCACTGTGCGTGGGCCAGCTTATCACATGCATCAGGAGGCCCTGGGTTTGAACCCTGGACCTCCTATATAGTAGGCAGAAGCTCTATCTGTTGAGTCAAATCCTCTTCCCTGGGTTTTTCATATATGCCTTTTATCATATTGAGGAATTTTCCTTC
Organism: Dasypus novemcinctus; assembly: GCF_030445035.2. Lineage (NCBI taxonomy): Eukaryota > Metazoa > Chordata > Mammalia > Cingulata > Dasypodidae > Dasypus > Dasypus novemcinctus. The sequence goes on from NC_080693.1 coordinate 14,459,988, forward strand.
TATTCCTATCTTTTGAAGTATTTTTATCAAAAAAGTATGTTGGAGTTTGTCCAATGCCTTTTCTGCATCAATCAAGATGGTCATGTGTTTTTTTTCCTTCAATTTGTTGTTGTTTTTTTAAAGATTTATTTTTATTTCTCTCCTCTTCCCTCCCCCCTCGCACCCCCGAGTTGTCTGCTCTCTGTGTCCATTTGCTGTGTGCTCCTCTGTGACTGCTTCTATCCTTATTAGCAGCACTGGGAATCTGTGTTTCTTTTTGTTGCATCATCTTGTTTTTATTTCTATCCACAATGTGGTTTTTTGTTTGTTTGTTTGTTTAGGAGGTACCCAGGATTGAACCCAGGACCTCATGCATGGGAAGCAGGTGCTCAACCACTGAGCTGCATCCGTTCCTCAGTGAGAGTTGGTTTTTTCATTTTTTTAAATTTATTTTTGTTTGTGTGTTTTTAGGAAGTACCAAGGATCAAACTTAGGACCCTGTACGTGGGAAGCAGGTGCTCAACGACTTGAGCTACATCTGCTCCTCCCACGATATGTTTTAATATCTAGTAAGGTAGCCTTTACTCATCTTCTTATTCAGAATTTTCCTGGCTACTCTGACTTTTTCTGTTTATGTATCTATGAACTTAAAACTCAGCTTACCTAATTTTTAAAATGCCCTGTTAATTAGAACCTTTGTGCATTGCCGGTGGGGATGTAAAAGAGTATACCTGCTTTGGAAAACAGGTTGGTGATTCCTCAAAAAGTTAAATGTAGAATTACAAGTAAAGACTCAAAAGAATTGCAAGCAGGGACTCACACAGATACTTGCACACCAGCGTTCACAGTAGCAGCGTTCAGAATTGCCAGAAGGTTGAAGACAGCCCTAGGGTCCCTTTGCAGATGAATGGACACACAAAACGGGGTCGAGACACACCGTGGAGTGTTGCTCTGTCCTAAAACGGGATGGAGGTCTCGTACGTGCTGCATCAGGGACGGAACTTGAGGACACCGTGTGGAGCGGAACAAGCCAGACAGAGAGGGACAGACAATGTATGACTCTGCTTATGTGAATTAAGTATGTAAATTAATAGAGACAGGAGGCCGGAGGGGACCAGGGCTGGGGGAGGGGAGGGAGGATGGGGCGTTATTGCTTAGTGGGTGCAGAGTTCATGTTGGGGTGATGGGAAAGTTGTGGTGACGGGTGGTGGTGAGGGGCGCACTCTGCTGTGAGTGTAATTAATGCTGTGGAATGTAGGCTTAAAAAGGCGAAAAGGCATGTTTCATGGTCTCTGTATGTTACCACAACACAACTTTCTTAAAAATCAATTTTATTGGGGGAAATGGACTTGGCCCAGTGGTTAGGGCGTCCGTCTACCACATGGGAGGTCCGCGGTTCAAACCCCGGGCGTCCTTGACCCGTGTGGAGCTGGCCATGCGCAGCGCTGATGCGCGCAAGGAGTGCCGTGCCACGCAGGGCTGTCCCCTGCGTAGGGGAGCCCCACGCGCAAGTAGTGCACCCCGTAAGGAGAGCCGCCCAGCGTGAAAGAAAGAGCAGCCTGCCCAGGAATGGCGCCGCCCACACTTCCCGTGCCGCTGACGACAACAGAAGCGGACAAAGAAACAAGACGCAGCAAAAAGACACAGAAAACAGACAACCGGGGGAGGGGGGAATTAAATAAATAAATAAATCTTTAAAAAAAAAAAGAATTTATTGATACGTATTAGTAAAGCATACAATTCCTCCAAGGTGTACAATCAATGGTATTTGCTATAATCACGTAATTGTGCATTCATCACTTCAATCATTATTACAGCATTTTCATTATTTCAATAATAATAATAATAAAACAGACAAACAAGAAAATTCCTCACCTCTCAATCTCTCTATGCTTCCCTCACTGGACATAGCTGCTGTTTCTGGCTATTCTATTCAAAGTGTGTAATCAATGGTTTTTAATATAATCACCTTGTTGTACATTCATCACCTCAAAAATTTTAGAACAATTTCATTACTTCAAAAAAGAAAAGACTCCAAACCCCTTAGCATTTCTTCCTCGGACCTACATTACTAGTAATTTTTCATCTTTATGAATTGACTTAGATTTACATTTTATATAAATGGAATCATATAATACGGAGTACTCTGTTTCTGATCTCGTTCACTTAGTAATGTTTTTTTTTTGTCTGATATTAACATTGTATGGTATTAACTTACATTTGTTCAGCTTCAAAAAAAGTGGTCTTATATATGCAATTCTACTCATATTCACATTTCACATAATGTATTTGGTTTATAGTAGCACAAGCATACAGCATTTGTCCTTTTGTGTCTGTCTTGCTTCACTCAACATAATGTCCTCCAGGTTCATCCATGTTGTCATATGCTTCAGGCTTCATTTCTTCTTCCTGCTGCGTAATATTCCATTGTGCGAATGCACCATGGTTTGTTTATCCATGCATCAGTTGATGGACACCTGGGTTGTTTCCAACTTTTGGCGATGGCGAATAATGCCACTATGAACATTGGTGTGCAGATGTCTGCTCGTGTCACTGCTCTCAGTTCTTCTGGGGATGTACCTAGTAGTGGCGTTGCTGGGTCACATGGCAGGTCCATATTCAGTTTCCTTAGGAACTGCCAAACAGTCCTTCACGGTGGCTGTACCATTCTGCATTCCCACCAGCAGTGAATAAGTGTTCCTATCTCTCCACGTCCTCTTCAGCATTTACAGTTTTCTGACTTTTTAATAGTGCCAGTCTAATAGGTGTGAAATGATATCTTTGTATAACAGTTTTGATTTGCATTTCCCTAACTGCTAGTGATGTTGAAATTTTTTCATGTGTTTCTTAGCCGTTTGTGTTTCTTCTTTGGACAGTTGTCTTTTCTAGTCTTTTGCCCATTTTTAAATCTGATACTTTGTCTTTTTATTGCTGAGTTGTATGATCGCCTTATATATCATGGACATTAAACCCTTATCAGATACATGATTACCAAACATTTTCTCCCATTGAGTCGGCTGCCTTTTCACCCTTTTGACAAAGTCCTTCGAGATATAAAAGTGTTGAATTTTGAGGAGGTTCCATTTATCTATTTTTTCGTTTGTTGCTCATGCTTTGGACATAAGGTTTGAGAAACTACTGCCTACCACAAGATCCTGAAGATGTTTTCCTACATTTTCTTCTAGGCGTTTTATGGTTGCTGTTCTTATATTTAAATCCTTGATCCATTTTGAGTTAATTTTTGTATAAGGTGTGAGGTAGAGGTCTTCTTTCTTCTTTTTGGACGTGGCTGTCCAGTTCTCCCAGCACCATTTGTTGAATGGACTGTTCTGTCCCAGCTGGGTGGGCTTGACAGCTTTGTCAAGGATCACTGGACTGTGGATGTGAGGGTCACTTTCTGAGTTCTCAGTTTGGTTCCATTGGTCAATCTGCCTGTGCCTATGCCGGTAACACGCTGATCAGTTTGGGTAGCGTTAACATCTTAACCATCTTTATCTTCCGATCCGTGAACACGGAATGCCCTTCCCGACACAACTTTTAAAACAGCCACGCCCTGCCTGTGTCCCCTAGACGGACGCGCAGGAGGCGGCCTCGGTGGTGAGCGCCCGGGAGATCCAGGCGGTGGCAGAGCTGCTGCAGATCTCCCCCGAGGGACTGCAGAAGGCTCTCACCTTCAAAGTGACGGTGAGTCTGCGCACCAGGACTCGGGCAGAGCTTCCCCCTGGGATCTGGGCTCCGCTGCCTGCGCCCCAGCGCACTCTCCTGTCGACCGAGTGGGGCCCTCTGCAGGCCTCTGGGGAAGGAACCTCGAGCCCCAGAGCATCAGGTTCCCATACCCCCAGGCCTTCGCAGAGGCTGTTCCCTCTGCCGGAACGCTCTTCCCCTTTTCACCTCTACTCACATGCCAAGGCCCAACTCAGCCACCCCCTCCTCCAGGAAGCCTTCCATGATCTCCTCTGGACTCACAACCCCCAGGCCCTCCCCTCCCTTCCCAGGGCTGATCTTCTGTTGTCAGGCCTGCTTATGCCTGCTTCCCCCGTTAGACCAGGAGCCTCCCAACACACACACACACCCCCCAAGCAGCCAGGCAGAAGGGAGGCGCGGGTGTCCCTTTCCTGTGCATCCGCCCAATTCCCTGGGACTACCTGAAGGCGAGGCGGGCGAGCGCGCAGCTCAGGGCCCATGCCCCTTCTCAGGAGACCATGCGAGAGAAGATCTTCACGCCCCTGACCGTGGAGAGCGCCGTGGATGCCAGGTGAGCCGCGCCCCGTGCTGCCAGACCCCGGGCCCCCACCCGGGCCGCCCCCGTGCCCGCCCCGCCCTCGCCCCCGATGCGCCCCGCCCACCGCCCCACTTCCGCCGCAGGGATGCCATCGCCAAGGTCCTGTACGCGCTGCTCTTCGGCTGGCTCATCGCCAGGGTCAACTCGCTGGTGTCCCCGCGGCAGGACACGCTGTCCATAGCCATCCTGGACATCTACGGCTTCGAGGTGGGGGCCCCACGGCCGGGAAGGAAGGGGTTCCCTGCTTGTCTCCAGGACCCGCCGCCCCGCGCAGGCTCAGGGTCTCTTCCTGGATCCCCTTCCTCACTCACGCGCCCTCCAAATGCGGGTGCAGACCCGGGCCCAGCCTCAGCACAGCCAGGGAGGCCGGGTGGGGTGGGACACCGACGCCGACAAGCCCGTGTGGGGTCAGAGCTAAGGCAGCGTAGCCCCCAGGGGAGGGGCAGCCAGCGGAGGGAGGCTTCCTGGAAGAAGAGGAAAGAGCCCTGAGCTAATTGCTTAAGGATCAGTAAGGGCATTCCAGGTGGAGGAACAGCATCTGCAAAGGCCTGGCGGGGTCTGGGGTCAGGGGAGGTGGGGGACGGTGACTGCTGTGCTCCCCACAAGTGGGGGAAATGGTGGGGGACCAGGCAGGATCCTAACGGAAGTGAGAGCAAACGCTTATGGAGCACTTCCTCTGTGCCAGGGACGGCCCTCAGCCCTCTCTGCTTATTAATTCACTGCGTCCTCACAACAACCCATTCTACAGATAGGGAAACTGAGGCACAGTGCGGTTGCCCTAGATCACACAGCTTAAACGTGGCAGAGTTGGGATCTGAACCCAGGCAGAAGGCTCCAGAGCCCGTGCCTTTAGCTACTGCCTCTGTCGGGACCCTGAGCGGCGGGCTCTACCCTGTGCACAGCGGGAGCCACGGAGGGTTCCGGGCAGGGGGCTGTGGGCAGAAGACAGGAAGGGCTCCGGCCTGGGCTGGAGGAGATGGGCAAGGCCAGGGGCTGGCACAGGTGGGCTGCTAACCCTCGCCACCCCCCTGGCAGGACCTGAGCTTCAACAGCTTCGAGCAGCTCTGCATCAACTACGCAAACGAGAACCTCCAGTACCTGTTCAACAAGATTGTCTTCCAGGAGGAGCAGGTGCGCAGAGCCCCGCGCTCTCCCGTCCTGGCCTCGCCTGCCCAAGAGGCCCTGCGGGGCTCCGCGGAGACAGACCAGGCAGCCCTGGCCCCTTGCGGGACAGATCCCACCTTGTCAGCAGGGGAACGGGGAAGAGGCCCTCCAGGGCAGAGGGAAGGCAGTGAGGAGGCCCGACCTGGAAGGGAGCGTGAGGGGCGCTGAGCTCAGAGCGGAGCCCCCCCGGGGGGGCCTTCTCGCCCTCTGCAGGGCTGTCGCGGGTGGGAGGGGCAGCGGGGGCCCCCGAGATGGTTCATGGAGTCTGCTAGGCAGGGAGCTCCCTGTTCTGGGAGGTGTGCAAGCAGGGGGGTCCCTGGCCAGGCCCCTCCAGAAGGATTCAGCCCCCGTGTGTCTGGCGAGGGGGAGATAGGGGGTGCAGGCCCCGGGCAGGGCAAGGAGCCAGGGCCCCTGCGCCCGCCGCCCGCAGGAGGAGTACGCCCGGGAGCAGATTGCCTGGCAGGAGGTGGCCTTTGCCGACAACCAGCCGTGCATCAACCTCCTCGCGCTCAAGCCCTACGGCATCCTGCGCATCCTCGACGACCAGTGCTGCTTTCCCCAGGTGCGTCCCTGAGCCTGCGCCCTCACCCCGCAAGGCGTCCTCCGTTCCTCTCTGATCTGGCCTGGGGGCGGGGTTTGCCACTGACCGGCTGGATGGGGGTTTGGGAGACTCCAGAGGAGGGGCCACATGAGCCTGGCAAGTCAGAGAGAGCTTCCTGGAGGAGGTGACCTTGAGATTGGAAAGCAAAGTACACATGTATGGGTCGTGGGACTGGAGCGGGCAAAGGCAGCTGGGCTGGGGGGGAGGCAGCTGGGAGCTGAGGCAGCCATGCCTGTCTGCAGGGGTCCACTTAGGCCTCAGGTGCCTCACCTTCCCTCCCCACCCCCACTCCCACCCCAGAGCAGTAGGCAGACCCTGGGAGCTGTGAGTTTGTTCTTTCCTGGGGCCTGCTGGGAACCAGTCAGGGCTGGGAGATTTGCCACCCGGCCAGGAACAGGGCGTTTCCCCCAAGCGCCCAGGTCCCTGCCTCCCTTCACTGACCCCTGCCTGCCCCCAGGCCACAGATCACACGTTCCTGCAGAAGTGCCACTACCACCACAGCGCCAACCCGCTCTACTCCAAACCCAAGATGCCGCTGCCCGAGTTCACCATCAAGCACTATGCGGGAAAGGTCACCTACCAGGTGAGACCCAAGAGACAGCCGGCGTGGCCTCCCAGGACGGCAGCCCCCTGCCCCTCCCCATCTGTTGGAGCCCTAGAGGCCCCATGTGGGCTCCAGACGCTCAGTCCCGGGTTCCAGTTCTGGCCCTGCCATGTCTGAGCTGTGTGACCTTGGGCGAGCTGCTTACCTTCTCTGAGCCTCAGTTTCCCCACCTCGAAAATGGGGATCATGACAGGGCCTGGAGTGAGTATGATACAGACTGGCCCTTAGCGGTGGTGTTACACCGTGGTCACCACATCACTATTACGGGAAGCACCTCCTCGCCCTGGAGGTGTCCCAGGCCGGGTCTCTATCTGGGACTTGTTTTCCGTCTCTGTAGAATGGGCACAGGAGAGTGAGGACAGGAGCCGAGACCCAGGCAGGTCGTGGCTAATCACCCACCCCCTCCAGGAGTGGGGAGAGGGTGGCGGGGGCCCGAGGGGGGAGGGCCCAGTCCTTCCCGGAACAGGCAGCGAGACGGAGGCCCAGAAGGGGCAGAGCCGGGGTGCCCGGGGCCGGGCTGTGAGCCTCAGACCCTCCCGCGGGACGGAGAGAAGGACGAAGGGAGGGGAGAGCAGGCGACGTGGGCGGGGGCGGGATTGGCCCCTACCCCGCCCGCCAGGCTGCGTGGGACGCGGGAGGTCCTGCGTGAGTTCCCCGCGTCTCCTTTTCTCAGGTGCACAAGTTCCTGGACAAGAACCACGACCAGGTACGGCAGGACGTGCTGGACCTGTTTGTGCGGAGCCGAACGCGGGTGAGCGCGCCCCCAGTGGCCCCGCCCCCAGTGGCCCCGCCCCACACGGCCCTCGGGACATGGCCCCGCCCCCAGTGGCCCCGCCCCCAATGGCCCCGCCCCCAGTGCCCCCGCCCCCAGTGGTCCCGCCCCACACGGCCCTCGGGACATGGCCCCGCCCCCAGTGGCCCCGCCCCACACGGCCCTCGGGACATGGCCCCGCCCCCGGCATGGCCCCGCCCCCGCCCCGTTCAGGGAAGGGGGAAAGGACAGTCTGCCCCTGGCTCACCCCACTCCCAGCCCTAACCCTGTACCCACCCAGCCTTGCAAGGCCTTGGCCTCCCTCCTCCTGCCCCGCCCCCTGGACGACCGGCCCCAGTCCGATGGCCCCGTCTCTCCTGCCGAGCCCACCCCAGCCCTGCCGGCCCCTCGGGCCGCAGCTCCCCCTTCCTCCCCTCCTGCCAGACTCCTCGCCTAGCTCCTCCCCCCAGCCACGTGCCGACTGAGTCCCCCTTGTCTGTGCAGAGCCCTCCCCAAAGCTGCAGGGAGGCCGCGGGGAATCTGGGGGAGCCCCGGGGGGTCCCCTGGAGGTTGGCCCTGTGAAACCGCAAGCCTGGTTCACATCCCCACTCCTCCACTCCCTTGGTGTGTCCCCTCCCCTCTCTATCAAATGGGCACCCACCTCCTGAGGTCAGTGTCCAAATTCATGGCCACGTGTAGGACAGGCCACCTCCGGGCCAGGCACGCAGTCAGGGCCAAGCTGTGTTCTCCGGACCGAAGAAGGAAAAAGAAACAGGAGCCACCGGGTCACAGGAGGGGTCCCTTTGGAGGTGCCGAGCACCCCGTCTTGAGAGGCATGCAAGCGGAGGCCTCGCAGAGAGCGCTAGGTGTTGGCTCTCTCTGGCCCAAAGCCTTGCTCCTTTTTCTCTTCTCGTCCCCTCTCACTGTCTCTGTGTCTGTCTCTTGCCCCCCCCCATCTCTCCTCCTGGGTCTCTCCCGACTGCCTGGCGCCCCTCCCTCGGGGTCTCGACCCCTGCCCAGGTGGTGGCACACCTCTTCTCCAGCCACGCCCCGCAGGCGGCCCCTCAGCGCCTGGGCAAGAGCAGTTCCGTCTCCCGGCTTTACAAGGCACACACAGTGGCTGCCAAGTTCCAGCAGTCGCTCCTGGATCTGGTGGAAAAGATGGAGAGGTGGGCGTGGCGGGTGGGCGGCACCGCCCTCGGCCGTGAGCGCCGTGGCCGGGGCCTCACACTGCGCGCTCCCGCCCCTGCCCAGGTGTAACCCCTTGTTCGTGCGTTGCCTGAAGCCCAACCACAAGAAGGTAAGTCACGGCCAAGGCCCCTGGCAGAGCCAAGCCCTCCTCCCCATGCTGTGTGACCTTGGGCCGGTGGCTTTGCCTCTCTGGACCTCCAGCCTCCCAGCCTCCCAGGGGGACCGTTCGCCACCGATAGCGCCGTTTGCACACGGAAAGCGTGCAGACTTCCTGTGTGGGCCCTCCTCCCCCAGGAGCCGGGCCTCTTTGAGCCGGACGTGGTGATGGCTCAGTTGCGCTACTCAGGGGTGCTGGAGACCGTGCGTATCCGCAAGGAGGGCTTTCCGGTGCGGCTGCCCTTCCAGGCGTTCATCGACAGGTAACTCGGCAGGTCGGGGTGCTTTCTTAGCTTCCCAGACCCCCCAGGAACACGCAGCCCAGGCAGAAGAGGGCCTGGGGCGTAACTGCGCATGCGTGCCACGCTGTCCACAGCAAGTGCACATGTGTTCTTCTAAACCTCCCCTGCCTGGGTGAATGCATTGTTTAATATCTGAATCATATCTTGGTTGATTCCAAATAGGGGTGATTTGGTAGTTACCGTGACATGTGTCCAGCCGGTGGCAGCACAGTGTCTTCTTGTTCTACTGAAATCACCTATTAGGACAGTTTGCTGTCACCCAGAAGTAAAGAGCCTTGAGAACAAAGTGCTTTTCTTTTCCGATGAGAAGGCAGGAGTGGAGCTCGGGGACCCGGGGCCTCCTAGAGACAGGGGCCCTGGGGAGGCGATCGCGGGGTCTAGCAGGCCCCCGGGGCGGGTGCCTTGGGCGCAGGCTTAGCTCGAGTCCCGCAGGTACCGCTGCCTGGTGGCCCTCCAGCACGACCTGCCGGCCAACGGGGACACGTGCGTGTCGGTGCTGAGCCGCCTGTGCACGGTCATGCCCGACATGTACCGCGTGGGGTTTAGCAAGGTGAGCCCCCCCCCACTCACCCACCCCCGCAGGCCCCATTTCCAGGCCTCCGGCCAATCCAATCGGAAATGCCGGAGCTAAAGGCAGGCGGCCACAGCGGCGCCCAGGCGAGCACGCTGCCCAGAGCCCGCCTCCCGCCTCCGGGCCCCGGCTGGAGCCCGATGGCCCGCCGCCTGGCCCGCCGCCGTCCCCTTCCACCTGTCGGAGCCCCAGCCCTCCTTGCGCCCAGCTCCGGGGGGGCCTGTCCTGTTGCTGGGGATCTCTAGGGCGGGGAGGGCCCCCGTCCCGCCGCCTGGCCCTTACCGGCCCCCTGGGGCCTGCCTCCTGTCCCCAGCTCTTCCTTAAGGAGCACCTGCACCAGCTGCTGGAGAGCATGCGGGAACGCGTCCTGCATCTGGCAGCGCTCACACTGCAGCGCTGCCTCCGGGGCTTCTTCATCCGGCGCCGCTTCCGCTCCTTGCGCCACAAGATCATTCTGCTGCAGAGCCGGGCCCGGGGCTACCTGGCCAGGTGCAGCCCAGAGAGGGCAGGGCTCCCTGGGGCCCTACTGGCCGGGCTTGGGAGAGGCTGTGCACAAACCCCAGAGAGTGAGCTCCCTGTCCCTGGAGGCATGCAAGCCGAGGAGGCGGGCCTCTGCAGGGCGAGTGACCGGCTTCGCTGGGTCTCTACTTTGGGAGGCCCTTCCCACCCACCCCTTAGGACTGGTGGGTGGGAATCAGTTCAGTCAGGGGGACCCCGGGACACCAACTTTATGAGCAGGACATGGCCGGCAGGTTTAGTCCTTGCTGTGTGACCTCAGCTAGGTCAAGCCCCCTCTCTGAGCCCCCGGGTGGAGTGTGGGCTCTGGCTCCCAGGCCAGGCGCGGCGGGCATCTGTGCTCTGCCCCCCTGAAACGGCTGCCCCCCCTCAGGCAGCGCTACCAGCAGATGAGGAGGAGTATGGTGAGGTTCCGGGCCTTGGTGCAGACGTACGTGAACCGGCGGCACTACCTCAAGGTACAGGCCGGGGCCGGGCCGCCTGCCTCGGGGCCCCGGGAGCGGGAGGAGACCGCGGGGGCCTGAGTCCGCATCCCCGCTCTGCCGCCCTCAGCCTCAGTTTCCCCGTCTGCCCTTGCGCGGTGGAGGGAGCGAAGTGGGGATAACCGGGTCTGGACGCCAGGACACGGCCTGGCGCGGGCTCGCGGCGGGGCCTCGGGTTACTGGGCGCGGCGGCGGCTCAGCCCGCTGCACATTCGGGAGGCCGGAGCGCCAGCCCGCCCCCCCCCCAAACAGCACCCGTGGCCAAAGGCGGGTCTGACCGCCAAGCGCCCAAGAAACACGCAGCTTTTTTTTGGAAGACTAAGTATATTTTATTTTATTTTTTCCTACAATCCCTCTTTTTTTTTAAATGTTACATTCGAAAAATGTAAGAGGCTCATGTATATGATATACTTCAATAAAAATAAAAACTAAAAAAAAGTTTTAAAAATAAATAAATAAAACATGAGGTTCTCACATCCCCGCCCCCCCACTCCTCCCGCATCAACAACCTCTTTCCTCATTGTGGCACGTTCACTGCATCTGGTGAGTACGTCTTGGAGCGCTGCTGCACCACATGGATAGCGGTTTACATTGTAGTTTACACTCTCCCCCGTCCACCCAGTGGGCCATGGCAGGACATGCAATGTCCAGCATCTGTCCCTGCAGCACCACCCAGGACAACTCTGAGTCCTGAAAACGCCCCACAGCACACCTCTTCCTCCCTCCCCCGCCCTCGGCACCTGCCGTGGCCGCTGTCCCCACACCAACGCTGCAGTTTCTTCCATTGCTAGTCCTGAAGGTTTCCTGGTGCATCAGAGGAGGGTCCGTCCCTCGGCCACCTCCCGGAAATCTCCCCCCCCCACCCCCACCCCCACCACCTCTCTCGTCCCTCCAAAGTCTTGCTCCCGCTGCCCTTGGCCGCCGCCTCCCTCTCGCTCTGTCCCTGCCCCTCACCCCGGTTCCCAGGCACACGTCTGCCTCGCCCTTCCCGCCTGTGAAGGGGGACAGTGGCCGCGGCTTGGCGAGCAGGCTCGAGGGGCCGCCACCCGCTCTGGGCCTGCCGCGGCCACCGCCGGCCCTTCCCGGCCTTGACCGTCTGCTCTCCTCCAGCTGAGGGCGGAGCGGCGGCGCCGGGCGGAGGAGGCGCGGCTGCGGGAGCAGGAGGTGGGTGCGGCCCTGGGGGGCAGCGCGGGCCGGAGGGAGGCGGGCGGTGAGGGGGGAGAGGGAGGCTGGGGGAGGTTGGGGGAGGCTGGGGGAGGTTGGGGGGGGCTGGGGCGGGCCTGGCCCTCACCGCACTCCCCCCCCCGCCCCCCAGGAGTTGAGCAAGCGGGAGGTGGTGGCCGTGGGGCACCTGGAGGTGCCGGCGGAGCTGGCCGCGCTCCTGCGCGCCGCGGCAGGTACGTCCCGCCGGGCGGTGGGGGGGGCCGGCTAGGGAGCAGGTGCCCCGACACCCCCCTGCTCTCCGCAGACCTCAGGCCGGCCCCGGCGCCCCGGGTGGCACCCGTGCGGACGCCCCGGCTGCAGGTGGAACCCCGCGTCTCGCTGCCCCTCGACATCAACAGCCACCCCATGGCCAAGTTCGTCCGGTGCCACTTCAAGGTAACGGCCGGCGTAGGTGCGAGGGGCCCTGGCCAGGGGGGCGCCGGCCAGTCCCAGCCGGCCCTGCCTCCCCCTGGAGCAGGGTTCTGGCGGGTCCCGTGGTTCCAGGTCTGGCCCCTTGCGGCCGGGCCTCAGGGGAGTCCGGGGCGGGCTCTCGGGTCTCGGGCGATGGCAGCTGGCCAAGGTGGCTGGAAGGTTCTCAAAAGCCGAGGAGTGGGCAGAGCCCCGCGTGCCGGACCCGCCCCGGCTGGCCTGGGGCTCCCCCGGCTCCCCCCACCGGCGCCTAAGGGCCAGTGTCTGCCCCGCTCCGAGCCTCAGTTTCCCCACCCGTTTGCTGGGGACCAGGCCCCACGCGCCCGCCCTCGCCCGCAGGAGCCCGCCTTCGGGATGCTGACGGCGCCTCTCAGGAAGCCCCTCACCTGGCTGCCCCCAGAGTTCCACGCCGAAGCTGTGGGCGTCTTCAAGCTGGTACGGGCCGGCCCAGGCCACCCCCACGCCGAGAGCCCCGCCTCAGGCCAGGCCGCGAGGGCCCCGCCCGCCCTCCCGGGCCCCCCAACCCCCACATGCGCGCCCTGTGCCTCCTCCTTGGGGGAGGGGCTGTAACACCAGCCAGCCGGCAGGGTGCCTCAGGGCCTCCCTGGAGCCTCTTGGGGACACCAAAAAATAAGTCCTGGTCCAGTCTGATGGGGGAGGCAGAGCAGTCCTGGCCAGTGAGAACCCAAAGTGTGGACAGAGGGAAGCACAGGGGCTTCTAGCCCAGCCCTGGGCAGTCAGAGAGGGCTTCCTGGACGAGGGGGTGTTGGAGCTGGACTGGAAGGAGGCATCAGAAATTTCCAGGCGGGGAGAGTGGAGAAGGCACAGAGAGCAGAGAAACCGATGTGGCCAGAACAGAGTCAGGTGGACAAGGGTGAGGGGTCAGCGAGGCCACCGTTGACAGACTCCAAGCTCAGATTTCATCCCAAGGGCATTAGGAAGCCAAGGAATGCGCTTAGCATGGGAGGGATGTGGTCACATCTGAATGTTAGAAAGACCCCTCTGGGGCCCAGAGCAGGAGGCAGGGGCTGTGGAGGCCCGCGGTGCAGGAAGGGCCTGGGGCGGGAGGGGAGCCACGGAAGGGAAGAAAGTCATTATTGACTTTGGATCTTGAGTCATCCCAAAGCTGGGATGAATCGTCTGATCATTTGGCATAGAATATGGCAATTGTATTGTGACATGGGGGGGGGACTTTTATACGGGTGGGGGGATACATGTTAAAGAGTACAGGGGACTTTTATATGGGTAGGGGGACGAATGTTCGAGTTGGGGGGCCTGCCAAGAACAGCCTTCCGAGAGCCCCAGGAGAACCCCTCTGTGGCCCAGATCCTGCGTTTCATGGGGGACCCCCAGCTGCGTGGCGCGCAGGAGAACATCTTGGGGAACTACATCGTGCAGAAGGGGCTGGCGGCGCCCGAGCTGCGGGACGAGATCCTGGCGCAGCTGGCCAACCAGGTGTGGCGCAACCCCAACGCCCGCAACGCCGAGCGCGGCTGGCTGCTGCTGGCCGCCTGCCTGGGCGCCTTCGTCCCCTCCCCGCGCCTCAGCAAGTACCTCCTCAAGTGAGCGGGGCGGCCGGGGCCGGGCGGGAGGACGGGGGCGGGGGCAGCAGGGCCCGGGCAGGCCGGGGGGCAGGTCTGCTTGGACGCCCCCCCAGGGAGGCGGGGGCTGCTCTCTGTCTCCGTGGGGCTCAGGGCAAGGGACACAAGGAGGACCCCACGGCAGAGGGTGGGTCGGAGTCAGGCAGACTGGACGAGGACTTCCAGAGCCCCGAGGACGGCAAGGTCAGGATGTAGGAAATTTGGAAAGGTCATAGGAGAGGAGTTCAGTGCATTGGCTGTGGCCTCCAGCAGCCGGGGTTCAAAACCCAGCTCAGCCGGGTGTGAGCTGTGTGACCTCGAGTAGATTATGTAGCCTCTCTGGGCCTCAGTGTCCTCACCTAAAAAATGGGCTCATGATGGTACCCACTTCCTAGGCTGCTGTGAGGCTTCAACACGGGAAGTACTGGGAACAGAGAAGAGCTCGGGCAGGCCCAGGGGCTGCAAATCCCAGCTCTGATCCTTACCAGCTGTGTGACCTGGAACGAGTCCCTGGCCCTCTCTGTGCCTGCTCCCTGCCTGGCCGGGGCGCAGCAGGCGGGCAGCTCATTTGGCCAGCCTTGTAAAGACTCTCGTGGCAGCTGTGGCTGGCTGTCGGGCACCTGCCTGTCTTCCCGGGCCCTCCTGGGCCCGGGCCTGAGGTTCCCTGTGGTAGCCACCCAGGCACCTGTCACCTGCTTCTCCCTCAGGGGTCAGGACAGAAGCCAGGCGTCGGGAGTGCCTGCCCCTGGCCAAGGTGGGGCTCGTGGCCCTAGTTCCCCAGCCATCTCCCACTGAGGCTCGGACAGGACAGATGGCCCACCCAGGGCTGCCTGGTGAAAGAGGGAGACACACGCCTGAGCAGGTCTGGTTCCAGGGCTCAGGGTCTTGTCCAGTGTGGCTGCAGACCCCACCCTGCCAATGACCTTCTGCTCCAACAAGCTTAGCTGGGCCAGCCTGGATCTGCTTTGGTCTATCCTTGGACCTCTGTGTGGCTAGCCTGGGAACCCCTTCAGCCCAGCCCTGGAGCTCCGGGCTAGCCTGAGACCCTCTTTAGCCCAGCCTGAGCCTTTGGAACCTCACCTTAGAGCTTTGGGCTAGCCTCAGCTCCCTCTTCCTCCCAGCCCCAACTCCTTTCCCCCCAGATTCGTGTCCGACCACGGGCGAGATGGCTTCCAGGCCGTGTGTCAGCACCGTCTCATGCAGGCCCTGGGCCGGGCCCAGCAGCAGGGCCCCGGCGCCGCCCGCTGCTTCCCCCCGACCCAGCTCGAGTGGAGGGCCACGCAGGAGAAGGCCGCCATGGCGCTGGATGTGAGCTGCTTCAACGGTGAGCCGCCCGCTCCCCTACCCCTCCTCCGCTCCTGGGATCAGAGGGGGCCACAAGCAGCTCTTGAACTGGCCCAGAGCTGGGGAAGAGCCCGCTCACACGCGCCTCTGGAAAAGAAGATGGGGGGGCTGGAGAACCTGGGACGGAGGAGGGGCCAATAAGGACACAGGGTCCAGGCGTCCAGGACGAGCGTGGGGGTGCCTGAGAGGAGGAGGAGGGAGAGGAGCTGCGAGGCCAGGCTTCAGACGCCCCAGAGCGAGCCGGCACCTGCCGCCCCCAGGGGACCAGCTCTCCTGCCCCGTGCACTGCTGGAGCACGGGAGAAGAGGTGGCTGGAGACGTCCTCAGGCACAGGTTGGCGCCGGGGGTACCCCCAGCCCAGCGTCCACCCCCGTGCCCCTGGGGGGCGGGAGCAATCCCCTCGTTCCCCAGGGGGGTCCACCCCGGCCACGCCCGGGGCTGGCTCACCTTCTCCGCCCGCGGGGCGGGGGGGGGGGGGGCCGCCCCCTGCTCCCGCCCGCCCCTCCCGGCTGTCCCCAGGGGCCTGGCGGACGGCTGGCGGGGCTGGACGGTGGCCCTGAGGCACGGGCTCCAGTGGGCGGAGCTGGCGGGCCACGACTACGTGCTGGACCTGGTGTCCGACCTGGAGCTGCTCGGCGACTTCCCGCGGCAGAAGTCCTACTTCATCGTGGGCGCCGCGGGGCCCCCGGCCGGCAGGGGGCGCCCCCGAGCGTAGGTGGCTCCCCGGGCGCCCCCTCGCGCGGACGGCCCCCCACCCTGGGCCACGGGCTCCGCCCTGAGGTTCCAAAGGGGGCTCCTCATAAAGGGAGAGAGTCGCCCCATTCCCGGGCTCAGGGGAGAGCTGGATGGGGGTGATGTAGGGGGTTGTGGGTCCCTGGGGGGGGGGTCCGCCGCTCCACGCCCCCTTCCCCACAGGGTATTTGGGAGCAGCTGGGATTCAGATGAGGAGGCAGCCCCCGGACCCCAGCCTCAGGAGCACACGCCCAAAGCGGCGCCCGGCCCCGATGGGTCCCGCAGCCACAACGAGGACAGTACAAATGGGGAAACTGAGGTCCAGAGAGGGACGGCAACCCACCAAGGTCACCCAGCCGCGGGCGGCCGCCTGGCTCGTGTGTGACCCTGGGGGCCGGGCGGGGGGGGAGTCCAGCGGGAGGAAAGGGCTTGACTTTGCTGTGTGCCCCCCGCCTCGCCCCACCCGCCAGGCTCAGACAGCTCTGGAGAGCCCCCCACGCCCCCCAGGGCGCTGGACTGCTACCTGGACAGCCTCTTCGACCCCGTGTTGTCCTGCGGGGATGCGGTACGGCGGGCAGGGGCCTAGGTACCCGCGCACGTGCCCGCGCAGGGTGGTGCGTCCGCGCAGCAGGGGCCATGGGGGGCGACCTCACCTGTCCCTTTCCTGGAGCATAGGCAAAAAGTGGGGGGGCGCTCACGGTTGGAAGGGCTCCTGGCTGACCCCAGAGGGACCCCCCACCCTGCCTGTGGGCGGAGCCGGCCCCCGGGCCATGGAGACCTAGCTGGCTGGGACGGGCCTTGGTCTCCAGGCTCTCGGGTCCCAGGTTTCAGAGACTCCCCAGGTGTCCTTGCCCACTCCAGGAACCCCCAGGGACCCCCCCCCCCACGACCCTCCCAGGGGCCCCCTGACACGCTGGGCATCTCTGAGCGGGACCCAGCCCCCCTGTGAGCTCAGTTTACACCCCGTGGAAGGGGGGATGGGTCAGAGCTTGCAGGGCTGTGAAGGGTGGGACGCACCCCCCCCCCCCCCCGGGGCCTGGGAAGGTGGCCGGTGTCAGATGCCCGTTGCCATGGACCTCGGGAGTTCAGGAGGAGGACACTCGAGCCACCCGCCCTCCGCAGGACTTGGAGAAGCCCACAGCCATCGCCTACCGCATGAAGGGCGGAGGCCAGCCTGGTGGAGGCGGCGGCGGCAGCCCCAGGGACGCCCCCAGGAGGCCCCCAGAGCCGAAGCCAAGTCAGTGCCCCCCCCCAGGGTGGCCCCAGGGTTGGGCGGGGCTGGGGCTACTTGCCCGTTCTCAGGTGCTAGAACGGAGGCCAGGATAGGGGGGACCCAAGGCGGGCAGCGTGGATGGCCTGCCACACCCCCCTCCCCCGTGCCCTCTCCTGTCCCCTCAAGTCCCAGGGCTGGACGCGTCCACGCTGGCTCTGCAGCAAGCCTTCATCCACCAACAGGCCGTGCTGCTGGTGAGCAGGCGGGGGCCCGGGGGGAGCCCCGGGAGCGGGGGTCGCCCCTGCCGCCAGGTCACACCCGCCGCCTCTCCCCAGGCCCGGGAGATGACCCTGCAGGCCCTGGCGCTCCAGCAGCAGCCCCTGAGCCCCGCCCCGGGATCCGCGCCCCCCGAGGTGAGCCCGGCCACCCCGCCAGGGGCCGAGGGGGCCCTGGAGAGCCGTACGGAGGCGTGCTGGGCCGCTCTGGGCGTCTCGGCCCCTCTCTGAGCCAGGACCGCCCTCGCCCTCTGCAGAAACCTCTGGCGCCAGAGGCCCGGCCCAAGGCTGTGGGCACTGGCCCCCCTGCCAAACCCGTGCTCCTGCGCCCCGCCCCCAAGCCCGTGGCCCCGGCCCCCCTGACCAAGGCCCCACGGCCCCCCGCCAAGCCCGTGGCGGCCCCCATTCTAGCTCAGGACTGCGCTGCTTCAGAAACCAGTGAGTCCCCGGCCTGGGGGGTGCGGGTGGGAGCTGGGCCTTGGGGCAGCGACTGGTGACTGTCACTTCTCTCCTTCCCTACCTGCCACCCGCAGCCTCGCCCTCCCCAGAGCTGGTCCGGCACTCGACACTCAACTCCCAGCACTTCCCTCAGCCCACGCAGCAGATCAAGGACATCGTGAGGCAGTACCAGCAGCAGCCCCGGGGCGGGCGGCCCGAGGCCCGCAGGTGAGCTCCAGCCCTCCAGCCGCTTCTGCTCGGCCTCAGCGTCCCATGCCGGTGCCAGCTGGTTCCTCCAGGCTGGGCCCAGCCTCCTCTAGCAGCCGATGAGCATCCTGGGACAGAAGGAGGCCCAGACACAGAGGTCTGTGCTGTGTGACCTCAGGCCAGTCGCAAACCCTCTCTGGGTCTCCCCCGTTTCCTCCTCGTTTATAATCACGGGGGATGGGGGCAGACGTTCCCTCTTATGGGAAGTCACGGCAGGGAGGGAGGGGGAGGCTCAGTGTCCAGCGCACCACGGCATGAAAACGTCTTGCAGGAAGGACGGTGGGAGGGTGTTTGTGAAGCGGCCAGACCCCCACGAGGAGGCCCTGCTCATCCTGAAGGGGCAAATGGCGCACGCGGTGGCCGCACCTGGCATCCAGGTGAGCGGCGTGGGAAGGCGGGGCCCGGGGTGGGACAGAAGACAACGCCCGGAGCTGGGGCGGCCTCGGAAACCAGCTCTTTCAACAAACCCTGCCCCCGCCCCCTGCCCCTCCGTGGGGCCCACCTGCCACGCCCTGAAGACCCTCTGTGGGGTGGGGACAGGTACCCAGCGAGGCTGTAGCTCTGGTGAGGCCGGTGACCAGTACCCCGAGGCCGTCTGTGGGGCCCACCCCAGGTGAGGGGCCCAGGAGGGGGGAGGGGCGAGTGGGCAGGGTGTTTGGGTGTCTGTGGAAGTTGGTGTGAGCACAGGTGAGCCCCACCTGGGTGCCAGTGGTGTGTGTACTTCGGGATGCCTGAGAGTTGTGTCATCAGAATATCAGCTCCTAGCACTGACTGCAGGCCAGGTCCACCTTGGTCTATACCACCGGCATGTTACGATGGAAGCACAGAGAGGTTAAGTGACTTGCCCAAGGCCACACAGCTCTGGAGTGTCGGAGCGGGGCTATAAACCCAGGCCTCTTGGTACAGAATGGGCGCCCTAACCTCTACCCCTCTGTTTCGCAGCAGCCACAATGACCTTAAAAGATATAAATCAGCTCACATGATGGCCCTGCCAAAAGCTCCTCAGCGGAGCCTCTGAGCGCCTGCGTGGTCTGCTTACCTCCCCAGCGTGGCTGGTCTCCAGCGCTCAGCCTGGCCGTTGCTGGCTGTGCCTGGAACGCGCCAAGCCCACGCCCGCCTCAGGGCCTTTGCACTTGCAGTCCCCACCGCCAGGAATGCTCTTTCAGCCCCTCTCTGCGTCCTCCTCATTCAGGACTCAGCTCAAACGCCCCCTCCTCAGAGCCCCGGACCACCCTGACGGGAGGACCCCCCTTACCACGCGCCCGCCTCCCCCCACCCCACTTCTTAGCGCCATGTGGTCGTTTCTGAGTAGGCTGTGCTCCCCACACCTTCCGTGAGATGCACACCGGCGGGGCTTGTATACAGAAGGCGCATTATAAGTGTGGAATGAAGGGGCTGGACCATAGGAGTGTGTGTGTGGATGAGGGGGGCGGGGCTTGTGGCCCGGCCCCCTCCCCAGGCTGCCCCTCCGGGCCGACGCGCAGCCCTGCCCCCCAGCCCCGCCGTCGCGGTCGCTGGAGCCCCCGGAGGAACCCGTGCAGACGCGGCTGCACCGCCTCGACAACCCCACCTTCTACGGCTACCAGGACGCCCCCTGGCGGATCTTCCTGCGCAAAGAGGTCCCCGGGCCGGAGCCAGGGCGGGGCGGGGCCAGGGGGCGGGGCCGAGGACGAAGGGGGCGGGGCTGAGGGCGGGGCTGGCGCTGAGGGCGAAGGGGCGGGGCTGCGCCCTGGGGGCGGGGCCTGGCTGGAGCCCGGCGAGGTGGCCGCTGGCAGGTGCCCACTGAAGCGTCCCCCGCAGGTGTTTTATCCCAAGGACAGCTACAGCCACCCTGTGCAGCTAGACCTCCTGTTCCGGCAGGTGAGGCCCCGCCTTCCCTTTCTGCCTCGGTCTCCCCAGCAGGCAGTCCACGGCTCAGAGAATAGGCTGGCTCCAATTCTGCCTCCTGCATTCTGGGACTTGGGGGCCTTGCCCGGGGTGCAGGGCTGCTCTCCTGAGACCCTCGGCCCCGCAGACAGGGTCAGCAGCCCCCCGATTCGATCTAACCAGAGTCACAGCTTGTGCAAAGGTTCGCTGGGGCCCGAGGTCAAATCCGAGCCCCACTGGATAGTTTGGGAGTCTGCAGCCTGGGAGGGGTGGCATGCCCCTGTGCGGATAAGGAGACGAGAGAGGCTTCCTTGAGGTGGGAGCTGATGGACACGGATGCTTGGGTTTACAGGTGGTCATCTGCATAAACACTGTTGCATAAACAGGATCCCCCCTCCCACGATCCCACCTACCCCAGAACAGCCCAGCCTGGGCCACCTGGCCCACCTGCGCCGTGCCCGTTCCCACAGATCCTGCATGACACGTTTTCAGAGGCCTGCCTGCGGATCTCCCAGGACGAGAGGCGCCAGATGAAGGCCCTATTTGGTATTGCAGGGGGAGGGAAGGCGCGTTGCCCCCCGGGGGGCAGCCAGAGCCTCAGCCTGCCTCCACTTTGCCCCCAGGCCCCCTGCTCGCTGTGCCCTGGCCTCTCACAAGGGGCCAGGCATGGGCCCCGCCCCCGACCTGCCGGTGGGCCTGGCCACCCTGCCCGAGCCTGGGTCTCAGTTTCCCAGCATGCCCAGCGAGAACACACTTCCTGCTGGGTGCCGGGGTGCGGTGGGGAGAGGGTCCTGACCCCCCGCTGGCCTCCTGTAGCCCAGAACCAGCTGGACACGCAGAGGCCCATGGTGACGGAGAGTGTGAAGCGGGCGGTGGTCAGCGTCGCCCGCGACAGCTGGGAGGTCTACTTTTCCCGCCTCTTCCCCGCCACGGTGCGAGCCGCCTGCCCTCCTCCCGCCCGCCCACCTGCTTGGCAGATTCGGGGATGAGGCTAGAAGACCCTCACGTGCCCCCCTTCCCCACCCCCAGGGCAGCGTGGGCACGGGCGTGCAGATCCTAGCTGTCTCCCACAATGGCGTCAAGCTCCTGAGGATGGCCAAGGGCAGCCGCGAGGCCAGCGGGCAGCTGCAGGTCCTGCGCACGTACAGGTGACCGGCACGCGGCGGGAGTCGGACTGCCCGGAGCCTGGGACCACGGGACCTTGGGGCAGCTGCTGACCGAGAGCCTGTGATGTGCCAGGGCCTGTGCCAAGCCCTTTCATGGAGCCCGTTTTAGAGAGGGGGGAAACTGAGGCACAGAGAGTCTTGACTCTCACACAGCCAGGAAGGCAATGAGTGAGAAGCGCACGCCCCCATCCTATCTCTGAGACCCCACCCCAGCCTGCTGGCGCAGTGGGACAAGTGCGCTGTAAATTACCGAACTTTGGTATAATCGGCCAGCAGCCCCTTTTTTTCTTTATAACCCAATGACAGGGGAGGAAACTCGCTCATCCGCTGGGCGAAAGCTTGGAAAGATGGAGAGGATTTGGCCAATGGGTGAAAGAGACAGACTTGGGCAGGCAAAACCTGGGAGGGTGGCCCACACGGCAAGGGGTGAGAGGGGCAGGAGCGTGGATTCCCAGGGCGAAGGGCAGTGAGGCTGGGGCCACCAAGGGGTAAGAGAGGAGAGGTCGCACGGGGGCTGGCCTGATGGGGCTGAGAGCACCGGGAGGCAGACAGGTGAGACCGGGTTGGCGGGTAGGGGCAGAGGGAGGGCAGGAGCAGCGGGGTGGGGGGCCCCCTCTGGCCATGGAGGCCGCGCCCTCACGCCACCCTCCCGGCCTGCAGCTTTGCGGACATCCTGTTTGTGACCCTCCCCTCCCAGAACATGCTGGAGTTCAACTTGGCCAGCGAGAAGGTCATCCTCTTCTCAGCCCGAGCCCACCAGGTCAAGGCCCTGGTGGACGACTTCATCCTGGAGCTGAAAAAGGTCAAGGGATCCCCTGCCCAGGCCCCCACCCCCACCCCCACCAGGGGTCAAGGGCACCCAAGAACAGGGCTCTCCCACCCTGGACGTACACCAGCCACGCCTGCTTAGGGACGTGTGCACGCGTGAGTGTGGGCCGGTGCCCGCTGCTTAGACTTGCTGATGCCTGCGGGCCTTTGCTCACGCCTTCCACCAGGAATGCCCTTTCTGCCTTTGCTCCTTCAGCAAACCTTTCTTTTATTTTCTCCCCCTCCACCTCCCCTACTCCTCCTCCGCCCCCACCCTGCTGTTTTTGCCATCTGTGTCCATGTGCTGTGTGATCTTCTGTTTCTATTTCTCTTTTTGTCTCCTCTTCTCGTCTTTCTCCTTTAAGATTCACCGGGATTCGATCCTGGCGGCCTCTGATGGGAAGAGAGGTTCCCTGTCACTTGCGCCACCTCACTTCCTGGTCTCTGCTGTGCTTCACCTTGACTCTCCCCTTCCTCTCTCTTTTTTGTTGCGTCATCATCTTGCGGCGTGACTCATTTGCGCGGGCACCAGCTCACTGCCCAGGCATTCGGCTTGCTGTGCGGGCACGCAGCTCGCCGCGCGGGCACTTGCGCGGGCACTCGGCTCACCATGCAGGCACTCATGGGCACTCAGCTCACCGCGTGGGCACTCGGCTCGCCATGCGGGCGCCCACACAGGCGCTCAGCTCGTCGCACAGGCGCTCAGCTCTCCATGTGGGCACTGGCTCGCCGCTCAGGCACGCTTTCTCGTCTTCTTTTCCACCAGGAGGCCCCAGGGTTCGAACCCGGGTCCTCCCATATGGTAGGGAGAGGCCCTTTCACTTGAGCCAC
Source organism: Dasypus novemcinctus (assembly GCF_030445035.2). NCBI lineage: Eukaryota > Metazoa > Chordata > Mammalia > Cingulata > Dasypodidae > Dasypus > Dasypus novemcinctus. The sequence goes on from NC_080693.1 coordinate 14,482,738, forward strand.
ATCTGCTTGCCCAGCAAACCTTTCTCTTTTTTTTCTGTTTTTCTTTTTTTCTTTCAGCAAACCTTTCTTGGTGCCTCTGGGAGGGGTGGGCAGAGCATCTCCTCTGAGCCCAGTAGCTAGTTGCGTCCCTCACTCGCCAGCACTGATCACACTGCCCAGATTGGGCAGCTGCCCCCCAGGCCTGACGCAGGCCCCCTCTGTCCAGCAGCTGGCCCAGGCAGGCCTTGCTGGGGGAGGTTGGATGAGCGATTGGGGGGTGAGGCGTTTGGGTGTGTCCTGCTGGCCTCCTGCCCCCAGGCCTGCGCCAGGCTGTTCCTTCTACCTGGAATACCCTTGCCCCTACTGGCCTAGGGAATGCTTCCTCCCCTCCCCCTGCCGATGATGGACGAGCCCACGGGAGGGGCCGGCGAGTGGCGCCGGGCCTCGGAGGGGCCTGAAGCCCCTCACTCTGCGCCCTGGCTGGCCCAGGACTCGGACTACGTGGTGGCTGTGAGGAACTTCCTGCCGGAGGACCCGGCGCTGCTGGCCTTCCACAAGGGCGACATCATCCACCTGCAGCCCCTGGAGCCGCCCCGCGTGGGTCAGCGCCGCGTGGGGCGGGGCGGGCCCTGTGTGTGTGTGTGTGTGTGTGTGTGTGTGTCCGCGCTGACGTAAGCCCCGCCCGCAGGCTACAGCGCGGGCTGCGTCGTGCGCAAGAAGGTGGTGTACCTGGAGGAGCTGCGGCGCAGGGGCCCCGACTTCGGTGGGCATCCTGGGATACCCCCAGCTCTGGAAACCCAAACAGGGCTCCTCCGGGCTCCACGCATTTACACCGCAGACACCTCCGGGGGGCGGGGATCTCGGGGCCCCAAAGGGACCATCTCCTAAGATGCCCTCCTTGGCCCGCCTGTCCCTCCTGGTAGCCATCCAGTCGGGCCCCCTGCCTGCGTATTTGGGGGTTCACTGCGGGCTCAAGCCTGTCCACGTTTGTGGTCTGAGGCTTTTTCTGGTTCTTTGCCTATCACCGCTCATAAAAGCTGCTTTATCTTTTGCACCATCTCCCCCTACCGTTCTGAGCCCTGGGCCTCAGTGTCCTCATCTGTGAAGTGGGCTCCAGGGACGGGTGAAGGAGACACCGGCATGACCCTAAAATGCCCCCAATCCCAAGACAGCCCCCCCCCCCCCCCCGTTTGCTCAGGCCCTTCCCCCGCCCCCTAGGCTGGCGGTTCGGGGCCGTCCACGGGCGCGTGGGCCGCTTCCCCTCCGAGCTGGTGCAGCCCGCGGCCGCCCCGGACTTCCTGCAGCTGCCCGCAGAGCCGGGCCGGGGTCGGGCGGCCGCCGTGGCCGCCGCCGTGGCCTCCGCCGCCGCGGCCCGGGAGGTGGGCCGCCGGAGACAGGTGCGGCCGGGCGCGGGGTGGGGGCAGTCCTGGGCGGGCGGGGACGGCGAGGGGGCAAGCGGGCCCGCGGGAGGCGGAGGGGCGGCCGCAAGGTCAGCCCGGGCCCCTGGGGCGGCGAGACGGGGTGGGGAAGAGTGCGGGGCAGTGGAGACCAGCCCCCTCCAGGTGAAGCCACCAGGATGGGGCGGGGCCAGGTGAGAGGGCCAAGCCAGGCTTTTGGGGTGCAGCAAGTCAAACTAAGTAGGGACGGCGGGGTCAGCGGGGACAAGGACGTTGGGCAGCCAATGGGGGCAAAGGAGGCCTGGGTGGTGGGCGTGGCCAGTGGGACGGGGCGTGGCCATCCGCAAGCGGGTGTGGCCAAGCGGAGTGGGCGGGACCGGCTGGACGGGGCGTGGCCATCCGCAAGTGGGTGTGGCCAAGCGGAGTGGGCGTGCCCGGCTGGACGGGGCGCGCGGGGCCAGGTCTGCAGCCCCTCTCCTCCTTCCCGCAGGGTCCCCTAGCCAGGGCCGACTCCGCTGACCGGCCTGAGGACGGCCTGGCCCCGCCACCGCACACGATGCTCGAGTTTGCCCAGAAGTATTTCCGAGACCCTCAGAGGAGGACCCAGTGAGTGGCGGGGCCATCTGGGGCTCCTTGCACCTCCCACGCTGGGGGCGGCCCGGTGGTCCCGCTTCCGGTGGGCGGGAGACGAGACTCCCCTGGGTGTGAGGCGCAGCCGCAGCTGCAGCCTCTGGGGGCGCTACCTGCCTGGTTGACCCGCATGGGGTCCAGAGCTCTCCGGCCTTCCCCGCTTGGAACGAAGGATGAGGCGCCGGGCAGGGAGGCAGGACTGGCCAGCAGCCTCCACCTCCTGTCGCAGGGATGGCCTCAGGCTGAAATCCAAGGAAGGCCGGGAGTCCAGAGCCTTGGAGGACATGCTTTGCTTCACCAAGGTGCCCTGCCCTGGGCCTCGATTTCCCCACGTGGAAAATGGTGATGCCAGATCCCCCTCCCGGGCCCTGTCCTCCTGGAGACCCCCTCCTCCCCAGCTCTCAGACCCAATCGCAGCACCCAGAGGGGCCCGGACTCCTCGCAGGCGTCGGGCTTTTGGTGGCATGCACCCTCCTGTGATTATCTGGCCTCGAAACACCCTGCACGCCCCTCTGTCCTGACCTGCTGCATCACAGCCCCTCCCCCGCCCCTCAGACCCCGCTCCAGGAATCCCTCATTGAACTCAGCGACAGCGGCCTCAACAGGATGGCGGTGGACATGTTCCTAGGTGGGTGGGGGGCGGCGGCCGGGGCCCTGGGCTGGTGGGATCCCGGGCTGGGTGGCCGCGTCCCATCACCACTGCTGTCTGGTTCTCAGGCCGCGGGGCCTCTTGAGGAGAACAGAAGCTCCCTGCTGCCCCTTGCCGGAAGCCTCCCAGGGAGGGCCCCCCGGGGGCGGGGAGGGCGGGGCAGGCCTGAGTGGGAGAGGTCTTCCCACAGCTGTGATGAGGTTCATGGGCGACGCCCCGCTGAAGGGCCAGAGCGAACTGGATGTGCTGTGCGCCCTCCTGAAGGTGGGTCCTGCCCGCCCGCCTCCCCGCTCCTGCTCCGCGACGCCGCGTCCCCACCTGCCACCCAGAGGGACATGGGGGCGGGAAGTCTCTCCTGTGGTCCAAAGAGGAGTGCCTCCCGTGGGTGGGCCCCGTTCTCATGCACCTGCTATGTGGCACGCCCTCCTGGCACCTCCTGGCCGTGTGACCCAGCCTGTCCCCTCTCCAGCTGTGTGCAGACCACGAGGTCATGCGGGACGAGTGTTACTGCCAGGTCGTGAAGCAGGTCACCGGTAACACGAGCACCAAGCAGTGAGTGAGCCTTGGCACCCGCCTCCACGGTCCACAAGCTCCGGGAGGGGCCTTCCGTGCCCGGGCCTGTCCCAGCCCAGCTCCTCTCCACCTCGTTCTCTTCTTCACTCACATGTTCTTGGGCACGTGGGGCAAGTCATTCCTGCTCTCGTTTGTATATTGTTTTTTATTTTAGGAGGTACCGGGGATTGAACCTGGGACCTCGTACATGGGAGACAGATGCTCAACCATTGAGCTATACCCACTCCCCATTTCTGTTCTCTGAGCTTCAGTGCCCTCCTCTGTGAAATGACAATGATGCTGTGTAAGCCGGGACTCTTGGTTGCAAGTGACAGCAACCCAACTCGAGCTGGTTTAAGCAAAAAAGGAAAGTGAATGGTTCAGGTAACAGAAAACTCGGTGAGCATGTGGCTTCAGGCATAGCTGGACCCAGGTGTCACAGGAAGCAGCCTTCCTTCATCTCTTGGTCCTGCTTTCCTCTGCACTGGTGTCATCCCCAGGCAGCCTCTCCATAGGCTGGCAAGGTGGCAGTTCCAGGGAGGCATCTGAGCTAGCAAACCCAGGGGAAAGGAAGATAGCCAGAACAAATATTTACAACAAAAGTCCCCAACCCACCTGACTTTCTTTGGCCTGGCTTGGTCACCAGCCCTCCCTGAACCAAACACAACAGGGGAGGTACAGCATTCTGATTGGCTAGACCCAGGTCACATGCCCATCCTCAAACCAATCACTATAGAGGGAAGCTGTGCTCTAATTGGCCAGACCTGGATCTTTTGGCCATCCCTAAACCAATTGCTGTGAGTGTTCTAATTGGCAATGGTCCACGCCCATCTCCACAACAGTTTGGGCAACTACTTAGAGAGGGCAGTTTCTCCCCAAAGGAAGTGCCCAGACACCAGAAGTCCCCACATATGACACCCTCATCCCCAGGGCAGTGTGAGGACAGGTTACTTCATCTCCCACAGGGCCAGCATACATTAGGTGCCCAATGTGTGCCCTGCTCTTGTTACCACCAGGCCCACTTCCCTCTACTTCTTGCACTTGCCTTCCAGCCGCTCAGGACTTTTTGAACCGCCGTGCTTCTCCCTCCCCTCGTCCCCAGGCCAGCTGCCTCTGCGCAGCCCGGCAGATGCCAAACCCGTGGCCTCCTGCAAGGACCTTCACCCAGAAATGTCCCCAGAGATGTCCTCCCCCGGGGAAGATCAGTTTCTTTCCCCCAGCCCTCTTCCTTCCCTGGCTTCCCAAGCGTAGCTCGCCTTCTGCATGCCTGGGAACTGGAGACCCCCAGACCCATCCCAAGAGACCCCTGGCCCGGCTCTCCAGTGCATGGCCACGTGTGACATGGCCCTGTGCGTGTGTCCCCGCAGGGACAGCTGCCAGCGAGGCTGGAGGCTGCTGTACATCGTGGCTGCCTACCACAGCTGCTCGGACGTCCTCCGGCCCCACCTCGTCCGCTTCCTCCAGCACGCCAGCCGGGCCCCAGGCCTGCCCTTCCAGGGTGAGGGCTCAGCGAGCGGGATGCACAGCTGGGCGTCTCTCCGCCCGGGGCAGCTGGGTGGGCCGCCAACGGGAGGGCGGCCTGCGCCGGGTCTCCTCATCCGAAGTCACTGCTCAAACATCTGTTAAGTCACTGCTCATCTGTAGAGGTCCCATGGGTGCGGGGCACGCGGCGGGCGGGGGGAGGGGGGGCTTCCTGGTGGAGGAGGTTGCGCCTGGGTCCTGGACACGTGGGAGCGGCCTCCAGGTGCAGCAAGGGTCAGGAGCGCAGGCTGGAAGGTGGGAATGGGGGGTGCGAGTGAGAAGGGAGAGTGAGGCGGGGGAGAGCCTGCAGCGCTGGGCTGAGCCCAGCTCCTCTGACTGTGGGGCATTGGCAAGGCTTCTTTTTAAAATTCAAACGTTATTTCAAATTCAAACATTAAAATAAGAGGCAAAAGGCAGCTTAGCAAGCTGTGGACCCCTCATAGACCCTGGCCACTCCGTCCCACTTAGAACTCTTTCCGGGGTCAGGGTAACCCTAACAGGCCTCCCATTGGACCCCTGAGAACTAAGAGGTGGGGCTCGTGAGGTGACCAATCAGAAGAGCACACAGCTGGGCCCCCCACCATTAGGAAAGGGAGGGGGGAGGGTCCCAAAGGCCCCACCCGGGGCCCCACGTGCATCTCTCTGCCCGTAGCACGCTGGGACCCGTGGCTTGGGTTGTGGACTTACCTCTTTTCTCATTTCTTCATAATCTCTCTATTCCCTCGCCTACCCTAAAAAACAACAACAAAAACAAACAAAAAACTACGGAAGCCTTACTCTAAAAAGTTCTGTCGGGGCGCTTTTACCTCATCTGCCTCTAAACCCAAACGCAGGGGGAGCGGGTGGAGAGCAGGTGGTGGAGCGCCTGGCGGCCACGTCCAAGGTCCTAACTCCAGCCTCCGTACCTCCTGAAAATAAACCAACAAAAACAAACTCAGTGTTCCCGCCGGTGTTCAGAAAGATGCACAGGTGAACACGGATTGGTTAAATAACATGTTCAAGGTCTCCTTGCTAATGAGGGAAATGAAGAAGAGAAAAAAAATCATATTCACGTCTCATGAAACCCAACCCCATTTTTTTTTTACCTTTAGCATTAATATAGTACCTTCTTTGCTTTTGTGACAAAAATATTACAATGTTGTTGTTATTTATAGTGTCTAGGTTGTACTATTTTTGCAGCAAGGCTTTTGAGTGGGTCTGGGCAAGGGGAGCCCCAAAGCTGGTTGACAGAGTGTCCACCTTCCCCCACCTTGGAGTATGGAGGAAGGGGCTGCTCCCCAGGTCCCACACCCAGCCCTGTTTCCATAGCAACCCCTTCATTCACAGAGGCTGGGGCTCCTGCAGGCTGCATGGAAGCCATGAAGGAAGTAGGGGTCCTCGTCCCCTCTGCCATTGAATCAGCCTCTTTGATTCAATTAGCAAACATTCCCAAGCCCAAAGAGGGGCTCCCAGCTCCGTGACGGCAGCAGAAGGGCCCTGACCCCTCGGCTCGTCCCCTTCCTGGTTGAAGCCCCATTTCAGAATAGTCATCGGGGAGGACACTGCTCACCCCAGAGAAATGGAGCGGCGAGGGTGGGCTTCTCGGTCCTGGCGTGTCGGGGCGAGGGAGGGGTTGGCTGGGGGCTCCCCAGCTCAGGGCCAGCCATGGCGTGCAGAGCCGGGGCGGGAAGTCGGCTCGAGACAGGACCCCCCTGCCGAGGCTGCCCCCCCTCGCATGCACGTGGTCCTACCTGAGCATGCCCGGGATCCCCCCGGCTTGGGGACCGCCAGGGCCCCGGGCCCAGCCTCTTGTCCCACGGCATCAACGTGGGCACCAGCCGTTTCCAGAGCTCACAGGCAGCCAGGGGGACTTGGGAGCTGGGCAAAAGGCCTATCCATGCAAGGAGTGGAGGGGGGTGCTCTGAGTTCGAATCCAGCCCTTCGGCTCTGCTCATGCCCTGGGGCGAATCTCTGTACCTCCGCTCTAAAATGGGGGAGAGGGTGTGGTGGACTCAGGACTGCAGCCCACCACGGGCGAGGATGTGACCCCCTGTCTTTGCAGGGATCGCCAAGGCCTGTGAGCAGAACCTGCAGAAGACCCTGCGCTTCGGGGGCCGCCTGGAGCTCCCCAGCGGCATGGAGCTTCGGGCCATGCTGGTGAGCCCTGGCCCGGGGCGGGGAGGTGGCGTGGGACCAGGCTTCCCTGGTACATGCCTGTGGCCCTGCACGAGCCTGCCCTGGACTCCTGGGCTTGGGAGCCACCAGCACCCTGGGCTCATGACCCAGCCTCTCTACCCTCCCGCTCCCCCAACGCCCAGGCCGGCCGAAGTTCCAAGAGGCAGCTCTTTCTTCTTCCCGGAGGCCTCGAACGCCACCTCAAAATCAAAACGTGCACCGTAAGTTAGGCCCTTGGGCGGGCCGCCGTGGAAGGGCGGGGGCGCCCCAGCCTCCTGCGGTGGGGGCGGGCCCCCAAGGGTGCCCAGCCTCTCCCGGGCTCTCACACGGCCCCGTGGGCAGGAGTTGTTTCGCAAAAGCATGAACCGAGGCTCAGAGAACTTACGCCTCCTGTCGGGCGCAGAACGGGGGAGGTGGGACAGAATTCGAACTCACGTCTCAGACTCTCAGGGCCATTCTCTGTCCCTGCATGAGGCTGGTTTTCAGAGACCTTGGGGGGCTTGGTTCTCCACCTCTGTGAAGAAGGGGTGAGGAGCTCAGGGGGAACAGAGTCAGCCCCCCCTGCACACCTTGCCCCCCCCCACAGGTGGCCCTGGACGTGGTGGAGGAGATCTGTGCAGAGATGGCTCTGACGCGCAGCGAGGCCTTCGACGAGTATGTCATCTTCGTTGTCACCAACCGAGGTGAGCGGCTAGGGAGACCGAGGCTGCTGGGCTCACTCTCACCACCAGGCTTTGCCCGGGAGGCCCCTGGGCCCCAGCCCGCCTCCGCGTGGAAATTCCTCTCTGCGCACCAAGTCCCCCCAGCCCTCTGACTCCTGCTCTGCCTTGTTTGGGCTACGAGCCTGTCTCACCTCCCAGACGGAGTGCATGGAGGGCAGGGGCCCTCCGATTCCTTGTTCGGTGCCGTTGGGGCTGGGGGGGATGTGGGATGACATCACCCTGCCCTCCAGGAGCTTACATCCTGGGGAAGGTTTCCCTTAGTAGGCCGAAAAGTCTGAGCACTTTTCCAGCATCCTAGTTCTTAATTGTGGCTACAGGACTCCCCTCCTGTGGTCTCACCAGGGCCCGCTGGGACCCTGGGGGACCGCCGGGCCATCCAAGCCCTGTCCACCTGCTGCCCGCCCCCTTCCAGACCTTGGCCTTGCCTCCAGCCGCCTCCGACCAGCTCCTCCCACTGCCATCTTCATCCCCCAACCGTGCACCCTCCAATCTGCAGGAGTGGGTCCCCAAAAGGTCTCCATTGCTGACATTTCCGGGGGCAGATCCTATGTCCCAGCAGGCCCAGTCCACAGCACATCATTCTATGAGCTGTATTTTTTTATTTTTTAGATTTATTTTATTTATTTATCCCCCCCCACCCTTGCCTATTGCTTGTGGTCTGCTGTGTCCATTCACTGTGCATTCTTGTCTGCGTGTCTCTCTTTGTTGCGTCCATCTTGCTGCACCAGCTCTCTGCGAGCGTGGGCCATCAGCTCTCAGCGGCACATGGGCCAGCCTGCCTTCACAAGGAGGCCCCGGGACGTGAACCCAGGGCCTCCCACATGGTAGACGGGAGCCCAGTCGATTGCGTCGCATCCGCTTCCCTCTATGAGCTCTTTTTTTTTTTTAATTTCTCTCCCCACCTTCCCTGTTGTCTGCTCTCTGTGTCCATTCACTGTGTGTTCCTCTGTGTCCGATTGTATTCTCATCAAGCGGCACTGGAGATCTGTGTCTCTCTTTGTTGCATCATCTTGCTGCATCAGCTCTCCGTGTGTGTGGCACCACTCCTGGGTAGGCTGCAGTTTCGTGCGAGGCAGCTCTCCTTGCACAGGACCCACTCCTTGTGCGGGGGGCACCCTTATGCGGGGACGCCCCTTGCGCGCATCAGCACTGCATGTGGGCCAGCTCACCACTCGGGTCAGGAGGCCCTGGGTTTGAACCCTGGACCTCCAATGTGGTAGGCAGACGCTCTATCTGTTGAGCCACATCCGCTTCCCTCTATTGTGGGCAGCTGCGGGCCTCTGGGAGGGTCGACGCGGATGGCCGGGTGAGCTCTCCGGACGGGGGCTGCCCCACGGTTAAAGGAGAGGAGGGGAGTCGGCACGAAGCCGTTGGGCCCTCGCTCTCTCCGCTCAGGCACGAGGGATGCGCGGTGCAAGCAAAAACACCACGGAGACGAGGTCTAGGCACAAGTCTGATTTATTGTAGAAGGGGACATGGTTTTATAGGGTCTAGGGATACGTAAAGGGACTTGATTGGTGCCGGCGGGTGCTGTTGCTTGCGTAGGCGGTTACTGGACAGTAGGCAGTTACTGGACAGTAGGCGGCTAAGGGGTTAGGAGCAAGGGAGGGGAAGGGGAAAGTGTGGGCTGTCTAGATAACGGCTAGGCGGAAGACGGAGAAGGAGAGAAGGAGGGGCAGCGCCGGCTGCCATACTGGGCGGGAAGGAGACGGAGACACTCTATGAGCTCTTTTAATCGCCATGACAACCCTGTGACGTGGATGGGGAAACCGAGGCCAAGGAGGTTGTATTAGTCGCCTATCGCCACTCCAACAAATGCCGGCAAACTTAGTGGCTGTAACCACAGGTTGGTGTGGAGGTGAGACCTCCTGCAATTCAAGTGAGGGCAGGGCTGCCTTCCTTCTGGGGCTCCAGGGAAAAGCCGTTCCGGGCGGCTGCCCGCGTTCCTCGGCTCGTACCTCTCTCTCCATCCTCGCAGCCCGCAGCCCGGCATCTTTAAATGTCTCCCTCTTTAATTTAAGGCAGGATTTCTCTATAAGCCTACAACTTTTCTTGAAAATAGGTATCTCCCTCCCTCTCTCTGACTGCGGCTTCCGTGGTCACATCTTCCTGCCTCCCTCTGCTCGAGTTGCCGCATTTCCTTCTCCAGCCCCGACCGGGCGACAACCCTCATGGTGATAGTGGGACCCCTGGGCCATCCAGGATCATCTCCCCACCTCGCGGCCCTTCAGTTAATCCCATCCGCAAAACCCCCTGTTGCCGTGTAAAGTCACACCCACAAATTCCGGGGGTTCCGGGATTCGGATGCGGGTATTTTAGGGGGCCGTGATTCAGCTGAGACAGGCCAGGCGACTTACTGGAGGTCTCACCGTTGGAATTCGCGCCCGGGCCGCGTGGCCTCCGGAGCCTGGGCTCTTGTCATCTCACCGTTTTTCCTGTCTTCGGTAAAAAGTTTCCGAAGGCGTGGGGCGGGGGTGGCAGAAATGTCGGTGCGGGACGGGAAACCCGAAGCCTCCCGCAGGCGAGCACAGCGCCGGTGCCAGACGCGGGCCTTCCCACCCCCTGGTGCGTTCAGACCTCGCCTCGGGCACCCCTCCGGAAGGAGTTTCCCCGGAAGGCACCCCCTGGTCCCGGGACCTGAAGTCCCTCGTGCTTCTCTTTGTCCCTGGTCTCCTCTGGAAGGAGCTGGAGCTTTCTCCGAGCATAACCCAGGGCCCTTTCCCAGACACAGGCTGGCCTCCTCCTCGAGCCAGAGGAGTGTGGCTTGTGGCCCTGAACTGTGACCCGACGCCGGGCACCCCCCGCCACAGCGCCCCTTTCATAAGGAGACCGGCGCCCCAGGCGAGGCGTCACCTCGGGGGCTGGCCGGGGTCCGCCCGCGCCGCCAGCCCTCGCCCCGGCCCTCCGCAGGCCAGCAGGTGCGCCCGCTGGGCCGCCGCGCCTACATCCTGGACGTGGCCGCGGAGATGGAGCGGGTGGACGGCGGCTACACGCTGTGGTTCCGGCGCACGCTCTGGGATCAGCCGCTCAAGTTCGAGAACGAGCTGTACGTGACGATGCACTACCACCAGGTCAGGCGCTCTAGAACCTCCCGGGCCCGCAAGGTCAGACCCCTCAGCCTCGGCGTTCGAGGCCTTGGGGATCCGGGCCCGCCCCCCCTCCCCGGAACTTTCCCTAGAGACCAGTCAAGTCTCTGTCCCCTCCCCGCCTGCCCTCTGGCCTCTGCACGTTGTCACCTCCAGTGGGTCTGCCCTGTCTGCTCTCCTGTGTCCCTGCTTTTCTCAGTGCCCCCTCACCCCCCCCCCCAAAAGGCTTCCTACCAAACAGCTCCTCTTTTCCTCTTTTCCTCCCTTCCCCAGATGGCCTCTTCCTCTGAGCCCTTGACCTGAGCTGGGTGTGGCTAGGATTGTTATTTTTGTCTTCCTGTTCTTTTCCTTTGAGACTTGCCAGTCCTCTAAGTCAGGATCAAGGGTTTTTTACAAAATCGCCTCCTGTCTTGCAGAGGTTGGGTCTTTCTATAGGTAGTCAGGTGTGACGAGGACGAGTGACCCCAGGGACGTGTGAAAGAAAGGTTTATTAGGACGTACGGCTCCTAGGACAGACCAGAGCCGCCGGCTTCACGGGGTCCCCCGGGAGACGCGTCAGGAGGCTGGTGGTGGCAGGAGCCCAGCTGGGATGCAGGGAGGAGCGAGAGAAGCTGCTTACCTCGTGTTAGCAGGTGTCAGGGGTGGTCGCCCCGGCACCAAACAGCTGGGTCTAAGATGCCGAGGCAAAAAAAACAACAACACAAAATTAATTCACCAAATGCAAGGAATGTGCAGTGATGAGGGAGTTGTTGATGTGGGAGGAGTAGGGGGTGGGGTATGTGGGAACCTCTTGTATTTTTTAATGGAACATTTTTTGTGATTTATATATCTCTTTAAAAAAAGACAATTTAATAAAAATATATATAATAAAAATACAATTTAAAAATTAAGTATTTAGGAGGGAGGCATGCGACAGGGTGACAAGCCCCTCATTTTCATCCACCACACCCCCTGTGCCAAAATACGCGGCAGGCACTTGGGATGGAGCGCAGGTGTTTCCGTGTAACTGGCGCTTCCTTTTATGGCAAGTCCAGGGACCAATGAGAGTCACTTCACTTTTGCGGCCACATGGTGTCGCTATGGAGACGCGCCCCGGGCAGCCGGCTCGGGCGCCACGCCGTGTAGGCTGTGGACTCAGCGGCCTCCCAGCGGGAACTTGTTAAGATGCAGATTCTCAAGTCCCACCCCAGATGTGCCGGATGAGAATCTCTGGGGTGCAACCCTGCAGTCCCCTGGGTTGTTGGTTTTTTTTTTTAATGGAGGTAAGATCCACAGAACATGAAGGTAACCATTTTAAAGTGCACAATTTCGTGGCTCTTCGTATATTCACAACGTTGTGCAACCATCACCTCTATTTAGTTCCAGAACATTCCCATCACCCCAAAAGGAAGCACCCATGAAGCTGTTACTCCCATGTCCCACTCCCCAGCAACCACTGCTCTGCCTTCTGTCCCTGCGGGTTGACCAGTAAGCTGTAGTCCCTAGCCCTGTAGGTGACTCTGTGATCTAGGTGACAGCACTGGCTTGGTGCACCTGCTGGCACCAGCCTAAACCCTGCCCGGGAATGTGACAGGCCATCTCACCTGCAGGAGCAGACTGGAGCTGGCGCAATTAAAACCGCCTGTCTCCAGATGGCCTCCAGTGGGAGGCCCGAGCTCGTGCGGGCCAGCCCTCACCTGAGTGACCCCCACAGGTGCTGCCGGACTACCTGAAGGGCCTCTTCAGTAGCGTGCCGGCCAGCAGGCCCAGCGAGCAGCAGCTGCAGCAGGTCTCCAAGCTGGCCGCGCTGCAGCACCGAGCCAAGGACCACTTCTACCTGCCCAGCGTGTAAGCACCGACTCCCCGGCTGCCCGCCTGCCCGAGCCAGGATGGGTGGGCAGCCCAGCGCACCCCCACCCCTTGCACTGGAGCTGCCCGGCCCTCCATGCTCCCCTCTCTGAGTGCTGAGCTGTGGGGCTGCACTGACCTTGGGGCCAGGTCCTTCTCCTCACCAGATGACCTTGGATCCTGCCACCCTTGCTGGGGCAGATTGCTTCTGGCTGGTACTAAAACCTCAGAGCACATTTAAGTATTTTTAAAAAACGACACAAAAACTTTCGAAATGTGCATACCCTGTGATCCAGGGCAAAATGCTCATTACGGCGTTATCAAAAGCCGCAAAAGATTGTAAATAACCTCAATATCCAAGCATAGGGGATTCGTCGAATAAATTATGGGGAGTTAGGTGGCCTTTAATGGATATTCTCAAAGATGTGATTAATGCTAAGGGTATATATCAGTCATTCTCAAACTTTTAGTCTCACGATATATATATATATATTTTAAGATTTATTTATTTCTCTCCCCTTCCCCCCGCCACCTGGGTTGTCTGTTCTCTGTGTCTATTTGCTGCGTCTTCTTTGTCCGCTTCTGTTGTTATCAGCGGCACGGGAATCTGTGTTTCTTTTTGTTGTGTCATCTTGCTGTGTCAGCTCTCTGTGTGTGCAGCGCCATTCCTGGGCAGGCTGCACTTTCTTTGGCGCTGGGCGGCTCTCCTTACGGGGCGCACTCCTTGCGCGTGGGGCTCCCCTACACGGGGGACACCCCTGCGTGGCAGGGCACTCCTTGCGCGCATCAGCGCTGCGCATGGGCCAGCTCCACACGGGTCAAGGAGGCCCGGGGTTTGAACCGCGGACCTCCCATGTGGTAGACGGATGCCTCAACCACTGGGCCAAGTCCGCTGTATTTTTTTAAACACATGTATTCTTTTAAACACAACGATGTACTTTTTAAAACACAATATTTAATTGTCTTATTTTACAGGATCCAAGGAAATAGAATTTTTCAAATATATATTAAAGAAATATATACTTGTGAGATACTACTCTAGAAATCAGTAATATCAAAGTTCAATAAGAACATCAATTAAATGACAGCAATAAAACTAAAATGAGATTAATCAAAATTACTTTTTCTTTTTTTTATTATTGAAGAAGCTTTACATTATGTAAATGTTGCATTTAGAATATAGGGGATTCCCATATATACCCTCCCCTCTCCCCCCTCCCCCACTTCCCCCCATTAACAACATCTTTCATTAGTGTGGTACATTTGTTACAGTTGGCAAACAATATTGAAGCATTGCTGCTAGCCATGGCCTATAGTTTACATTTGAGTTTATACTTTGCCCCCCACCATTTTATAGGTTTTGACAAAATATGTAATGGCCTATATTAGTCTTGGGATCTTTTTACTCTTAAAAATAGGACCCCAGAGAGCTTTTATTTGTGTGGGTGACAGCTATAGATTTTTACCCTATTCAAAATGAAAACTGGAAAAAAAATGTTAAATGTTGATTTATCAATTCAGTTAAAATAACAATAATATACCCACCCCACATTAATAACTCATATTTTTATGAAAAATCACTATTATTTTTTAAGTGGTTTAATGAGAAGAGTGGGACCATTTTATTTTTTGCATGTCCTTTTACTGCCTGGCTTCATAGAGGCAGCTGGATTTGAACATCTGCATTCCATCTGTTTTGATATCACACAGCGTGTTGCCTCTGGAACATTCCACTGTACACTCAGGAGAGAACGAGACTGACAAGGGAAGATGACGTCCTAGGGTTGTCACGAAAATGGCTTTAGCCTCCCAGACCCTTGCCCACATTTGGAGAGCCGCTGGAGTCAACAACAGTAAATGAGAGAATGTATGTTTCAGTGTATATCCCAGCGTCTCTGACAGTCAGGGCTCAAAATGTAAGGCTCTTTCCGTGTTATAATTTTAAAATTTGGAACAGTTCTAGGTTTACAGAAAAATCATGCAGAAGGTACATAGTTCCCATATACCTCTCACCCATATACACATACACAGTTTTCCTCATTTTTTTTTTAAAGATTTATTTATTTATTTAATCCCCCCCCTCCACCGTTGTCTGTTCTCTGTGTCTATTTGCTGCGTCTTGTTTCTTTGTCCGCTTCTGTTGTCGTCAGCGGCACTTGAAGTGTGTGCGGTGCCATTCCTGGGCAGGCTGCACTTTCTTTCGCGCTGGGCGGCTCTCCTTACGGGGTGCGCTCCTTGCGCGTGGGGCTCCCCTACGCGGGGAACACCCCTGCATGGCAGGGCACTCCTTGCGCACACCAGCACTGCGCATGGCCAGCTCCACACGGGTCAAGGAGGCCCGGGGTTTGAACCGCGGACCTCCCATGTGGTAGACGGACGCCCTATCCATTGGGCCAAGTCCGTTTCCCCACAGTTTTCCTCATTATTGAAATTTTGCGTTAGTGGGGTACCTTTGTTACAATTAATAAAACAATGTCACTATAATTTTGTATTATTAACGATAGTCCATAGTTTACCTTAGGGGCCACTCTTTGTATTATACAGTTCTATTTTTAATTTTTATTCTGGTAACATGTATATGACATCACATTTCCCATTTTAACCACTTTCAAGTAAATAATTCAATGGTGTTAATTCCATTCACAACGTTGCGCTACCATTACCCCTCTCCATGACCAAAACTTTTCCATCACCCTAAACAAAACCTCTGTACCTATGAAGCATTAACTGCCCTCTCCCTGCCCCCACCCTGGCCCCTGTAACCTGTATTCTAATTTCTGACTATGGATTTGCATATTCTAATTACTTTGCATCCGACAATATCTGTCCTTTCCTGTCTGGCTTATTTCACTCCATGTGATGTCTTCAGGGTTCACCCATGTTGTCACATGGCTCACAACTTCACTCCTCTTTACGGCTGAATAATATTCCATGGTGTGTCTCTCCTGCACTTTGTTTACCCATTCGTCGGTTGATGGACACTCGGGTTGCTTCCACCTTTTGGTTGTTGTGAATAATGCTGCTCTAAACCTCCGTGGCTCTTTTTGTGTTTTTGTTTTATTATTTTTTACATTTTGTTTTAGTTTTAAGTGAAAACAGCTGGAAGCACACGAAGGTATCGTCTGAATCCTGGATAAAAAGCCATCGAGTTCCTTCTTTCCTGCAAAGCACTGTGCATGCACTATCTCAGTTAATCTTCCCAGCCACACTTTGTTTTCCCCTTTCAGAGATGAGGAAACTGAGGCCCAGAGAGATCATTTGGCTGACCCAAGTTTACCCCACTAAGAGGTGGGGGAGGCAGGATTCAACCCTGGGGGGCTGGGTCCAGATGCCAGGTCTTCCTCTCAATGAGCAGAGAGCGGAGGGGAGGCGTGCCCGGGGGCTGTCTGCAGGAGATGGCTCTTCTCCTGGCTCCTCCCGGCACTGCTGCCCAGGGCAGCCAGGACCCGGGGCCACTGGTGAGATTTTCCAGATGCTCAGAGAGGGAAAGGGGCTGCCTTGGGGGAGACAGCGTGTGTCAGAAAGAAGGACCTGGACCTGGAGAGGCCCAGTACCCTCCCACCAGCCCGGGGCGGTTGCTCTGCCCACCTTGAAGTCCCCCCCACCCCACCCCATGTGCTTCTCACTGTCCCAGCTTGGGTTTCTCCTGGGGGACAGGACCTACAAAGGACAAACTCACCTTCGGTTCAGGTCTCGGCTCCCAGCCTCAGCCACTGCAGGACCCCCGCCCAGGCGGGGTGAATTTCTCAGAGCCTCAGTGTGCCGCTGGTGGTCCCAGCCAGCGGCGATTGAGCACCTGCTGTGTGCCGAGGCCCAGGTGGGCCCATTCCACTGATGCCTGCGCAAACTGTAATCATTACACCGCGTCTTGCAGGTGACGCTACTGCCTGCCTCACAGGTGACCCTGTGGGGGGTTGACTGAGGCCGGGCTGCAGACCAGCCGCCGCTGTGACACTCAGGAGTGGTTTTCTCTCGCCTTGCAGGCGGGAGGTGCAGGGGTACGTCCCGGCCCAGCTCTTTGGCACGACAGCGGGCTCGGCCTGGCTCAGCCTCATCAGCCAGCACCGGCAGCAGACTCAGGCGCTCAGCCCCCACCAGGCGCGGGCCCAGTTTCTGGGTAAGCGTCTCAGAGCCTCGGCCGACGGGGCTTGGTGGGGTCCTGGGGGCTGGAAGCTGGCAGGCGGGCCTTCTGTGGGAAGGGGCTGGAGGCTATCAGGCCAGTGGGACGTTGTGGGAGCCCAGCCTGTGACTGCAGCTGCTGGCAGGCCTCGAGCGCCGAGCCCAGAGCTTTACCCTGGGGGCTCCCGGGAGCCATGGAAGGACGTAAGTAGGGGCAGGGGTCTCATTGGGTTTACACATGGTGGGGAGGGGCCAGGGCTAGGGCCCCGGGGTGCAGCCATCCAGCATGGAGAAGATGGGGGCTGAGCTTGGACAGAGTCCCCATGACGGGGGGGGGGGGGGGGGGGGTGGTGAATGGATGGAGTCAGGAGACCGTCAGGAGACAAAATGGACATGCCTTGGAACAGCTATGTTGGGGGAGGGAGGAGGCCGGAGGAAGGCCCCAAGAACTGGCCTGAGGATGGGGTGAGGCGAGGACCGGTGGGTCCCTGGAGGCAGCCGGGTCTGAGGCTTGGTGCCACGTCCGGGAGGGAGATTGGGAATCCTCAGTGCACAGATATCCCTGCAGCCCTGGGGACGGGGAGGGCTGCCGTGGACAGTGGTGCAGGTTGAGCACTGCACAAGGGCCCCTGAGCAGGCAAGTGGGGGCTGAAATCCAGTTCACCAAGGGCTGTGTTTGCTCAGGGCAAGGTGTCCCCCGAGAAGGTAACTTTTTCTACCTCTCCCATCCCAGAAGGATTTCCTTTTTCTCAAGTCACTTTTCTCTGCCAGCCGATGTGCCCGGAGAGGGCACTCTCGCCCAAGTGCTCATCCAGGCTTCCCCTAGACTGGGGGTGGCCCTGGGCCGAGCGAGCTGGAAAAGAGACACAGAGCTGTGCTTGGGAGAGAGGAAGAGGCGGAGGTGGGGAGGCCGGCGAGGTGGGGGCCCCGTGGGGGGACCGCGGGCGCCCTGCCCGGCACGGCGGGTGACCGCAGCCCGTTCCCGCCCAGGCCTCCTCAGCGCCCTGCCCACGTTCGGCTCCTCCTTCTTCTTCGTCCAGAGCTGCAGCAACGTGGCCGTGCCAGCCCCCTGCATCCTCGCCGTCAACCATAACGGCCTCAACTTCCTCCACACCGACACCCATGTGAGTGGCCTCCCCGGCACCCCACTCCATAGGACACCCCTCCCACGGGGCGGCCGAGGCCTCCGGCCGTGGGCGCCCGGGGCCACCGCGCAGGGCCTTGGGCGTGTCTCCTCCCCTCTCCCAGCCTCACTTTTCCTCCTCTGGAAAGCGGGGGGAGCCGTAGCACTCCCCTCAGAGCAGGGCTTCTTAGCCAGGGCTTAGCGGTGAGCTGGAACTGCAACTGAGAACATTCTCCTCGTGGGCGCGTGTTGGCGCGGCTGTGACGTATTTATTAAAATGTACACAGCACAGCGTGGCCTCAGGAAGGGGTCCGGGGTTTTCGCCTGACCGGCAGAGGGCTCCGTGGAACAAAGAAGGTTCAGGGCCCCTGTCTTGGACGGTGGTCTTGAGAGTAAACTGAGGCAACGCACTCAGTCAGCGCTCAAACGGGACCGTTACCCCCGTCCCAAAGTGGGCACTGAGATAAGCATTCCAGGGCAAGGGATTTATCTAGAGGCGATTTTAGAAAACCTAGAAGGGGAGTGAGTCAGGGAAGGGATGGGGCGAGCAGGGTGTGTTAGCCCAGTTTCCGCCCTGGGCAGCTGGAGCTCAGGCTGGCTGGGGGTCCCCAAGGGGCAGTGTGGCCGTGCGCCTCACAGCTACTTCACCCGCAGGCCGAGGGAGCTGGGGCGTTGATTCACGTGTCCCTGCCTGTCGCTGGTGGAGGGCTCCTTCCTGGGGCGTTCCTTAGCTCCCCACCACTCGGGCTTGCCCTCCGTGGCGTCCAAGTCTGCGTCTAGGACCGGGAATAAAGGCCCTGGACGGAGAGTTGCAGGTGTTCCTCAGAAGCAGCTGTGACGTGTGGAGGTGACTGTCAGGGCCCCAGCAGCATCTCCAGGTCCCTCTGGATCCCAAGCATTTAAAACCATGCCTGGCGCATTGGGGATCCGCCGCCAGTATATGTGGAATCACAAGTGAGGAAACTGAGACCCAGAGAGGCTAAGTGACTAACTCGAGGTCACACAGCGTGCCGTTGGGGAACGAGTACCGAAACCGGGGTCGCCTGACTTCTAGTGATCTGATTGCAGGGGTGGGGCGTGGTTGAGAGCCCTGGGCCAGAAGGGGGACAGTCCCACACCCACCAGCCTGTCTTGGCTCGGTTCCCCCACTCCCAGGAGCTGATGGTGAAGTTCCCCCTGAAGGAGATCCAGTCGACACGGACCCAGCGGCCCACGGCCCACTCTAGCTGCCCCTACGTGGAAATCGCCCTGGGCGACGTGGCCGCGCAGAGGACCATGCAGCTGCAGCTGGAGCAGGTGGGCCCCGCCCCGCCCACCCCGTCCAGCCAACCCTCCTGGCCCCGCCCCTCCTGGCCCCGCCCTACGCCCTACTCCCCTCCTTCCAGTCTATCCCCGCCCCTCTTCCCCCGCCCTGCCCACCCAGCCCCTGGACGGCCCGCCCCACCTGGCCCCCCTCACCTGGCCCCCCTCTGCCCAGTCTATCCCCGCCCCTCCGGGCCGCCCCGCCCACCCCGCCCAACCAATCCAGCCAACCTCTGCCTGGCCCCGCCCTCCGCCCATCCACGCAGTCTATCCCTGCCCCGCCCACCCTTCCCACCCAGCCCCTGTCTGGCCCCGCCCCTCCTGGCCCCGCCCCTCCGCCCGCCCACCAGCCCTTCCCCCCCCTACGCCCCGCCCCACCCACCCAGCCCGGGCACTGCCCCGCCCCGCCCCCGCCCTGCCTAGTCCCTCAACCCTTCCCTCTCATTCAATCGACCTCCACCAGGGTTCTCTGAGCCTGGCTCCAGGAAAGGTCAGCTCCTGGCCGTGCCCCCAAGGACCGTCCAGCCCCAGGGGACAGACTAACCCCAACGCCATACATTAGGGTGATCTTCCAGGGGAGCACCTTGATAAGGGGGTCATGGGAAAGCGTTCAAGATGTTTGCAGACTAGTGGGGAGTCTGATGGGAGGCATGGCCAGGGAAGAGTAGGTCTTGGAGGGCCTCCCATGCCAAGTGAGGAATCTGGGGCTTTCTCTGGAGGGCGCTAGGGAGCCCTGGAAGGCTGGAGAGAAGGGAGGGACCTGCAGGTTTAAGGATGCTTCCCCGGCCCAGGCATGGACGTGAGACTGTGGCCTGGGACTGAGGTCCTCATGTGACAGACAGGGAAACTGAGGCTCACCTGCCCTGCCCCTTTTCACCCACTGTGGCTGCTCAGGTGATCCCCAGAGCCCCTGTCCAAACCTTGTAGCCCTCGGTGCGGGGCGGGGAGACAGGAGCAGAATTTTCACCCCATCATAGAGGGCCCAGAGAAGGGGTACAACTGGGACTGGAGCTCACCCACATCTGCCCTTTCCAGCTGCTACAGCACCTTGAGATCTGGGCCCAGCAGCCCACCCCCAATGCCCCCCTCCAGGGCCTGTCTGGGAGGGGCTGCTTTCCCAAAGCATGAGAGAAAGACGTTTCCACTTGCGCAGCCCTGCCTCTGAGGACAGGCTAGCACAGAGCCCCTGGGCCCCTCCGCGCCCCTCGGGGGACCTGAGACTCAGTCACGCCACCCCAGTCCCCTTTCCACCAGGCCCAGGCCTGCTTCTGCCGGGCCGCCCGCCTCCCTGACGTCCTCTCCGGCAGTGCTGGGCACGGGGTCCTGCCCCCTCCCTGGTGCCCTCCCCTTGGCCCCCCCTCCCGCTCTCCTCCTTCCACCTGGCCTCCCCTTTGCCTCTCTCCTCCGGCACTGCCTCCCCTGGCTGATCTCTAAACGTCACGGAGCTGGGACTTCTTGCCAGGGTACTGTGTGTGGCCGTGAGACTTTCAAAACTGTCCCTGTCAGGACAGCCCCCTATTTCTCTCTCTGCCCTGATCCTCTGAACCCCAGGCCCCCTCAGCACCTCCTCTGGAGGCCAGTAGGCCTCTCCACTGTGCCTTCCAATGCCCCAAACCTGCTCCTCCCCGATCCCATCGTCCCCAGCTTCCCAGACCCAGGAGTCCTGGTTCCCCTTCCCTTCGGTGATTCTCTCCCTTCTGGCTCATTTCTTTCTAGCCCCTCTGGCCAAGTTCGCCCTCCCCTTTCCTCCCCTGCCCCAGGCCCTTTGCACTCACTGTTCCCCCTTCCTGGACTGCTCTGCCTTGATTCCTCACAGGGCTCCCTCCCTCCCTTCACTGGGGTCTCAGCCCAAATATCACCTCCTCCAGGAAGCCTTCCCTGACCGTCCTCCCTACTAATTCACTCTCTCTGCCTCCCTAGCCCGCATCGTGGCTTGCAAGTCCTGCAGATATTTGTCTTTTGCATATTGTCTGTTGGCCTGGCCAGAATGTCAGCTCCAGGAGGGCAGGGCTGCACCTAGCAATTCAACACTGTGACCACAGCACAGGGCCCGGCCGGAGCAGCTCCTCCGGGCACGCCTGTTGAGTGGGGGGCGGGAGGCCCTCCAGGCTCCCTGCTCCTGCAGCCACTCTGGCCTCCTCCTGCTGCTGCCTCTGCTTCCCGTCTGTCTGTCTAGAGGGACGTGTTCACTCGTTCATTCATTCATTCACACATTCCTTCAAAGTGAGCAGCTTCATGTCGCCGGCTCTGCGCTGGCGGCAGGGAGACTGAAGTGACTGAGCCTCCCCCCACCTCAGCCCTCACCCTCACAGGGCCCCGAGTCTCAAGGGCGAGACAGATGTGAAAAAAATGTCCCGAATAAGGGGTCAGTGCTGAGAGGGTGCTTGGGGTGGGGTGAGGGGGCTGGGCTGCCTGGGAGGTCATCAGGGAGGGCTTCCAGGAGGAGGTGATGTCTGCATGCAGCAGCATTGCAGCTGGCAGGCCTGTACCCCATCCACCTCCCCCCACCCCCCCCCGACAGACTGTGTGATCTTGAGGCACCCCCACCGCTCATGGAGCCTCAGCTTCCACACTGGCCATGTGGGACAAGAGCCCCCGAGGGCCTGGGCCAAGCAGCATGTGGGAGAGATGAAGGATAGGCTGGGGTGGGGGGCAGACGCTACCCCCCGCACCCCGAGGCACATCCTTGGATTTAATTAGCCAAGGTGTCCTCCTCCCTGGAGGGGCAGGGGCAGATGCAGCAGACCTCAGCCAAGAGCATTTCAGAGGGTAGCCTGGGTTCAAATCCCGCCTCCTCCTGGCTGTGCCATGTGGGGCACGTGGCCTCCTTCTCTGGCCTCAGTGTTTCCACCTGTCGAATGGGTGAAGAGAACCTGCTCAGAGGGACGCTTGAGACCTCTAGAGCTCGCTTAGTAGCTTCCCTGGGCCCCCAGAGAACCCCTCCTCCTGGACTGTGTGCTTGCCAGGTGATAACCATGGCAACGCATAATTAGAAACTGTCACCCTGTGTCATTGGCTGATATTTGACTATTCCGGTTTTCAACTCCCAAGGAATTACGCACAGTAAATGCTATTTAATCCGCACAAGTAGACCCTACGGGGGAAGCTGCCATGGTGTCCTCAGCGGGGGGGACGTGCTGGCTCGGGGGCCCCCAGCTTCACTGGCAGCGAAGCGGGCAGGTGCTCCCCTCTTCCCCCCGGGGCCCCACCCCGCGCGCAGCCCGCCTCGCGGGTCCTCAGGTCCCAGACGCGCCGCTTGCCGCCAGCGAGCGCGGGCTCTGCTGTGTCTGCCGCAGGGCCTGGAGCTGTGCCGCGTGGTGGCCGCCCATGTGGAGCGCCTGCTC
The DNA here is from genome assembly GCF_030445035.2 of Dasypus novemcinctus. Taxonomy (NCBI): domain Eukaryota; kingdom Metazoa; phylum Chordata; class Mammalia; order Cingulata; family Dasypodidae; genus Dasypus; species Dasypus novemcinctus. The sequence goes on from NC_080693.1 coordinate 14,505,143, forward strand.
AGCGCCCGCGAGAAGCGGCTCACGCTGCCGCCCAGCGAGATCACCCTGCTCTGAGCTGCCCTCCGCCGGAGACAACGCGCGGCCTCAGGCGGAGGCAGGGGGCCACGCGGGGCCAGTGACCTCTGTCGGGCCTGGAGCCTTGTGGGAGGGCAGGAGGAGGCAGGTGGAGTGACCCAAATCTGCGGGAACCCCGACAGCCGATCCAGAGGCTCTGGGAGGGAGCCGTGGCGTGGGGCTGGGGGTCAGAGTGCAGGGGGGATTCCAGTGCTGTCCCGCAGTGCGTGGCGTGGCAAGCAGGATCCGTGGCGTGCCGTGGACCACTGCACACCCCACCCCTGGCTCCTGCCTGTGGCGGGGAGCGCCGCATTGGTGGCCCAGGGGACCCGACTTCGCAGTTGGTTTTCCCCAGGGTCTGATACCCGAATGGGCTCTGGCTCCAGCCCCCGTCATGTCTCCTTAGGTGCCCCCCACCCTGTGTGCTCCTTCTCGCCTGGATTTGAGACCCTTGGTCATGTCTGTGCAAAGAAAAGGTGTGCCCAGCAGGCATTTCCTTCCTGGGTTGCTAAGTGGCTGGAAAACAAGCTGGAGGGAGGAGTTAGAGTCCCAGTTGTGCCCGTGGCTCACTGCTCATGAGCAGAGCTTCCAGCAGAAACATCTGTCCTTCCTTCTTCCTGCAGACTCCTGTTGCCCCACTCTGATGCCTCTGAGCAGCCCCTATCCCAGGCCCCGTCGCTGAATGGGCCGCACATAATTTGAGAGTGGTGCAGTTCCATCCCTGGGGCTGGGGAGGAAAAGTCTGGGACAGGGCTTCCTAGGGAATGGGACACTGGGGCTGGGTTTTGAAGGATAAAAAGGAGTTTGCTATGAATAAAAGAACAAGGGGGGGACGGACATTCCAAACAGAGAATATAGTGCTGGTTCCCTGCCCTATCACCCAGAGCCTAGGGCGATGCCTAACACAGAGTAGGCCCTCAAAAAATACTTGTGACCTGAATGAAAGAATAAATAAAAGAATTTGACGGACAGTGTTGTCGGTGCTTTGGGGAGCTGGTGGACTAAGGAAGCGCTAGGCCTGGGGGTGGGAGAATGGTGGGCGGGAGCATGGCTGAGGGGAGCCCTGGGACAGGCTTCCTTTAGTCAGTCATTCCACTCCTACTGAGCCCTACTGTGCACCAGCAAGGGTCAACACACAAAAACCAGGGGTGTTTTCAGCCACCGACAATGAACAATCTGAAAAGCAGATCAAGAAAACAGTTCCGGGAAACGGACTTTGGCCCAGTGGTTAGGGCGTCCGTCTACCACATGGGAGGTCCGCGGTTCAAACCCCGGGCCTCCTTGACCCGTGTGGAGCTGGCCATGCGCAGTGCTGATGCGCGCGGGGAGTGCCGTGCCACGCAAGGGTGTCCCCCGCGTGGGGGAGCCCCACGCGCAAGGAGTGCGCCCCGTAAGGAGAGCCGCCCAGCGTGAAAAGAAAGAGCAGCCTGCCCAGGAATGGCGCCGCCCACACTTCCCGTGCCGCTGACGACAACAGAAGCGGACAAAGAAACAAGACGCAGCAAATAGACACCAAGAACAGACAACCAGGGGAGGGGGGGAAATTAAATAAATAAATAAATCTTTAAAAAAAAAAAAAAAAAAAAAAAAAAGAAAACAGTTCCATTTACCAAGCAACTAAAAGAATAAAATAGCTAGGAATAAATTTAACAAATGATGTAAAGGACCTGGACATGGAAAACTTTGCTGGAAGAAATTAAAGACCTAAATCAATGGAAAGTCATTCCGTGAACATGGGCTCGAATACTTAATATCCTTAAGATGTCAGTACTGTACTACCCAAAGCAATTTCCAGATTCAGTGCCATTTCAGTTGAAAATCCAAGGGCCTTCTTTGCAGAAATGTAAAAGTCAATGATCAAATTCATATGGAAGGGTAAGAGGCCCCAAATAGCCAAAAACCATTTTGACAAAGAATAATGGAGTTGGAGGACTCACACTCACCCAAAACTTTATGGAGCTACAGTGATCAGAAGAGTGTGGTGCTGGGAGGTGAACGTGGCTCAGGCGACCAGGCTGCCCAGCTGCCACGTGGGAGGTCGCTGGTTCCAATCCCAGTGCCTCCTAAAGAAGACGGTGGGCTGGCACGGCGGGCTGACGCAGCAAGAGACGTGGGAAGGAAACACAGAATGAGAGACGCGACAAAGCGGGGAGCGGAGGTGGCTCAAGCAATTAGGCGCCTCTCTCCCACATTAGAGGTCCTGGGTTTGACTCCTGGTGCCTCCTAAAGAAAAAAGGAAGACGAACAGACTCAGGAAGTGAAAAACAACAAGGGGTGGGGAGAAATCAATCAATCAATCTTAAAGAAGACACAAAGACAATGGAAGAGAAGTGAGAGTTTAGAAATCAACCCTCACATCTATGGCCAACTGATTTTATCACAAGGGTGCCGCGTGCACTCAGCCGCGGAAAGGAGTTGCTTTAACAAATGGTGCTGGGAAAGCTGGGTCTTCACATGCAAAAGACTGAAGGTGGACCCCAACCTCATGCCCTATACAAAAAATAACTGAAAATGGATCAAAGACCTAACTAGAAGAGCCAAAACTTTAAAACTCCTCGAGTAAAACATAGGGAAACATCTTTAGGACATTGTGTTAGGCAATGGTTTCTTAGATTTTATACCCAAAACATAAGCAACAAGAGAAAAAAATAGATTACTTAGACTTCGTCAAAATTGAAACCTTTTGTGCATCAAGGGGCATTATCAAGAAAGTGAAAAGGCAACCAAAAGAATGGGAGAAAATACTTGGAAACCATGTATCTGGTAAGGGCTTATCATCCAGAATATGTAAATAACTCCTACAACTCAACAACAAAGTAAGACAACCCAAATGAAAAATGGGCCACGGGCTTGATTAGGCATTTCACCAAAGAAGATATGTAAGTGGCCAACAAGCACATGAAGAAAGGCTCAACAGCAACTACTGGGGAAATGCAAGTCAAAACCAAAATGAGATACCACCTCACATGCACTAGAATGGCTAGTATTCAGAAAGAGAAAATTACAAGTGTTGACAAGGATGTAGTGAAATAGGGACCCTCGTGTGGCTGGTGGGAATGTTAAATGATACAGCTGCTATGGAAAACAGTTTGGCAGTTCCTCAAAACTTAAATATAGAAATACCATATAACCTGGTATTCCCACTTCTAGGTATAGACCCCAAAGAATTGAAAGCAGGGACTCAGTACCTGTACACCAACACAGCAGCATTATTCACATGAGCCAAAAGGTGGAAACAACCCAAGCGTCCATCAGGAGGTAAATCGGTAAACAAAATGTGGTCTAGCCATACAAGGGAATGTGAGTCAGCTTTAAAAAGGAATGGAGCTCTGACAACTCTACAGTGTGAATGAACCTTGAAGACACAAGTTGAAGGAAATAAGTCAGACACAAAGTCCCTTAAGTGAAATACTTAGATAGGCAAATTATAGAAGCAGAAAGTAGATGACAGGTTTCCAGGAGCCATGGGGAGGGGGAATAGGGGGCTGGTGCATAATGAGTGCCAGGTATCTGTGAGGGTGATGGGAAAGTTCTGGTAAGTGGTGGAGGTCAGGGTAGCACAATATTGTGAATGTGATGACTTCCACTAAATGCTACGCTTGGGACTGGTTGAGATGGGGAAGTTTGTGCTGTATATCGAGAAAGACTAAAGAGATGACAAATAAATGCCACACATGATCCTGAGCTGGATAGAATAGTAGAGGAGAAAAGGTCTTATTAGTCAGCCAAAGGGGTGCTGATGCGAAGTACCAGAAATCTGTTGCCTTTTAAAAGGGTATTTATTTGGGGTAAAAGCTTACAGTTACAAGGCCCTGAAGAGTCCAACTCAGGGTACCATAAGAGGTCCTTCCTCACCCAACGTCTGTTGCCACATGCTGAAGCAAGATGGCGGGCGACGTCTGCGAGGGTTCAGCCTTCCTCTCTTAAGGGTGTGGGGTCCCAGCTCCTTCTGGTCTCAGCTGTAGGTTGGAGGGCTCGTTTCCTTCCGGGCCCAGCTACTCTGTTCTCTTCACAAGATCAGCTATCAACTGTCAGGCAAATGGCCCATCTCTCTTCCCAGGGCCTCTGCCGTGTCCATGGAGCTGCCTCTCTTCCTCTCTGTGTCTGCTTCTGTGAATGTCTGTTCATACAGCCCACCAAGGGAGCGGGGACTGTTAGACTCTGCTGATGTGGTCGAATCAAACTAATGTAATTTCAGCTGAATCTAATACAATTAAAGGGTATCATGCCCAGAGGAACAGACCAGTTTACAAACATAATCAAATATATTTATTTTTTGGAATTCATAAATAATATCAGGCTGTCACAAGGCCCAAGAGGACACCACTGGGGCAACTGAAAAACTGGAATAGACAGTATGCTTTATATCAATGTTAAATTTCTTGATCTTGATAATGGCATTTAAGGTGGTAATATAAATAAATATCCTCGTTGTTTGGAAATATACATGGAAGTATTAAGGGTTCAAGGAGTGTGATATACTGAACCTACTCTCAAATATTTATAATAGAGATACATAGAATGATCTAACAAATGTGGCAAAATGTTAAAAGTTGGTAAATCTTGGTTTCTGGGTACCATATATTGGGTTTCTCTGTATTGTTTCTGTATTATTTTTGCAACTGTTCTGTAGGTTTGAAATTATTTGCACACACATACACAAACACAAAATAGGAAGGAACTCACTACTGCCTCCATGTGGGACAGCGCCTAGGGCTTGGCTAGACTCGGGGTCCACATACTCGCCCCCCTCACTTTTCCCTACCAAGGGTGCCTCCTCCTGCCCAGGACTCACAAGACTCTTAAGGGAATCTTGCCCTGGTGGTTGATAGCCCAGGCTCGAGCCAGGGGCCTGGGTTCAAATTCCACCTGTTTGCTGATTGGCTTGTGTGGACAAGTTGCTCATCCTCTCTGAGCCTCTGCTTCTTTCTTTGTAAAGAAGCACGGATAGAAGTTTTACCAAAAGGATTGGTAATCATTATGGTCCAGCACATCATGCAAATGGATGTCTGGGGTGGGCGTCAGACGTTTTGTAAAAGCTAATTCTTAACCTAGCTTTCACTATGTGCCAGGCACTGCACTTTATAAGTACTAGCCCATTTAATCCTCAGAACATCCCATTAAGGTACAGACTATCATTCTCGTTTTATATATGGGGAAACTGAGGCCCAGGGAGGGGAGATGGAATCACCCAAGACCACACGGCCAGTCCATGGCCCAGCAAGGATTTAAACCCAGACAGGGGGTTCCAGAGCTTACTGCCAGGGAAGAGGCTCAGAGCACACAGTGAGGGAGGAACACATGAAAGCTTCCGGATGGGTTCCTGGGATGGGAGGGGCTGTCTCAACCTGGATTAAAGGCAATACCCATTTTTGCCTGGATGAGTGCAGCTGGGCTGTGTAGGAGTCTTTGGGAGGACTTTCTGGTTCTGGAGGTAGTGAGTTCCCTATCAAGCAGGTATGTGGGCAGAGTCTGGGGCTCCCCAGTTGGAGAGAAGTTGAGATAGGAAGGTGGACACTGGGCCCAGGGTGTTTGGCCTTGGCCTTTCTCATTGCCTGCAGTTGCATTTCTCTCCCCACGGCCGCCCCCCTCCCAGGCTGCACCATAAAATGGGAGGAGCCAATTTTACTGCAGGTTTCATGCCTGCCCCATTTTCCCCTGCTCATTCTGCTTTTGGGAGGAGAGGGGGTTTGGGGACAGCGTAGCCCAAGGTAACGGGTCTGGGCTTCCCCACTCCACTGGCCTGGTTTCCAACAACCACCACCGCATTCCAAGACTGGGGGAGCCCTCAGTTTATAGATGGGTAAACTGAGGCCCAGACTCCAGATCGGCGATACCTTCTGCGTAACATACTCATTCCATCCGAGTGAGGTGGGTACTCAGGTCACCCCCTTTTCACAAAGAAACTTGAGGTTCAGGGAGACGAAGTCACTTGTGCAGCGTCATACAACCCGTCCTAAGGTCGAGACACCCACCCACGGCTGTCAGATTCTAGGATCAGAGCTTGGGCCAGGACAAGGTGGGCGGGATGGTGGTGGGGACACCGGCCGGGAGGCAGGGAGCCAAACGGCCAGGGGGATGCGGCTGAAGGCAGCCGCAGGAGTTGGATCAATAACGAATTTCACTTCAGCGAGAATCTGGGACGGCTACTCCGAGGTGAAAAGCCGAGGCTCAAGGAATCAAAATGAAGGCGATGGGTGGAAGGGAGCTGGCTTTTCGGTGGCCGACGCAGCTCGGGCAAAGGTCCGGAGGAGAAGCAGTGCCTGTTTGCAGACCTGGCGGTGGAAGGGCGAGGCTAGGGCTCAGGGTACGCGGCAAGAGGGCAGAGGGGGCAAGGCAGTGAGGGTCTGAACAAAGGCCCCGAGCTCCACGCAGAGCAGCAGGACTTGTTCATGGGGAGCCTCGAGAGTTTTCCGAGCTGGAATCCCAGGGCCCCGCCCCAGCGCACCCCCGGCGCCAAGGCAGCATGGCTTCAAAACTTTTCAACCGTCTGCAGCAATCATCTCTAGATCTGCCTCATCCGTGCGTCTGCTGCTCGGCTCGAGCTTCTTCCTGCCCTTCCCGGAAGAGAAGCCCACGTCGTCGTCTCCAGTCCCCGCCCCGCCCCCAGCCAGGCGCGCGCCTGCTCGTCGCCCGGGGGACGTGACTCGTGGAACGTCCGCTCCCCAGCGGCCGCGGCTGCGGGAGGGGCGCCCCGGACAATGCGTGACCAGCTTCTGCGGCCGCCGCCCTCTTGGTCCGCAGCTGGGGCCCGGGGCTCTCGGTCCCGCAGTCTGAGAAGTTCCCGCTGGTTTTAGAAGTTTGCTTTAGCGTCTCCACGGCTTCCATCCGGCCGGGTATTCCTTCAGGCACTTACTTAGCCATCTGCTTGCCCTTCAGGGGTCCTCGCAGCCCTCCCCGCCGCTAATGAAGTGACGGACGCAGTAGCCAAGGAGACCGCCTGATTGACAGGCATCATTACCAACCGACTTCCGGGAGCTCCCGTCTGGGCCCGCCCGGCGCTGGGCCGGCGACCCAATTAAAGAAATGGAGGCGCCAAAGGGGGCGGGCACGGGGCAGCCTAGGTTGTGGCGGTTCCCCGGTGATTGCTTGCGGGGGGCTGAGGCGTCTACGTGCATTCGGGCAATGTCGTGACACGGCCCAGCGACAGCATCAACGGCGTGAGCACACCCCCGCGGAAGGAGCCCCTAGGCTCCGTAGGCGTCGCGGCGTTGAGGCGGGCTGCTGTTGGGGGGTGCTCCCCCGAAGCCCTTCGACGAGTGGGGGAGGGGCGGTGGACGACGCGCGGCGGGGGGGAGACACCCTTCCGCGCCTGCGCAGGCCTTTCTGCCGACTGGCCCCACCCTCCCGCGCATGTCCGCAGCGCGCGGAGCCGCGGTGGCCGGCGGCACTGCGCGTGCGCGCCGAGGAACCCGCTGAGGAGCGGCGCTGGCGGACGTCGGCGGGCGGGCGGCCCGTGACGTCGTGAGGAGCGCTTTAAAGTGCGGGCCGGGCCGGGCGTCCGAGGGTCCGGCCGGGAGTCGGCCTGAGCCCCCCGCGGCGGCCCTGCGCGGCATGAGGCGCTGCCGGCGCCCCTGCCCCCCGGGACGCGGAGAAGGCGGCGGCGGCGGAGGAGGAGGAAGCCCGGTAGCCGCCACCGCTGCCTGACCCGCCGCCCCTGAGGCCCGATCCCGCGCCCGACCCCCCTAAACGCCCCCCCGCCGGTTCCTCCGGCCACGCATGGGGGCCCGGCGCTGAGGACACCCTCCCCTCCGGGGGCGCCGGGGCGCGTCCCCCGAGGGCCATGCCCGCCCGCCCCGCCCGCCCGGGAGGACCCTAGAGCAGCGGCGCGGGGGCCATGGCGGCCGCCAGCGGCTACACAGACCTGCGGGAGAAGCTCAAGTCCATGACGTCCCGGGACAACTACAAGGCAGGCAGCCGGGAGGCGGCCGCCGCCGCCGCCGCTGCCGTGGCAGCCGCCGCCGCCGCCGCCGCGGCGGCCGAGCCCTACCCGGCGCCCGGGTCCAAGCGCAAGTACCAGGAGGACTCGGACCCGGAGCGCAGCGACTACGAGGAGCAGCAGCTGCAGAAGGAGGAGGAGGCGCGCAAGGTGAAGAGCGGCATCCGCCAGATGCGCCTCTTCAGCCAGGACGAGTGCGCCAAGATCGAGGCCCGCATCGACGAGGTGGTGTCCCGCGCCGAGAAGGGCCTGTACAACGAGCACACGGTGGACCGGGCCCCGCTGCGCAACAAGTACTTCTTCGGCGAGGGCTACACGTACGGCGCGCAGCTGCAGAAGCGCGGGCCGGGCCAGGAGCGCCTGTACCCGCCGGGCGACGTGGACGAAATCCCCGAGTGGGTGCACCAGCTGGTGATCCAGAAGCTGGTGGAGCACCGCGTCATCCCCGAGGGCTTCGTCAACAGCGCCGTCATCAACGACTACCAGCCCGGCGGCTGCATCGTGTCCCACGTGGACCCCATCCACATCTTCGAGCGCCCCATCGTCTCCGTGTCCTTTTTCAGCGACTCGGCGCTCTGCTTCGGCTGCAAGTTCCAGTTCAAGCCAATCCGGGTGTCAGAACCTGTGCTTTCCCTGCCGGTGCGCAGGGGGAGCGTGACTGTGCTCAGGTAACCCGCCCGGGAGGAGGGGGCGGCCCAGTCCCCTCCTGCCTTTAGCTCCCCACCTGGCCCGGGAGGCAGCAGCCAATCGGCGCCCGGGTTCCTCACGGTCCCCACCAACTCTGTGTTCTTGTATTTGTAGGTGGTGGAGCACGGCGGGCAGGGGGAGGGAGGGGCCGGTGTCACCCGAAAGGGTTGGGGAACCGATTTGGAATTCTGTGTCCCCCAGGCAGGTTTGACTCCATCACGGATTTGTCTGAGAGTTCATGCAAAGGCATCTCTCCCGAAGGCAGGCAGCCTGGGAGGGTATATCGGAAGTCCAGGATTTTAGGCATCTTTCTTGTGAGATTTTTTTTTTTGCAAGTCATTTTTCCATTATGGGCCTTCATTTCTAAATGTTTTTTGTTTTTGTTTTTTAAAAGAGAGTTGAACTTAATCAAAAGCCTTCCATGCTATGATTCTTTGTCTCTTTAACAGAAAACGCTCATGGATTCCTTAACAGAAAGTACACCCAGGCGAAGGCCCCTGAGAGCGCTTAATTGATGCACGGTCTTCTTTCCCCAGAGACAGCGTGCCTTCCTTCCCTGGAGTCTCACAGCTTAGTGATTGAGCCAGGAATAGGGTTCAGCACACTTTTAAAATTATCCCCTCTTGGTTGCAGAAGAGCCCATAGGTCCTTCAGAAGAAAATCACGAGCGACTCAAACCACATAAAGTTGGGCTTTTGGCCTGGTATCTGGCCTGGAAGTCATATTGGTGGCAGAACTTGGGTTCTTGGCCTGTTTTGGGTCTCAGACCCTGCAGAGAATTAGCTCAGTGCCCTGGCCCAAGAGGAGAAGGCCTGCTGGAGAAGTCTTTGTTTATTTGAAGCAGAAAATTTATTTGCAAGCTGTCTTCTTCCAGGCCTGAAACAGGTAAACCTAGGCGTATACTTTAATAATCCCTCAAACCTCTTAGGAGTCTAGACTGCAGCCATTCAGAACAGCTTGGTTGACCACGATATTAAAGTGTAGGATTGGGACACACCGGGGATTTGTTCTGAGCAGCTTAACCTCTGCAGCACTGTCGGTTCCGTGCTCTGGCCACAGCCATGGGGAGAGGCAGTCCCTGGAGCCCTCTTAATACGTGCGGCAGGTCGGCCGTCTCATTTGAGTAGGACAGCTGAGGCTGCTTTCCTGCCTGCGGATGGCAGCAGAATGTCTCAGGTCTCCTGATGGGAAAGACGGAAGGCTGGTGGCAGCAGAGACAGCGCTTAGGCTTCCTTATGCATCTGAAACACGGCACATGCCCACCTTGGGAGCCTGGAGGGCTGCTCACCAGTCAGGCCCTTTGTCACCCTTCAGAGCTCCTTGCAGCTACATGCTGCTCCCAAGTCCGTGTCTTCTCAGAACCCTTTACAGTGGGATTTTCAGGGCAGCCTTCCTCTGGCTGCTTTATCTTCTGCTCTCAGTGCTACAAGGAGCTCACACCAGAACCAGTTGGTTTCTTTCTTAAAAAATTTTTACTTAATTGCTTTTTTAAAAAGATACATAGATCACAAAAAATATTGCATTAAAAAAATATGAGGTTCCCATATATCCCGCACCCCACCCCACTCCTCCCACCAGTTGGTCTCTTTAACAGCATTAGTTTTCCACTCAGTTACAACTCCTCAGGATTGTGTTCAAGAGCTATAGCAGTGACCGTATATGTAAGGGGGAGATCAGGAGAGGCAATCTGTGACTTTGAGGCACCCCCACCCTGCAATACACACGCTCCTGTACCGAAGAGCAGAAGTTTTAAGTTTTTAAGATACAGGTCTGTTAGCTATCAGCAACAGAATTGCATCATCAGGAAAATTCTCTTGGTCTTTTCCTAGGAATAGTCAAGTCCCAGGGCCTTCCCAGCCTCTTCCAGCGCCTGCTGGGTTCAGCCTTGGCTGTGGAGTTGGTATGGGAGGCCCAGCCAGGTCCTGCAAGCACTGCTGCAGGCTCTCAGTCCAGCTCTGCTCTCATTGGCTTTGAGACCTTGTGGGTGTTCCTGGGCTGATTTTCACATCTGTCAGGTGGGGGTGATGCCAACTTCCTGGAGCCTTTTAGAGTGCAACGTGGAGGTTTTTAGTGTCTTAACACAGAGCCCGGCACAGGGTGGGCGCTTGAGTAGGTATCTACTTTCACATACCACCTTTCACCCATCCTCTCTCTCGTCAGCTAAGGGGCTAGTGAATGCAGTGGGACATGAAACGAGCTCTCTTCCTGGAGGGTGACTGCAGGAGCACAGTGAGGGGGTCATCTCACCCACTGTAAGCTGGAACTTGAAAGGTGACTAGGAGTTGGCCAAGTAGAGAAGTGGGGCAGGGGAGTGGGGCAGCAGCAGCGTCTTGGACGGCAGTAGCAGTGGGGCAGGGGTGGGGGTTCCAGCCACAGGGAACAGAATAGGCAAAGGGAAGGAAAGGGCTGACTTGCCACTGATGGAGTTCATTGTCAGTCCTCAGAGCCTACCTGAGGCAGAGGCCTTGGTGGAGGATCCCCGGATGAAGCTAGGTCAGGGCTGCTCAACAGCACCACTATTCACATTTTGGGCTGGCTAATTCTTCGTTGTGGGGGGCTGTCCTGTGCGTTGTAAGATGTTTAGGAGCCTCCCTGGCCTCTGTCTACTAAATGCTAGTTGTACTTTCTGTGACAAACTAAAATGTCTCCAAATATTGTCATGGGGGGTTGGGGTGGTGGTGGCAAATTACTCGAGTTGAGAACCACGCTGTCGGGTTCTGGGCACTGTCCCTCATTTAAATCTCTTAGCACTGTCTGGGCGCTCTCAGCTTGCTTGTGTGCAGGTGTTAGTGATATCCCTTTTCAGATCCTGCCGGGGCTCTTCCCCCAGCCGGGAGGAGGGATGGAGCTTACTCTTCCTTCCTGTACTGATCCCAGCCCAGCGCTGGTGAGCTATGAAGGGAGAATTGGAAGGGAGGGACTGCTAAAAGACAGCCCCGCTTTGCAGAATGGGGAGGGAGTCTACTGAATTCTGACTTGACTTCCCTTAGCTTTGAGTGTGGGGGTGTCTGTTCCTGTCCAAGGCGACATGGCAGGAACACAGTTTGGTATTTGAGCTTTGTCAGTGCGAATGTTGGTGTGTAGCAAACATTGACTCAGCAGTGTCCAAGCCTGGGCATTTAGAGCAAGGCCTCGTAAACCTTTCTGGAAGTGCTTTCAGACTCTTTTCCTTTCCAAGCCTGGTTGGCAGTTATTTCTTTGTAACCTTCCTATGGTGGGCCTGGATAGTCCCTCTAAATGCTGTTCTCTGGGGAAACATCTTTACCTCTACTTCATGTCAACTCATCCCACACACACACTGCCATTCTCTGTAGGGTGAATGGGGAAGATGAAAACAGATTCCAGTTGGATTAGCTGCAATAATTACCTCAGGGCTAATTGCTTACTTGCTGTTGCTTTTAATCGCTGCTTCCTGGTCTGTAACTGTGGTGGCCGTTTTCCCAGAGACCCGGGCCTTGGCTGCCCATCTGGAAATGACTCAAGTCTCCGTAATGCCTGTGCCGGGGGGCGTGTGGTGGTGAGTTCAGCCAGTGGCTCTCCAGTTGAGAGGTGGTGTTGGGTGGAGCAGGTACCCCTGTCATTTCTGGGCTAAGGGCTTATCTTGTTCAGCTGGATACAAGCAAAATTTAGCTGTCTGGCTTAAAATAGTTGGGAAAGTAGGGCAGGTAGGTCCTGGGCCACATCTCCTGGGTGGAGTATTCTGAGTCCACGGGAGGGGGAGGCACGACAAGAAGAAGGCGGGCTGCGCAGTCTCAGGAGGGGCCCTGAAGCAGGGGCTGTGGCTGCCCTTGGCCTGCCAGGCCTGCCGAAGGCAGAGGGCAGCAAAGGAAGGAAGCTGGCAGGCGAGCCGTGGTCTTCATCAGGAAGCTCTGAGCAAGCAGAGCATAAATAGGTCATAAAAATTTCAGGGCTGCTAGCCATTTTAGGCTGGGCAGTTGGTGTGCAGCCGTTGCCGAGATATGGTGCTAATGCAGGGCGCGGGCTTCTTCACAGGGCGAGTGGTTCCATTCATGGCTTCTGCGGAGACTAGCGAGGCCCCCCCCCAGGACATAGTTGGACCTTGTCACCAGAAACCCCAGGTTTACTCTTCCTACCCCTCATTTCATCTGCCCCATAACACACAGCCGAAAAACAGTGTGGCATAGACACAGAAACCAGGAGCATGGTATAAAACGTGGTTGAAGTTCCAGCACCACCACGTTTGCTGTTTGACCGTGGACAAGTTACCTAACTTCTAAACCTCAGTTTTCCTTGCCTGCAAAATGGGCCTACAGGCACTGTATAGAATTGTTAGAGAAGATTGAATCTTTCTTACCCTACTGAACACTTGAAAGTGTAGCTGAAATTGTCTCCAGAGGTGAGCTGCCTTCTGTGCTCAGCTACCGTGTATTCATGCTTGAATGCGCACAGAACTGGAACTCTGGGTGGGTTCCTGGATTTAGAAGGCCCCAGGATTTCTCATCGTCAAGTTAGGCCTCGTGTCTTCTGGGAGGCCGGGGTCTGAAAGTAACTTGTTCCTGAATTCGTGATTACGCCCTGCATCCAACTGGCTGGCTCCTCGGCTCTGCGGCCGGCCAGTGGGGAGGCAGACAGTGGGGCTGCCCCGGCCAGGTAACCCTTGCTGGAGGGAGGCTGCCTGCGGGCTGGGATCCTGGCCAGTCTCCCCATCTCTTGTTCCCTCCTGCCCTGGGTGGGGCCCGGGGAGATGGTGTGGTGGCCATCTTGGAAACGTTCCTTGACAGCTCGGTTCCCAAGGCTGGCTGTCCCCTGGAGGAGAGACGTATAGGGTTTTTCAGACTTCCCATTTAATCTCTGAGGAAGGGCCTGCTGCAGTCTCTATTTTGTAGATCTAGAACTGAGGCTCCAAAGCAGTAGAGAAAAGTTCAGCTCCACCGTGTGGAGAGATGGGAAGGCTTTTGTGGAGTCTTCAGTGGGAGATGTGATTTCCTTGAGGCCAAGTATAGTAGAGAGGCATCGCTGGATGTGGACTGGCAGTTGCGGGCGGGCGGGGGGGGGGGTACCCAGCAGGAGCGGGGGGCGTGGGGAAAGCTTCCCAGAGGAGGAGATGGACATGGACATGTCCGCTTCTGCAAGAGCCATTTTAAAGGTATAAAGCTGGTGGGTTACCCCTGCTCTTCCTGAATATGTCCCTGATGCTTGGTGTGAGAGGGGGAGCTGCAGGGGGCTCTGCTGGGCAAGGGGCGGGCTGACTGACCCGCATGAGGTACTTTCTTTCTTGTTGTGAAGACGAAAGAACAAGAGGCACTGAAACTTTTCTTCTTGCCAAGGTTAGGGCTGGGCCCAGGGCTTATTAAGTTTCAACCTGGCCGGTTGGGGCTCTCAAACGGTTTCTCTTAACAAGTAGGTTCCTTAGCAGTAATATAACCTTCTTCTGCTCTGCTGGACACTTGCAGCTGAAGGCTGGACAAGAAAAACTTCCCATGTTCAGAACTTGGTTTCCCCACTCCCTGTAGTCTCTGAGGAGGGGTCATTTGCCTTTGTTGTAGTTGCCAGGAAGTTCTGGAAGACCAGTACTAGTGAGTCCTTCGGGTGGGATCAGTGCCAAGGTCACTTTCATGGGCCTGTAAAGCCATCCCTCTACACTGGTTTTCCAAAGGCCTTCTGGACTTGGTGGCAGGAGCCCAGCATGGTATGTTCTCATTGCTAGAGCCCTTTGGAGAATGGGGGCAGGGGATTTGGAGCAGTTATACAAACATCTGGATTTGCTCCAGAACTGCATTAGGAGGAGAAGTTCCTTGTTGGAGATGAGAAGTTGGGGCTTTGGGTACTGCCTGGAACCGTGTTACACAGATTGATAGTACTGTTTGAATAATGGGGAAGGGTGCCTTTAGCCAGCATCATGGTCTCAGGCCTTAGAAATGGGTTTTGGAATGCGTTTGGGGAGCTTGGACTTAGCTCTGTAGGGAAGTCGTATGTGTATATATGGGACTGTTGTGCAGCCTTGACCCCCTCCCCTGTGGGGAGTCTCAGGAGCACAGGATGAGACCAAGCCAGAGCTTCCAGCCCTGGGAATGGGGCCCAGGAAGCCTCTGCTGCTGCAGGGAAACCCAGCTCATGCCTAGTTAGTAGAGGCTGAACCCAAGGCTCTGGCTGGCCCTGGGACGGTGCCTGGTGATGGAGGGCTGTGCCAAGCCTTCTGTACTGTCCAACAGTTCTCAGGTAGGCCTCCCACTGCCCTGCTCCAGGAGGGCTAGCCATGGTCATATAACTTTTTTTTAAAGATGTATTTATTTATTTGTCCCCCTTCCCCTCCTCCTGCCCTTCTGTTTTTTGCTGTCTCTCCTCATTTTCTGTCCTCTAGGATTCACTGGGATTCCATCCTGGGGACGTCTGATGGGGGGAGAGGTTCCCTGTCAATTGTACCACCTCAGTTCCTGGTTTCTGGTGCACTTCACTTTGACTTCCCCTTGTCTCCCTTTTGATGCATCTTCATCTTGCTACATGACTCACTTGCACGGACACTCACGCGGGCACTGGCTTGCCGTGCAGGCACGCTCTTCTTCTTTTTCACCAGGAGGCCCCAGGGATCGAACCCAGGTCCTCCCACATGGTAGGCGGAAACTCTATCACTTGAGCCGCATTCACTTCCTCCATATAACTCTTGATTCTACCTGGAAGGGAGAAGGTGCTTTCCTTTTAAAATCTTGTCGTCTTCAGTAGCCACAAACAGAAAAAAAAACGGCATTGCTGAGTATCGCAAAACGAACACCCAAGAATCTACTGCTATCCTTAATACAGATGAAGAAAGAAGTTTAGGCTTGGCAAGTGACTTAGTTGAGGTAACAAAGCTGGGGCTGGAGCCCAGGGTTCTTCCCCATCACTTGGTGGCAGTTCTCACTGTGTGCTGAAGGACATTAATAGGTACTGTTTGAGAAAAATTTCCTTCATTGGCGCTCACTTAAACAAAGCCAGCAGGTCTTTAGTAATGCTCAGAACCTTTAACATACTACTAATGTTTTTAAATATGCTCTGTTATTTTCCAAATTGATCTGACTTTGGGAGTTTGTCCATAGTCTCTCATGGGACTGGTGTTCACAGAGCAAACGCTGGAAAAATTCTCCTATAGGAGCAGCGTGGGGGAAAATCCCTAAAATAAAGGCTCTTTCCCCTATCCCAGCATGGCTTCAAATCAGATTTCCAAATTAGAAGTGCTTCCATCTTGGAGCTGGGCCAGAAGTAGCGTGGCTTTTTATCTCTCATTTGCTTTTGCATCTAACTCTTGCCCACAGTTGGACCGGCCTGGCCACTTTGAGGGGTCCTTCCTAGGCCCACAGCGTTTCTGGCTGTTAAATGTGGGTCTCTACGGTCACTCTTGAGAAAGGGAGCTTGTTAGCAGCAAGCAGAGAAGAATTTGCGGTCCAGGGTGGCCAGGTAAATCCTGAGCAGGTGGGCAGGCCACAAAGGTGCTCGTTTCCCACCAGGCCTGGGGCCGAGTGTTTCTGGCTGGGTAGAACTGCCGTGGCTCAGTGAAGGGACTTGGGATGGGGGTGTCTTTTGGGTGCCAGGCTCCCACTGAGAGGCAGGGGGCTCAGGAAGGTGAATTGGTTTTCAATTTCAAATCAGAGATGTCAGCTGTGAAGAGGACAGTCTACCTACCCATGTTCTTTGGTCCGTAAGCGATTTAAAAAATCACGGAACTTGTTGAAAATAAATGCTTAAGTGTGGTGGAAATTCTTAAAATATACCAAACACAGCTGTCTTCAAAAATTTGGATCCCCCAAATGGAGGCTTTTGAAAGCTTTTTCCAAGTAGGCAAATTTTTCAAATATTGGAGTCTTAGATTACCCTGGTGACTCAGTGCTGTCAGTGCCTGCCTTGCCTGCCGCTGGATGCTGAAGGGGGGAGGCGGGTGGGAATCAAGGTCTGGTCTCAGTAGCTCCAGCTGCCTCCAGAGGGGCTAAAGGTGTTCCTTCTCGAGGCCCCTTTAAAATGGAGCTCTTAGCCTGGTGCGGGAGATTCCTGCTTTGGCCGCTGCCTTAAGAGCTGTTAGGTCTCCTTTCCATCATCCCAGATTTTTCCCTGAGTGTTTTGTGGGTGAAAGCTTCCTGGAGTGTAACATGGTATTTCCCTCCCATGTAGAGCCTTGACCCTCTCAACTTGGGCTGTCCCCTTGCAAGGGGAAGGACCAGAGGTGGCTCTGAGACCTGGCCATGTCCCTGGGCCCTGGCTCCAGGAGCTCTGGTTGCATGTACACCCTCCACACTCACATGCCCGTGTTTCTTTTCAGTGGATATGCTGCTGACGAAATCACTCACTGCATACGGCCTCAGGACATCAAGGAGCGCCGAGCTGTCATCATCCTCAGGAAGTAAGTGCTTCTCACAAGTGGCACCTTCTGCCTCACCTGCAGGCCTGTCTAGGGATGGAGGGCTGGTTCCTGAGAACTCAGGGGACCACTGTGGCAGTGGCCTCACTGGGTGAAACCTCAGAGAGGAGAAGGCTGTATGTTCTCTTATTTTTAAATTTGAATTCTATGAGGATAAAATGGTTTTGTCTTTTCTTCAGATGGAATCTAAACTAAGTTCTGGGGCTACTGAACTAAGACATTTAGAGCTCAGCAAAAGTATATACTTCCAGTGTTTACAGGTACAGCCTTAGGATTTGGGGAGCATCTTCCAGACCCCCTCCCCTTCCTCAAGAGGAAGGAGGGATATTGGATCTCCTTTTCCCCACCTCCTTGGTTCTGATTTGTTACATGTGCTCTCACTGGATATTTTTAGACTGTGCCTTAGCAGCCTGCTTTAAAAATGCCTGGGTTTTCACTTCTGAGAGGAGCAGCGGGTGAGAAGAGGAGGCGAAGGTGGGATGTTGGATGCAGCATTCAGCAGGCTCACAGCTTGTGGTTGTCCCTCCTCTCTCGGGAGGGAGTTGGGGAGGTATACTGACGAACAGCGCCAGACCTGACCTTCCAGCACCTCCTCTTTCTCTTGGTGTGGTGAGTTGACTGAGACTGGTCAGAGGCCAGAATGAGCCCTCTTTGGGTTAAGATCAGCCTTCGTTTTGCATGGAGTTCCAGAGAGGATGGGTGATTGATTGCCCAGGGTCACAGAGGAGTTGGTGAGCAAAGTGAGACCAGTGCTGAGAGCTAGCTCAGATCAGGACACTGTATAGAGTTTGCCCTCTTTTTATTTTTTAAGATTTAATAAACTATTTTTTAGAACAGTTATAGATTTACAGAAAAATTGCTAAGATGGTAGAGAATTCTCATAAACCCTGCACCCAGTTCCCCTTATTATCCGAATCCTAAGTTAGTGCAGTGCATTTGTCGTAATCATTGAACCAGCATCGACACTTTATTAACTGGTATGTACTTTATGTACATTTCTTGGGTTTTTACTAAATGTCTGTTTTCTGGTCCAAGAGCCCGCACTACACTTAGTCATCATGCCTCCTCAGACTCATCTTGATTGTGACAGTTCTGATGGCCTTGAGAGGTGGACTGGTCAGGTGTTGTGTCGCTCTCCCTCAGTTAGGATTTGGTTTGTGTGTGCCCCTGCTTATCCCGGGGCTGCTGGTTTTGGGGAGGAGTGCTGCAGTGGGGTAAAGTGCCATTTTCTTCATTCCGCTGCATATCATGGGTACATGCCGTGTGAATGGTTTGTCCCTGTTGATGTTGACCTTGATCGACATCAGCAGCTGAGGTCGTGTTTGTCAGGTGTCCCCACTCTGAAGTTCTTTCACCTCCTTTCCGTGGAGGGGAAGGAAGGAAACCACTATGAATAGCCCACGCCTAAGTGGTGGGGAATTACACTCCACCTCTGTGAGGGTGAGTGTCTACATGAGCTATTTAGAGGTTTTCTGCATGGCGGATTTGTCTCCACTTACTTATCCAATCCTGTATTTATATCAGCATGGACTCATGGCTATTTTGTACTTTGGGTTTTAATTCAATACTCCTTTATTTTGTGCCTCAAATTAGTTCCCGCTTTGGCCACTGGGAGCTCTTCAGTTGGCTCCTGTGTCCTTTGGACATGCCTACCTCAGTTTGCTTGCTTGTTTGTGAGCACTTCCTTACTTTCTGGCTGCCATCTTTTTAACTTTAATAACTTTGGCATCCTAGCCCTTTGGGGCCAGAACTCCTGAATAATGTGGTGGTAAGTCTCTTTGGCATGACTCTGTCCCTTGGTCAGGTCCAACCTGTGGGACAGTTCTGGCAGTTCAAGGCATTGGTGCAGGCAGAGCTCTGAGCTCATATTGGGAGCTCCAGACACTTGGGTCAGCTTTGCTGCTGGCATTCTCTCTCCTTTGGCCTAAAAATATTCCCAGAATTGACCAGAGGAAGGGTTTTTTATGTGTCTATCCATATTATTTTCCTGCAATTCCTGGGACAGGCCAAAGCCCAGAACCTGGACGTGAAGGATCCCAGAGTGCGGCACTTTCCGGCCCCCCTCCTGGTCATTTCTTCTTGGGCTGCATCTGGCACCTCCTCCTGCAGCCAGGCCAGGAACCTGGGTGGAGCTCCCGGGATATGTGGAACCAGAGCATTAACTTTGCAGGTGTTCCTCCCTGCCTTGAAATCTTAGCTGGAGGTGCTGATGGGGTAGCCGTAGCCCAAGTATTGGTTCAGTCTGCTCACTGCTGCTCTCCTCCTGAGTGGTGGCTCCAGTACTCAGCTGTCCAGACTGTCTGAGTCGGGCAGTCCTCGAGGAGCTAGGAGTCTGCACTGGTAACTCGCTCCCCTGTGAGCTTTTTGGCTACCTGGGTGAAGCCTGGGAGAGGAGAGGTGGCGCCTGACCCTAGGGAATGGCTGTTGGGTGTCACAGGCTCTACAGCCTTTTTTGACTTGAGCACGTCCAGGAGCTAACTTGGTTCTGGGCCAGAGGGCAGAATGACAGAGCTTTGGGGGGAGGGGGCTAGAGAGGAGTGCAGTGATATCCCCCAGCTTCACCAGGCAGCTGAACTGGGAGAGTTCCAACTCTGCGGAGCCAACCCAGAGGAGCAGAGCAGAGGCATGGTATCTCTTTTTGGCCTGCAGGGTAAAACCCAAGCTCCTCAGGGGCCTTTTGAGGGCCTTGCCTGGCCATCCAGCCCAGTGTGATGCTTCTTCCTTCATTCCTTCATCTTCACTCTTCACCTGTGGTGAAGTATGTATAACTCTAGCCAGCCCTGGGACCTGGGCTCATGCCACCATGTGGCTTCTGTGGGGAGCACCTGCCTGTGGAATGTGTTCGTCTTCTGACCCTGTCCCCCTCCTTCGCCTCCCCCAAAGTGGAAGTTGGTTAGCCTGGTCATCCTTCAGGGCTCGGGCGCTGACCATTGACATGCGGGAGTACCATGTGCACCCTGGGGCCCTTAGTGTACTACATAGGGAGTCTCATCTGGCCCGTGTACTTGCCATTGCAAATGCTCACATCTGTGTTCTGTGGGGGCCAGCATGAAGCTCAGCCTGTGTGTGGAGGACAACTCAGGCTGGTGAGAGTGGCTCAGAGCAGCTGCAGGGCATGAAATAGAAGGGGAGCCTCCTGACGCAGGCCTGCCTCTGAAATCAGCAGAGTGTGGCCTTGCATAGGCAGTGGGGAATGGGGGTGGGGGACACCTGGGTGCTTTGGTATTCCCTGGCGAGGCCATGTTTAGATGGGTAGATACCATCTGCACATTGAGACTGGCCCTGTGCCTGAGCCAGTCCTGCCTTCTCTCAAGTTAGGGTAAAGATTGCACAGGCTGCTGAGGGCAGGCCTGGGGAGCCTGTCACTGGCTTAGCTCAGTCAGAGTGGGAGGGTTTTTCTAAGGGCCTAGGGAAGGAAATGGGTGGCCAGCTGTCCGGTGCCTTCTGGTTCAAGATGCAGACTCTGTTGGGTGTTGACGGTGTTGCGTCTTCATGTGGTGCTATCATTTCTCACAGGGAGGATTGGGAGGCTGGGAGTGGTTTTCTGAGTGGAATCCCAGGCTGCAGCTTGGTGCTCTACTCCATTTCAGGTCCCAAGCAGTACGTGGCTTAGCAAGACCTTGAACCCAACTCCCAGTGCTGGGGCTGGTGGTGGTCCCTTATGGTTTGGCATGGTGGAACAGCCCAAGTCCCCCCCCACCCCTGCCCCGATGTGACTTGAAGAAACTGGAGCTCAAATACAGCAGGACTCCCTTGCCTCTTATGCAACTAGACCACTGATTGGTGAGAGTGCTTAAAGTAGCAAGGGAGGGGACGAGGCAGGAGGTGGCAGATTGTTCAACTCCTTGAGGCCCCTCAGCATCCCCCAGCTGTCCCTGAATGTTGCTGCCTTCCAGGCTGCCAAGACCAGCGGCCCACCATGCATCTTATCTTGATCCATCATTGGTGCCCCTGGCAGGGAAGCTGGACCATAGTTGGGAGGCCTTTGTTTGCTCCATTATGAGACGTCACTGGTGCCTGTCTCCTGTGGGCATCTGTTCTTGTCTGACCATCCCAGGGCTGGGAGGATATAGTTGGGGGACTTGGGTGAAGGAAGAACGTGCGTTCTATCATGTCCCTGAACCTAAACTTCCTAGAAGTGTGGTTAGTTTAAAATAACTGGTGAGATAACCAAAAGGCTGACTAACTTCTGGGGTGTAGCAGTTCACCTGCAAGTGCCCTCCATTTTCCCATGATACCCTGGTGCGCAGCCCCTGCTCTTCCTGCAGGACCTTACTGGCTGCCCATACGGGCCCCACCTCCTACGTGCCAGGTGCTGGGTAGTGTGTTGCTCACCCCTTAATCCTAAGAGCGATGCCTTTGGCCACCTGGTTATCTCTGAATTATCTCTGAACGGGGATTTCTGGGGTTTGGTTGGATTCCTTGGAAACATCACCATCTGTTCTGTACATGGCACTTGAGCTAGGCACCTCAGGAAACAGTGCTACCTCACTGTCTTATATGGAGTCGGCTGTACTTTGTGTGCTCGTACGACACAGGGCAGATGGAGCACTGTAAAAAGCACAAGGGTATGTCCCTGAGGGCCTAGCAAAACAAAAGGTTACCTCCCACTCAGGAGGGTCAGTGCAGGTAGAAGAACCAGCTCCTGAGCTAGGAACTGCTGACCAGACAGAAACTTGCAGGCTGGAAGCCAGTGGGTACTGGGGACCTGTGCAGGGGGTGGGGGGGGCCCTTGGGGCCCTGCAGTTGGTGACCAGGGCACTATCCCTCAGCCTACAGCTCGGCTCCTGTGGACGGCTGCTGGGGGCCTCCAGTGCTGTGCTGAGTCCACCCATAAGCCTCCTCTTTCTGAGATGGGTTAATAGTTAACCGTTCCAGTTAACCACATAAAGTGGTTCAAGGCATTGTAAATAGCCCACATTTTGCTTTTGGTTAAGTGGAACTCAGCTTAGAGTGATCCAAAGCTGGGAAAAGAAGCTAGAAACCCCTTGGCCAAGTGCTGACCAAGGCCAGTGTGTGCTAGGTTCTGTGCTGGTGCTAGGAGAACGGTCAGTGTGGCCTCTCCTCACGCTGCTTTTCAGTCAGGGCAGGCATCTAGCAGCCCACCAGGAACTGGGCACGCAGCTTTCCAGAGGAGGTGCCACGTGGGTGTTAGCCGGGGCTTCGGGGGGCTTGGGGGAAGAGACTTCAGGCAGAGTAGGTGCTCTTTGCAGAGGTTGGCAGGTGAGAAGAGGGGCGGCCCTGGGGGATGGGAGATCACCCAGTGTTCTGGAGCTTAGAGTCTCGATGGGGTGGAGGGCTAGATAAGGATCAGAGATAAAGGCCTCCTGCTGCGCTGGGGCATCTGGAGGGCAGTGGGATGGCTGGAGGCCAAGTGCTTAGAGAGGAGGGGTTGTGGTCAGGACTGCCCGGGTAGGTAGGTAGACAGAGCGGAATGGCTTGTGTGGTCGCTCAGGGGCCGGGGGGAGATGCTCGGTGAAAAGCAGGGCAACCTGAATGTGGGCTCCCCATGTGGATAAGCAAAAGGTTGACGGTGGCGGGTGTACTCTGGGTTCTGTCCCTCCTGGTGGGCTGGGGGGTAGCAGCCAGCTCTGGGTTTCCTGAGCCTGGCAGCCTGGCCTGGCCTGAGGCACTGCCCCCACCAGGGCCTTGGCCATCACCAGGCCTGGGTGTTGCTCCTCCCTCCATGATCGCTGTGGGACTGTTAAGGCTTCATTTGTTCCCTGGTCCAGCGACTGTGCGTGCACACGTGGCCCTGCTCGTTCTGTGCTGTCTGCAGCTCGCCTGAGGAGGAAGGGGGCAGTGTGAGCTTGTTATATACCTGTGCTCACACCTGGAAGGTAGGGGCATTTAGGTGTGGGGGCTGCTGCTTCTAGCCCCTCATCTTGATGGTCAGGGGTTAGGGATGGGGAAGGCTGTTCCTAGTGGGTGTGCTGAAAATAAAGGCACCTGACTGGGAGGGAAGGGAAGCGCGGAGGGCTGGGCCTCATTGGCCCTGACAGGGGGAGGTATACTTGGCCTCAGACCTTCTGGTGTCTTGGAAGATGACCCCAGGTCTTTCTCGGGTGCAGGCTGGGGGGCGCCCTGGGCCCCCAGGGATGGTGAGCCTGTTGCCTGGCTCCTGGGGCTTGGGTGTACACGTGTGGTGTCACTTGGCAGCGACCACACTCCCCTTGGGGCCTGGGTGTGTGTGCAGTTGTCTGGGCTTGTCTGCTGGGAACCCCTTCTGTGAGTGAGACCCCTCATGGGGGCTTTTAGGTGTTTCTGACCATATCAAGCTGCTATCTGATGCCAGAACTGCTCTGTGGAGAGTTAGAGAGAAGCAGCAGGTTGGGGAGAGGGTGCTATTGCAGGAGAGGCATTGGGGTGCAGCTTTGTAGGAGTCTGATGCTTCGGCTGGAGCCCAGAGTGAGACCGAGAACCCAGGTTCCCAGCTCTACAAGGGAGGCGCTTGGATAGGCCTGTCTGTCACACTGCCCCTGTCTTCTTGCTCCGATGGGAAAGCTAGGCTTTGTAGCACAAGGGTGCTTGGTGAGGGGGGGAACACGAGGTTGGGGGGCTTGTTGGCAGAAGGGTGGGGTGCTGCCTTCCCCAGGGTCAGGCATGGTCACTGGCCTTCAGTGCAGGCTGGTTCCTGCCCCTGGAAATGGTGGAGCTGCCTGCACAGCTCTGCGCTGCTGCAGAGAAGAGCTCATCTAGATGTAAGAGGCCCTCCCAGGCCAGGGGCTGGGCGATTCCTCATTGTCCTCCCCAGCAGCTCCTCTGGAGGATTGAATGAGTGATGATACCTGGGTCCAAGTGGGCTTCCCTCAGCTCGCAGAGGCTGCAGTCAGCAACCTTTGTTCTGGCTTCCCCTGTGCCCAGGGACCCCGCTTTGTTCTGGGGCATTCCTGCCATCCTAGGGGACCTCGTCTCTGGGTATGATGGGCTGCCTGGCTGACCCTCACCCAGAAGGTGCTTTTCTTCTCTAGTACCTGCGGTGGTTCGCGGTGGCCCCTGGATACGAACTCATCTCTGTAAGGCAGGTCTTCATTCCTCTTCTCACCTGGGGAGGCCCAGACTTTTGACTCCAAATTTGGGCCTCCCTGCCCTAAGCCCTGAGGGCCCTGCTCCCTAGGAATTGGCTGTCTTTTCAGAGGGGTTGGCCTGAAGTTAGGCTGCTAGTGGGCTCTGGGCTTGGGTTCTAGCCCTGGCCTGGCCTCTTGAAGCTTGGTGGCTTCTTAGAAAGAGGGTTGGGGCTGGATAGCAGGAGCTTCTCCAGTTGTTGTTAGATGTACTTGAAACAGCCCCAGGGGGATGTGTGAGGAGCCCAGGAGCCCTGGAGCTTGTCCTGTCCTCAAAGTAGGATTGAAAGGCTGGGTTTCTGGTAGGGCTACCGCTGACGGCAGCAGGGCTATCATGTTGTGGGAAACAATCCCTTCCCTTCCTTGAACAGCCAGAGAGAGAAAAGTGTCAGTACCCCCTGCCTGGCTGCCCAGAGTGGGGAGGACTGGGGCCAGCCCCAGGGCTGGGCATGGCGGCCGAGGCGGTGTCGGCGTGGCAGGGTGTGCGTGTGTTCACCAGCCCTGGGAGGTGTGTGCGTTGAACTGAGCACAGACTCTTGCCTTGGTGACTGCTGATCCGTTGCTCCCCTGAGAAGACGGCTCCGGGCAGCTGGGCCCTGCCCACCAGTGCTTCCTTGGGACTTCTTGGGCACCCTGGGGCCTTTTGGCCCTGACTGTGGTCTCCTGCTCCTGTGCGTCTTAGTGTTGGAGTTAACCCTGTGCGTGCCAGCGGAAGGGCTTGCCTCGAAGTCCAGCTTGATGGCTGGTGTCTCGTGGGTCTGGTCTCTGCTACCTGGACCCCTCCGGAGGTATGAGGCCTGGCACCGAAAAGGTCCTGGGGCTCCGGTGGTTCTGATCCACATCCTCCTGTGAGGTGTTGCCCAGCTCTACCTCTTGCTCTGTGTCCCTCCAAAGGGTGCCAGCCTTGAAGAGGTGACTTGTCTTGGATTCCTAGATCCTCGGAGCTGAAAGAGCACTTGGAACCATTTGCGTTTCTCCCTTCTCTGCTCAGGACAGAAAGTGGGGCCTGGAGAGGGATGGTGACCAGGCCTGGATCTTCATCCTTCCTGCTTCCCTGAGCCCCCCCAGCACCCAGAATGGAGGCTGAGCCTGATAGACACGTAGGTGTGGCTGGGTCCTTCTGGCCTCCCCACCTCTGAGGCCAAAGCCAGGTGATGGTTGCCTTGCCTGCCAGGCCTGGGAGTCTCATCTGGACTTGGTGCTTCTTCCCCGGCCCTCCAGGAGGTGTGACTTGGAACCTTCCAGCCCGTTTCCCTGGCTCTTTACAGCAGGGCCAGTGAGGGTCTGCAGTAGGGGATGGTGGTACTGCGAGGCAGCCCTTGGGCTTCCCTCCTGCTGCCCCCCGCCCCGTCCTGGTGACGGCTGCCTTTTGGGTCCCACCCTGATCACCACCTGAGCCCTCAGAGCCAGCTCACTTCGTGGTGCCCAGTGGTTTATGGAAGAGGTGGCTGGCCCCATCCTGTCACCCACCAGCCCTTGCTACCCGGGCCTTCATGCAGGCCCCTCCTGGCCCTTGTTCCCACCTGCCTGGCCTGCGCCACACGAGAAGCCCTGGAGCTGCCTTGAGGTGTTCCCAGGCCAGCTTCCTCCCTGCCAGCTTCATGAAGGATTCCATCACTACCCTGAACTCTGCCTGGCTTCTCCATCCCCTCTTCCCTGACCATACTCGAGTGTTTTCCCTTCACTAGCCATGTGCTCCTTGAAACCCCTGCTCGGTACAGGGTGGGCAGTACAAACTGGGACTGGGGCATTTGCCTTGGAAAGCCCTCTGGCTTCTGCTCAGCCAGTGTCCTGGAACAAGTAGCAGCTGCCTGTCAACTGGCAGGGCTGGAGCCTGTCCCTTCCTCCTGCAGTCACAGCCAGGCTTGTGGATATGGAGTTGGGTCTGGGCTCAGCTCTGCCACCCCAGACCCTGTTCCCCAAAGCCTTTCCACAGGCCTGGGCAGGGCAGGCTCCCTGTTGCAGTGTTTAAGGCAAGGATGAGGTGTCCGTTGGAGCATATTTGTGCCCTCCAGTTGGGCCCTCTGCTCTCGGGCAGATGGAACAGATGCTGCAGAACCTCTGGGCCTGAGGAGCGTGAGCTGGTTGGCTCTGTTCAACTGCTTCAGTCTAGGCCAGCCCTTGGGTCTTTCCCTGGGGCTGCAGATCCATATCTTTGGGAGCCTCCAAGCAGAAGGGTCTAAACTTAAGGCCTAAACTTAAGGAGGGTATTTATTTATTTTGAAATTCTTTTTCTCTCCTCCTCCCCCCCCCCCATTTCTGCTCTCATGTGTCCATTTGCTGGGTGTTCTTCTGTGACCCCTTGAATTCTCGGTGGCACCAGGAATCTCTTTAAAAAAAAAAAATTTCTCCCCGTCGTCTGCTATCTCTGTCCATTTGCAGTGTATTTTTCTGTGCCCATGTCTGTCCTTATCAGCAGCACCGGGAATCTGTTTCTTTTTGTTGCATCATCTTGTGTCAGTTCTCTGTGTGTGTGGTGCCATTCCTGGGCAAGCTGCACTTTCTTTCCCACTGGGCGGCTCTCCTTATGGGGCGCACTCTTTGCGCGTAGGGCTCCCCTAAGTGGGGGACACCCCTGTGTGGCAGGGCACTCCTTGCGCGTATCAACGCTGCGCATGGGCCAGCTGCACACGGGTCAAGGAGGCCCGGGGTTTGAACCGCGGACCTCCCATGTGGTAGATGGACGCCCTATCCATTGGGCCAAATCCGCTTCCCTTGTGTCTCCTTTCTGTTGCATCATCTTGCTGTGTCAGCTTTCCGTGTGTATGTGGCACGGGACGGCTCTCTTTGCGGGGGCACACTCCTTGTGCATGGGGCTCCCCTACGCGAGGGACACCCCGACGTGGCATGGCACTCCTTACATGCAGCAGCACTGTATGTGGGCCAGCTCACCACACAGGCCAGGAGGCCCTGGGTTTGAACCCTGGACCTCCTGTATGGTAGGGGCCGCTCTATCGGTTGAGCCATATCTGCTTCCCTTAAAGACGGTCTTTAAAAGTCTGCTAGACCAGTCCTCAGTTGAGCAGTGAGGAGACTGAGGTCCAAAGCCAAGCCAAGACTGATAGACCGCAGAGCTCACTGGCCTCCACTAGGCCTGGCCCAAGAGTCTTGGACAGTTTGGGGCCAACACTCTCCCCAAAGGCCCATCAGTTCATGCCACGTGTGCTTCCTTTGCAGGACAAGATTAGATGCACCCCGGCTGGAAACAAAGTCCTTGAGCAGCTCTGGGTTACCACCCAGCTATGCTTCAGATCGCCTGTCAGGAAACAACAGGGACCCTACTCTGAAGCCCAAGAGGTCCCACCGCAAGGCAGACCCTGATGCTGCCCACAGGTACTCGCTGAGGCCCCCACCAAAGGTCTGGAAGGTAACCCTGTGGCTAGGGAAGCCTGAGGCAGGCTGGCTAGGGGCCTGGGGTTTCCCACTTTTCCAGAACCCCATGTCGGGTCTTCCTCTGGATTGGTGGTGTTTCCACCTGTCCCCTGGCCTGCTGCTTAAACCCCCAGAGAGGAGGAGTCCAGACAGACTCAGGCGGATGGGAATGCTTTGTGGTATGTTCAGTCCCACTGGATAGATGTTCTCGTGGGTTTATACTGCAGTGTCAGGAGGGAAATTAGCACACAGAGCCCAGTGAACCAGGGACCTATAGCTCAGGGGCTGGGAGAGGGTCCTGAGGCGGTCACAGTTCAACTGAGACCAGAGGATGAGGAGGATGTGCAGGAGGGCATTCCAGGCTGGAGGTGCTTTGGAGTTGCTGGGTGAGCTAATCACCCAAGGCAGGAAGGAGCGCAGTGGTTTTAGGGCCCGTGGCATTGGAGAGCAGAGGAGGCAGAGAGAGAGCCAGTGGGGGCCGAGTCTGAGGGGGGCAGGCCACACCAGGCAGGGTCTCGAGGCTGTGGTAGGGCTGGCCCCCTCTGTCCTAAGCAGACCCAGGCTCAGCCAGGGGCAAGACCACTCCCCAAAGGGTCATTGGAAATCCGTGTCCCAAAGACCAGGGATGGCTACCGGCACTTGGTGGACAAGGACACCTGCCCATACCGTTCTCGTTGAGAGCCACGGAACCAGAGTGGCCTGTTGCACAGACGAGGTGTCTGGGCCAGGTGGGGCAGGCAACAAGGCTGGGCCCCTCCTGCAGCCTCCGAGGTAACACATCGCCCTTCCTTGCAGGCCACGGATCCTGGAGATGGACAAGGAGGAGAACCGGCGCTCAGTGCTCCTGCCCACGCACCGGCGGAGGGGCAGCTTCAGCTCCGAGAACTACTGGCGCAAGTCCTATGAGCCGGGGGGGGACTGCTCAGAGGCGGCAGGCAGCCCTGCCCGGAAGGTGAAGATGAGGAGGCACTGAGGCCGCCGGGTGCACCCTCTGGGGACTCTGGCTGATCTTCGCCTAACTGCCCCTACTCTTCATTTGTTTTGTTTTGAGGGTTTTTGTTTTTGATTCTATATATTTCTTTCCTTGGTTTGTTGCCTGTTAAGGCTGAAGAAGAGAATTGGCCAGGACCTGGGTTCTCGTGTTGCTGGTTTTCCTTCTCAGTGGAAAGGCTGTTGGCATCGTAGGGGACAGAAACTCACACTGGACTGGCCAGTAGAGGCTTGGGAGGCAGCCGCATTCCAGCAGGGCTGTCAAGCTGGGTTTATTTAAAAGCAACAAAGTGTTTTGGTTAAGAGAATTCTTGTTTTGCTTTAAATGTATATCTTTCAGTGTTCTAAACAAAGTTCAATCTCCTGCCCCATTCCTTCCCTTCCTCCACTGACGTCTGCGCTTGGTTGAGGTCCCTTGGAGTTAGGCAGGTTCCGCGCAAGGCCTGCTCAGCCCCGGCCTTGCTGTCCCCCCCCACCCCTCACTTGGTCTCCAGGCTCTGGAAGCTCAAGCAAACACCTCTTTTTCCTCCTGTGGCCGAGTTGTTCAGGATGGCTGGACAGGGGCTTAAACAGTGCCAGCCCCCTGCCATCCTAAAGCTGTTGCTGAGCACCGCCCGCCTGGGCTTCCTTCACGCCCACCTGCTCAGCCCACAATTCCTTGGGGCTGCCAAGGGGCCCTGACCCCTTCTGCCAGGCGTATGCCCCTTTGCTGGGTTGCTGTTTTCAGGCATATGACTGTGAGTGTATAAAACAGACTTGCCATGTTGGGTCAGTTTTAGGAATTGTTTCTAGCTAGAGGGACTGTTGTCCTTCTAGGTCTAGTGTTTGGGATATGGAAAATTGTGGTGTGTGGTAGGGTTTTTGTTTTGTTTTGAGTTTTTATTTTTTCCTTTGGTCTCTGGCATTTTCCTTTCCCTCCCCTTTCTCCTGCATTGGCCAGCTTGGGCCTTCTCCCCACGTTGGCCCCTCTGTCCGCCTGCAGCATGCATCTGAGGCCCGCGCTCAGGCCTTCAGACTAGGTTGGTACCTCCTCCACCGTGGAGTGGGAGCTGGGGAAGGGTCTTTAAAAAATAATAATAATAATAAAAGAAAAAAGTAGTGTAAAGTCTTTAGTAGTTTCTCCCCGTTGACATCCTTGAAGGCAGCAGGTTTTGCTAATTGGATTCACTAGGAAGTCGTCCTTGCCAGGCCCGGGCCTGCCTGGGAGCAGAGACCCTCCCAGGGCTCGGCCCGAGGCTGCCAGGCCCACAGAAATCCGGGGCAGCCACCCTCAAGAAGCCCCTCTCAGGGGCCAGAACTCCTTTGCCAGAGTGGATTCTCAAGTTGGGACTGCATAACTAAAGCAGTTGCAGTTTTATTTTTTTTTACAGCTTTTTTCCCAAAAATGATTTGTAGTTGTGTGTGCAGCACTTTGCCCTGATATGTGTGCGCTACAATAAAAACCAAATCTAATATATTTTGAAACAGTTGTCTGATGCTGTCGTAAGAGAGGGCGTATACTCTGGCACTTCCTTAATCCTTAAAGTTTTCTCTTTGAACTTTGAACCAGGGTGGTAGGGGGCCAGAGCCTGTTGCCCACCAGGATCCCAGAGGAAGAGATGCGTACTGGACTCTCGTGCCTTGGGCTGAGGCTGGAGGGGGACCTGCTCTCTGCCCACTGCCCTCCTACCCACAGAGGACAGGCTTCATGAACTTGGGGTGCCCCAGGAGCCAGGATCACACCCTGCTGAGTTTCTGAAGCCCCTCCTTTGGGGGTGATCAGAGAGGCTGCATGCCAGTGGTAGGGGGAATAGCATGAGCAAAGGTGGGAGCAGGCAACCTGGCTTTTGTAGAAACTGCAAGTGGTTTGGTTTTGCTCATTAAACAGATTCTTGAGTTCCTCTATGCTGGGCTCGAAAGATGCTGGGTATACAGGCGGAAGCAGACACATGTTATTAGGTTGGAACCTAGAGGATTTCTGTCCCTCCAGATCTCGGGCCTGGCCAAGGACGGCATTCTGGAGCCTTCCTTACTCCCAGGGCTCATCGCCAGCTCGCTTGGGCCAGATTCTTGCTGTGAAATGTGGAAACCTGGGCAGGCGGCTTAATTGCCATTTAACAGGAGGAGAGGCCAAGAGGGGAGGCAACTGGCTAGGGCTTGGTCTGCTGGCCTGTGCCAGGTTATGAAGGGGGGCCTGAGCTCAGGCTGGGCAGCCAGCGGACCCCGGGTCCTTGGACTTGGCAGAGGTGGGCAGCCCCCACCCCATGCCTGGGCCCTGACATGGGTTGGGATGGGGGCACAGGTGGAAGGTGGGGAACTAGGAGGGACCCCATTTTGTGGCTATAACAAAGCCAGTCTTAGGCTATTTTCAGTTCCTGGGTGGAAGGTGCTTCACCCTGCAGGGTTGTGGGGGTCTGAGAGGTTGGAGGAAGGGGGTCTGGCCATAACCCCCACTAGGACCTTAAGGACACACGGGGCACCCCAGGCTCCCTGAATCTACCTGTTCTGGCTGTCCCCTGGGCACCAGCTCTGGGGGCCAGGGGCCGAGTCCCAGCCAGCCTCTGACATAGTAGGTAATCTGGCTGGCACCATCCCCATTGCCTGGGAGCCCAGCTCATTCCTCCAACCCTTTGTGTGGAGGGGGAAACCAAGGCCCAGAGGTCAACACGTGCGTTCGTTACAAAAATAGTTAGTGCTCTGTCCAGGTGCTGTGACAGCAGACCCACTGGGCTCTGCTCTCCTGGAGCTGCCGGCCCAGCAGGGCACACAGCAGCCATTCTGACAGGATGCCACAGCCCAGGCACACACGGTGCCACCAAGATTACCAATGTAACAGATGTGTAGCACATAAAATTTCCAGATAATAAAATATACAATATTCTTTTGTAAGTTCCACATAGCCCATTGTTCTTCTCAGAATTGCTTTTGCTGAATTTTTTTTTCTGACTTGTATTAGTAGCCAACCTATGGTTGTAAGTCAACCACGATTTGACAAATGGAGTTGTCTCCCCATCTGCTTGTATCAGTTCCTGTGGCTGCTTTAAGAACAAATGACCAAAACCTGGTGGCTTCGAGCAACGGAAATGCATTCTCGCCCAGTTCTGGAGGCCAGGACTCTGTGGTCAGTGCCTCTGGGCCAAATCCCGCATGCACAGGATCCAGGGCAGGAGCCTTCCTGGCTTGTACCGCTTCTGGTGGCTGCCAGCAGTCCTTGGATGAGTGGCCACTCCCTCCAGTCTCTGTCTCCGAGGACTTGGCCGCCTCTGTGTGTGGCACATCACCCTCTGCCTCTCTTAAGGACACTTGTGATGGGATTTAGGGTCCACCTGCTTAATCCAGGATCATCTCCCCATGTCAAGACCCTTTTTCCTTAGGCAATATTGAGAGTCTAGGACCTGTCATCTTTGGGTGGCTCATGGCTCTTAAACACTGCTCTCTTTCCAATAAATTTCTCCTCCTCAAATTGGGTACCTGACCTGTTGATTTTGCATCCTGAGCAAATTAATTCAGTTGAAACTTCTTTTAGCTTCAGCACTACTTTAAAGTTTCATCTGGAATGATTAGCATTTTCTCCATCACTTAAACTCTAGACCTGCGCTGTCCAATGCAGTAGCCACTGGACGCTTTGGCAGTGAGCACTTGAAATGTGGCTAGTTTGAATTGCAATGTGCTGTAAATGTAAAATACCGGATTTTGAAGTTAGTATTAAAAGAATGGTAGATCATTAATAACTTTTTATATTGATTACGTGTTGAAATGATAGTATTTTGGACATTATGGGTTAAATAAAATATGCTATTTAAGCTAATTTTACCTGTTTCCTCTTACTGTTTTAAAGGCTACTCAAGAATTTAAAGTTACTTAATGTGGCTTGCATTATTTTTCTTTTGGACAGCACTGGTCTAGAAAATCAACAGATCAATAAATTAAGCTTGATTCATAGTGTCTGCCAATTTTCATGGTGTAAATACTTCCACCATGGCAGATTTCAGGCTACTGACAGGTTATTGGGCGTGGTGGGAAAAGTTGGACAGTGGCATGCCATTACATATTTTTGTCATAGAGGTACAACAGAAGTAGTTCATGTAAAGAACATAGCTAAAACTAAGGTGCAAAATAATTAAGACCTGATGAGTTTGGACTGTTACCTTTGTAAAGATTTAAGTCAATTTTTAATAACTGCTGTGCTTAACTAAATTCTTAAATCTTAAAATCCTTGCAAGTGACCCAGCACCACTGGGTTTCCCATGGGAGAGTTTTGAGCAGAGAGACATGTCTTGAGGACAGTCAAAATCACTACGGAAGCTGCTGAACTGGCGAGAGACGCGGGGGTGGGGGGGGGGGGGGGGTGGGGGGGGGGCCTCTGAGCGGGGAGGGGTCTGGAGATGGCTAGTTAGGTGGGGCGCTCATGGTTGTCGTTCCTCCTGTGCCCACGGTGTGGCAGCCGCGTTCGAGGGCGGCTATAGCGGTCCTTTGGTTTGAGTGGGGAACGGGCCCTGGAACCTGCCAGAGGTTATCCAGGGCCAGGAACTTAGGTTCCCGCTTCTGCCCTGCTCAGCCAGGGCCCGCGGGGGTGGTGGGTGTGGGGAGTGGCAGACGCCATTAGCCTCTTGGCTCCCTCTGCCGAGGACGTGCTGCCTGAGCTCCTGGGCTTCCGCCCTTCAGGTCCAGCCCAGGCAGCTCCTGCTTGGAGTCACCTTCTTGCCCGCCCCCCACCCCCTGGCCCCTGGCTTCATTTCACTCAGCCCAGTGGTCTACTCTGAGCTTCCACTCCAGCCCGGAAGACAGGGCACCCCACCCTTAACTCGTGCTGCGAGTTATGAGTCAGGCCCTTTACGGATTCTTTCATTTACACCTCACTGTGACCTCCGGTACCTGACTGGCTGTGTGACTGGGCAAATTACTTAGCCCCTCTGGCCTCGGCTTCCTTTGTCAGATGGGATTAAATGAGAGATCTTGGTGCCCGGCACAGATTAAGTGCTCGGGTGGTAGCAATTAATATTGGCTCCTGTCTACAGGTGAGAAAGTGAGGCCCAGGGAGGTGAATTGGCTGCGGTCCAGGATTAGAACCCGAGGTTGCCGAGGGGATGCGGCACGGAGCCCGGCCCTGCCAAATGGTGGCAGTGCCCACCTGCCCCACCCCGGAGCCTCAGACCTAACACTCCCTCATGGGGGCAGGTGCGCCTGGGTTCCCAGGTGCCGTGGCACAGCTCAGGACCCAGCTCCCGACCCAGCTCGGCGTGTCAGGGCAGCGGGTGCAGAGAAGGAAGCTTGTGCATCCAGAGACCACGTCTGCCCCCGCCGCCCCGGTGGCCTTGGGCAGGTCACTGCTCCCTGAGCCCGTTTCCTGCTCCGTGAAAGGGCCAGCACGCTCTTCACCCTCTGTGGATCTAGGTGTCCAGAGCCGCCACTCCCTCCCCTCTCGGCCCGGGATGCACTCCCAGCCAGAGGCATTCTGCACACCCCGCCGGCTGAGGCGCTCCTTCCCCCTGGCAGGGGCTGGCCTGCTCACCCCTGGCTGGAGTTCCGGCTCCCCGGTGGTCTCTGTCTCAGCCCCACCCCCCTGGACCTCCCTTTCTCCCCCTGCCCTGGTCCAGCCTGGCTTCAGCCCCAGCATAGTCTCCACTCCCAAAATCTCAGCCCACGAGGTCCCTGGAGGAGCAGCCAGGAAGAAGCTGTGTGTGTGGTTTGGGCAGCAGAGGGAGGTCACGGCCGCAGCCAGGATCTGGGCCAGCAGCGGCAAGGCAGGGCCTGCCTCCAGCCCCACTGGCTGCCTCCCTCAGCCAGGCTCTCCCGCTTTCCCTCCCACTCCCGGCTGTCCTCCTCAGCTCCCCTCACGGGCTTCCCCTTTCTAGAATCCCCCTCCCTCCCTCCCTCGCAGGCAATCTCGGGCTCTACCCTTGGCCTGCATTATGGCACCTAACCCTGGTTGAGGAATCAAGACAAAGCACAGGTACAGCATTTATTGGAGCGCCTGCCTCTGGGGATGCCCTCCATAAAGGCCAGCTGCTACCGTGATCCTCATCACCTCCACTCATTCAACTGTTTCTCACCTCATTTCCAAGGCCCCCAGCACCTTGATCCCAGCACCCACCAAACTGGCCTCTTTCCCAGAACATGCTCCCCAGCCTGGCATAGAGACATCCCTCTCCACCCACCTGCCCCCATATTGCATCTACTACCACTTCCTGTGGGCTCGACTCCTCACCAGTGTGGGTTGTTTCTTAAAATTTCTTAATGAACTATTTCAAGCACACTGAAAAATACAGAGCCAGCCAGTAAGCACCCATCACGTCACTCACACATTAGCATACTTCCTTATTTTCAGATTTTTTAAAAAAATTTATATATACTTTTAATATGTGTGTGTGTGTGTGTATGTGTGTGTGTGTGTATATATATATATATATTTTTTTAGGAAAGTAGGGTTCAGGAATTGAATGCAGGACCTGCGTGTGGGAAGCTGGTGCTCAACACCGAGCTCTCCTGAGTTGATTTTTTCGTTTGTTTGCTTGTTTTGTTTTTCCTTTATTTTAAATGTTTCATTAAAAAAATATGAGGTCCCCATATACCCCCTACTCCACCCACACCACCCCTCCCACATCAACAACCTCTTCCATTGTTGGGGCACATCCACTGCACCTGGTGAACACACTCTGGAGCACCGCTGCACCACATGGACAGCGGTCCACATTGTAGTCCACACTCTCCCCCAGTCCACCCAGTGGGCCACGGCAGGACACACAACGGCCAGCATCCGTCCCTGCAGCACCACCCAGGACAACTCCAATCCTGAAAATGCCCCCACACCATATCTCTTCTTTCATCTCCCGACCGTCAGCAGCCACTGTGGCCACCCTCTCTACATCACTACTACAATTTCTTCCCTTACTAATCATAATAGTTCCCCAGCAGAACACCAGTAAGTCCCCTCTAATCCATACTCTGTTCCTCCATCCTGTGGACCTGAGATGGCTATGTCCAGTCCCGCTCTACATCAGGAGGGGGCTTAGATTCCACGTGGGTGATGGATGCAATTCTGCTGGCAGCTGTAGGCACTCTTGGCTCCCTGGTGTGGTGGTTGACCCTCTTCACCTCCCTGTCAAGTCCAGGGTAAGTCCAAGAAACCAGAGGGTAGGAGCCGCAAGTCTGCTGAGGTCCAGGGCCTGGCTGTCACATGGACAGTTCAGAGATTCGGGTCTCCTGAGTATACACCAACCCAAACACCAACCACAGGTCCAGTAAAAGTAACAGAAGAGGCATGTGTAGAAAGGTTATATCTGAGTCCAGCTCCATCACACTCAGGAACACAAACTCCAAAGTAGGGCCAACTGACATTGCCCTGAACTCCAGAGCCATCTGCCTTGACCATAGAACCTGTGGGTCTCTGCAGCCCTCAGGAGCACCAGCACCTGGGTTTCTATCTACCTTGGCTGTCTCTGGTACCCTGCTGAGGCGTGCATAAGCATCAGATGACCTTCCAACTCTTTTTTGGAGACTCATAGCCATATAAACTCACTTGTCCTTTCCATTTCCCCCTTTTATCCAAAATCAAAACAGTTTTTAACATCTGATACTACATGTAGGCTGAGATATTCTGCCGGTCTGAGTTGACCTCTTTATTCAAGTTCTTTTTCTAGTTACAACATCAGCTGGTGCTTGGTAGTAATCCTCGGTGCCAGGGAGGCTCATCCCCGGGATGTTTGCTTGTTTTTTTTAGGAGGCATAAGGAGCTGAACCCAGGAATCCCATGTGGGAAGCAGGCGCTCAACAGATACATTTTTAAGAAATGTGTGTGGAGCACCTGTGTGCCAGATGCTGTTATAGGTGCAGCAATTAGAAGCTGCTGGCAACACACACGTCAAGAAATCACATAGGTAGTTGGTGAGAATAGGGAATCCATCCGAAAGAAAAAGCAGAAGAGGGGAGCACAACTTCCGGGAGGGCTGTCATTTTAGGGAGAGAGGGCAGGGGAAGGTTTTTGAGAAAGTGTCGTTTGTGTCAAGACGCAAAGGAGGGGAGGGCTTTGGCTCAAAGTGCTCTAGGCAGAGAAGACAACCAGTGCTAAGGCCCTGGGGCAGGAACTCTTGCCAGGTCTGCTTGAGAAATGGTGAGGAGACCAGTGTGGCTGAAGCCAGAGTCCAAAAAACAGCTGGCTTACCCTACAGACCCTACCAGGCCTGCTGCCCGACTCATTTTGAATCATTTTATCTTCTCGCTACATTTTACATATGAGGCCACTGAGGCCCAAGGTCACATAGCCAGCCAGCGGAAGTCTTGGGATTTGAACTCAGACCTGGCTTTTGCACACCAGAGTTGGGCTGGAGCCCTGGGGTGGCTTAGGAGGAAGAGGGGCCGCCCAGCCCAGGAAATGCCCCTCCCTGGCCCCAGGGCTTGGTGGCTGGTGGAGGAGAGACTGGCCTCACCCTCCAGTGCTGCTGACTCAGGTCCCATCCCTAGGATGGGGGGGGCACCCCAAATCTCCAGGGAGGACTCTGCAGTCAAGCCCTTGCCTGGGCTTCCCCAAACGTCAGTTTCCTGCTCCAAGTGCCTAGCCCTGCTCCCTGAATGCTGCCTGGCTGTGGCCTGACCCAAGCCTCAGTTTACCATTTGTGCTTCAGCATACCCACTGAACCCTCCCTCCCCCATTAACCTGATCAGATGGGAAGGGGCTGGTCTGAAATCCAGATTCTGGGGCCCCGTTCTGCAGACATTCCAATATGGGGGGGTCCCTGGAATCTGCATTGTTAACATGTCTGATACTACAAGAACCCTTGCTTGTCATGGAACCCTTCCCTGCCTGTTCCCCACCCCCAGATAAACTCACCCATGACAGCCCACCTTAATCGTCTCCCCTCCTGACCCCTGTGCACCCCTTCCCACAGCATGGCACATTCTGGGTGGTTGGGGGCTCCACTCAGCTCAGTCTCCTGATCAGGCTGTGGGTGGGGGCAGGGAGACGGGTTTGGCTGATGATGGAAGCCCCATTTCAAAGATGGAGAAATGGAGAACGAAACAGGGCAGAGATTTTCCCAGGGTGACAGAACAAAAATTCCAAGAGCAGTAAACAGCAGCCACGAGGACCAGCTTGCTCCAGCCCTCCAGCTTAAGTAACTTGCCTCAGGTAGCACAGCTCTCAGGGATGGCATTGGGACCCCATGTGAGGCCTGGCTGGGGCAACTTACTGCCTCATTTTGAGGAAGAGGCAACCCAGGTAGGGGCCCAGGCCTTGTCACTCAACTAGTCGGTGACGGGGCAGGGACCAGAACCTAGGTGTCTGAGCTGCCGGAAGCTGGGCCTGGGACGGCAGTGGCTGGAGGGGTCTGACCCTGCTCAGTCCAGAGCCTTGCCGTGGCCCCTGTGTGCCTCAGATCCGCAGCTGTGAACTGGGTAGGGCTGGGACTGCCCTCACAGAAGTCCCGAGCCTTAAACCAGCTGAAGGGGCTGGGACGGGCTGCCTGACACCCGGAGGCCCTCAGAAACGAGCTTGGCTCTTCTCTCGCCTCCTCGCACCTCCCTCCTCTACCCGCCCCTTTTCTAGGATTTGGCAGGGAGGGGCGGAACAGGGCTGGGTGCGGCTGGGGGGGGCGGTTGGGGGAGCCAGGCCCTTGACACTTGGCAGCTGCCCCGTGGGGGTCAGAGGTCAGCTGCGCCTCCTTGGACGCGGCTGGTGGGGTTGGGACTCAGCCCACCTGCCCCACCTAGGCTTCTGGGAGTTCTGACCTCACTCTGCGCAGACTATCCTTAGCCTGGAAGGAGAGGTCCAGCCTCTAGGCCATTTTCCAGATGAGAAACGGAGGCCTGGGAGATGGGTGGGGACAGGCCCAGAGTCCCTCAACTTTGTTTACCACTATTCCCTGCAAAGGGGAAGGCTCTTCCCCGTCACCGGAAACCCAAATCCCATATGAGGACCGTCCCAAATACCACGTCCTGCGGGAGGAAGAGCCTCCTCCCTCTTCTGGGTCTCTGTCCTCTCTTCGGTGGATGCTAAGAAACCCCTGTGCTGCCACACAGCCTTTTGCGTTAGGTTTTGAAGGATGTATAGGAGTTGCTCAGGGACTGAGCGTGGAGGAGCGCATTCCTGACTGATGACGCCGCCAAGGCGAAAGCACGGCGATGGGAGGCGTTCTGGCCACTGGAGAACAAGTGGTGTCCCGCGAAACTAGTAAAATATAAAGTTGGCACTCATCGAGCCAATGGCCTGGGGCACGGATGGGGAAACTGAGGCTCAGAGGGCCCAGGGCTCTCACGGCGTTCGGGACAGGGCTGCTCCACCACGTGGAGGTGCACGACGCTGAAGGAGGAAAGAGCCGCCCGCCCGGCTCGCCGCCGAGCCCCGGCCCGCCCCCGCGCGCGCGCGCCCGCGCCGGCGCGCGGACTACACTTCCCGGCAGGCCGCGCGCGCCGCCGCGCCTGCGCCGCAGCACGCCTCCTCGCGCCGGGCCCCGGCCACCCCCTTTGTCTGGCGGCGGGGCGGGGCGGGCGGCGCGGCGCGCGCGCTCACTGGCCGCGCGGCCCGTCCGTCGCGGCGCGCGCCCGGCCCCGCCCCCGCGGCCCCGCCCCCGCCCGCGCCGCCTGGCGCCCCGCCCGCGCCTCAGGAGCGGCGGGGCCGCGCGGCGCATCCTGCGGGCGGCGGCGGGGCGGGCGCGGGCCGGCGGCCGGGCGCAAGATGATGAAGTTTCGGTTCCGGCGGCAGGGCGCCGACCCGCAGCGCGAGAAGCTCAAGCAGGAGCTCTTCGCCTTCCACAAGGTGCGGCGGCGGCGGCGGCGGCCGCGGGCAGGGGGCGGGCCGGGCGGGGGGCCGGCGCCGGGGCGCAGCCACGTCGGGCCGGGGCCAGGGGGAGGGGGCGCCGCGCCGGCCAGGGGCAGGGGCCGGGACGCGCCCCTTCCCCGGCCCGGCCCGCCGCGGCCCCGGGCCCTGCGCGGTGCGGGTCTCTCCTGAGTCCGCCGGTCCCGGGCCTGCCCGGCCTGTCTCCGCACGTCTTTGCGGGACTCTGCCTCTCTCCGGGCTCTGCCCCTCTGGCCGTCGCTGCCTCTCGGTCCCAGCCTGGGTGCCTGGGGTGGGAGGAGTGGGGGGTGTCTCTGCGCATCTCTTACTGCCCTCCCTCCCTCTCCATGTTTTCTTGCCACTTTTCTGTTTCTGCGTCTCCGTTTCCCTGAGCGTCTCTCTCTGTGGGGGTCTCTCGGACCCTCTGTCTTTTTATCGCTCTTCTTTTTGGGTCCCCCTCTTCCCCCGGCTCAACCCTTGGGGCAGCCCAGGGTGCGGGTTTGTTTTGCTCTCGCACCCAGGAGGGGCGGGGAGGGGTGGGGAGTGGAGGCAGATATGGAGGGGTGGGGCTGGGAAATCCCTTCTCTGTTCTTCTGCTCCCTTCCCCCACCCGCGGCCCCAGGCTCTGCCCCCGGGGGCCTCAGAGTCCCCGGGAGATGCACTTAAGTTTCCCTCGCTGTGAAATGGGGTCGCTTCTCTCCCTGCTGTCGGCTCTGGCTCTCTGGGTCCCTCTGGCCAGCCTACTGCCACTTGGAGCCTCAGTTTCCCTTGGGTGCTTCTGGCCGAGGAGGAGGTGGAGATGGAGGGCTGCGCCTTCCTTCCTTTTCCTGGGTGGGGCAGATGAAGCAAGGGGGGCAGTGGGAAAGGAGCTGCCCTCGGCCCTGCATGGGCCCCCAGCTCGCCCCTTGGGGACCCCTCCTGGCCCTGTGGGTTGTGGCCTCAAGTTTATCCCCAAAGTGTCTGACCTCACAACCCCTCACTGCTCTTCCAGGTTAAGAGTTAGTGTTCCACTATGAAAGTGGAGAAGTTGAGGTTCGGAGAGGGGTGAAGACTTGCCCAAGGTCACAGGGAGATGGGGGTGGGCGCACTTTGTCCTCTGTCCCTTTATGAGTCGGACAGGCATTCTCAGAGGCTCTGCAGTGGTCCTGGGGCCCTGGGGTGGCCTCACAGGACAAGCCGGGCCCATGGTGGTGACGGGGAAAGGGGGCTGCCCTCAGCCTTGGTGGCCGCGCCCTTGCCGACTTGCCGGGGACCGGAGACTTGGAAGGGAGGCCGGTGCTCAGGGTCCCAGATACTGTCGTGCGCTGGCCTGGCGGTGAGGGCGACGCGGGGAGAATGGCCTGCCCAGGACAGTGACCGGCAGGCCCGGGGCTAAAGCGCCACTCCCTCAGCCCGAGACCAGAGGTGGGGGCTCACCTGCTGGGCCTGGGTGGGCAGAGGACTCCCTGCCGAGGAGGGCGGTGGCGCGAGGGGGCGGAAGGGGCTGGGCCACCAAAAGGGATGTCCCCTGGGGAGGAGGTCCTGGAGTCCAAGGGAGTGTGGGTCCTGGGTGGGCGTGGGCGTGGGGCTTGGGCAGTCTTGGATTCGAATCCCACCCCTGGCACGAGTTGCCTGTGGGATGTCCACTCTACGTCTGTAACCCATACCGAGCACCCCCCACCCACCGCATGTGAGGGCTCCTAGGAGCTGCGGACATAGCAGTAACCAAAAGGGACGGATCTCGGCCTGCAGGACTGACATTCCTAGGGGGGGTGGCGGACAGTGGACAGCCCAAACCGGAAAGTGGAAGTGGAGCCGCTGGGATGGTAGCCAGGCGGGGGAAAAAGTAAAGTCAGGTGAGGGAATAGGGGGTGGACAGGGGCGGTTCTGGGAAAAAGTAAAGTCAGGTGAGGGAATAGGGGGTGGACAGGGGCGGTTCTGGGATGCCGCTGAGGAGCTGGATCGCCAGTGGATTCCTGAGGGACAGGCACGAGCGCACCCTGGGGGCGTGGGGGAAGGGTTCCAACCAGAGGATGGCAGGTGCAAAGGCCCCGGGGCAGGCGCCCGTCTAGCGAGTTGGAGCCAAGCGAAAGGGCCATTGAGATGGCGTGGTGGGAAGAGATGAGAACAGACAAGGAGCAGGCTCAGCCGGCGAGGATGCTGGCTTCCACCAAGGGACGTGGAGGCAGGGACAGGGTCTGACCGAGGTTTCCACAGGCCCTGCGTGGTGGTGGCGGGCGGGCGGGCGGCACGGTGGGGCCGTGGGGCCGGCAGGAGACCGTGGAGTGTGGGAAGGCGCCTCTTCCTCCTCGTTCTCAGCGGAGGTGGCAGCCCCGGGGGCGTGGGGCTGGCGGGGAAGCAGGCGGGGCAGGTCACCTAGCCTCGCCTCACCTTCTCCTCTGGAGAACCAGGGGCTGCAGCCCGGAAGGGAAGGGAGCCAGGTGCTGTCCCCCAGCAGGCGCTCTGTCCTCATAGGGCCCCCTGCCCCCTGGAGTGCTGTGACCCGCCCAGGGGTCTCCTGGCGGGGCCAGGCCCAGTGACCAGAGTCCTGCCAGGTGGGGCCTTCCCGGGGCAGGGGCTCAGGACTCACCTGAGGCCCCCACAGCTGCCCTGCCCGGGGCTCTGCACTGCCTGGGCACCCGCCCGCACGCCTCCCACGGGGCCTACTGCCAGGCCTTGGGGCTGAGGCAAGGCGCTGTGGGTGCAAGCGTGGGATAGTGGTGTCTGGGCGCTGCCCCGTCCCCAGCCTGGGGCAGCCCCTTCACGGCATCCCCGCCCCACCAGGGGCTT
The DNA here is from genome assembly GCF_030445035.2 of Dasypus novemcinctus. Taxonomy (NCBI): domain Eukaryota; kingdom Metazoa; phylum Chordata; class Mammalia; order Cingulata; family Dasypodidae; genus Dasypus; species Dasypus novemcinctus. The sequence continues at coordinate 14,547,112 of NC_080693.1, forward strand.
GTCAGTCTTGGGGTACAGAGACCCGAATCTGGGAGGTGGGTGGCGTGTTCGGGGGCTGGAGGCTCCCTCTCTCGCGAGGTAGGCGCAGCCCCCGGCCTCGCTGGCCCCGCGTGGACCAGGTGCTGAGCCTGTGGCTCCCCGGGCCTGTGTCCGGGCTCCCTGGGCCCCAGGCAACTTGTCTTTGCCTCCAGGGCGGGGGCCAGGAGCCTCCTGGCCGCTGCACCCTGGAGCCCATCCCTCTCTGAGCCTGTCTGCTGCTCGTCGCCCCCCACCCCGCGGTCTGCCGCCCCCGCCCCGCCAGGAGGTGCTGTCGCCTGAGCCCTGGCGAGGCTCGGATGCTGGCACCCAGGCGCTCGCTGACCGGCCCCCCACCCCCGCAGAGCGTGGAGCACGGCTTCCCCAGCCAGCCCAGCGCCCTGGCCTTTGACCCCGAGCTGCGCGTCATGGCCATCGGCACCCGGTCCGGGACCGTCAAGATGTATCCTTCGGCCGGGACCTCGGGCCGGCGTCACGGGGGCGGGGTGGGCGCCGCGCGCAGGCTGCGGCAGTGCTGCCATCCTCGGCACACATGGCGGTGGGCGTGGCCTCCGCGTCCGTGGCGGCCCCTCAGAGTTGGGTCCTGTGAGGGGGCACAAGGGTACGGTTTGCAGTGGCCGCAGCTACGCGTCGCCCGCTTCGGCGGGGCAGTTCCAGGTGACCCTGCCGTCGTCGCGGTGTCCGCCGGGGGGTGGCTAGGAGGGGTCCCCAGAGGAGGTGCAGGCTGGGGTCCCGCGGCGGGCCTTTCCCGGTGGTGGGACACGTGTGATGCGAGGATGCGTGCGCGGCCGGGCAGTGCCAGGCTCGGCGCGCCCGGGCCCACCTGGGGGTGCTGGCGCTGCACAATCAGGCCGTGTGAGGCGCACAAAGCCGGCATTCTCCCTGCGGCGCGGGCCGGGGGGAGCGCGGGCGGCTGGGTGCCCCCGCCTGCTGTGAGGACCGCGCCTCGGGGTGCGCGCGAAGGCCCCTGCCGTGGAGACCCGGGTGCCGATGGGTCAGGGCCACCCCCTCCCCGTGTGCCCTCGGGGTCTTGGTCCTCATCAGGTTTGTGGGCGGGCAGAAGGTGAGTGGGTGCTGAGGACGGGGGCTGGAGTGGGAGGGTGCCCGTACATCTGGGCCTGTTGGATTGGGGTGCACCCCGCCCCCCTGCTTCCTGGACCCCTGGGGTACCCGGGGTGGTGGGGACAGTGGGATGAGGGCAACATGTGCCCTGGGCCCATGCCCCTCCTGCTCTGGGGGACCCCACTTCTGTCCGGCTGCTCCTGGGGCCCAAGAGGCTCTAGGGCACGAGGAGCTGCCCCGTGCTCCTGCACGCCTTGCCCTCCGGCCCTGACGGACAGGTGAGAACCCAGCCTCTTCCCACACACGGCCGCTGTCTGGACGCGCCGCGGGGAAACCGAGGCTCAGAGCCGCCCCTCCCCCGCGGGGCTGGCGCATCTCCTTGGCGACCCGGCCCCCGCCCGCCGCTCCTGCCCCTTCTTTTGTCTCCTCTGTGTTGCCCGCCAGGCTCCTGCAGGGGATCCCGGCCTAGGCTCCTGGCAACGGCTCCGGCCACGTCGCCGGGGCAACAGGGGCCTCCCCTCCCCCTCCTCGGGGGCCCCTCGGGCCCTGCCCGACCCTGGCCCTGCGGGTCACCTCGGTGGCTCAGCCCGGCTGGCAGCCTCTGGGCCCTCTGGAGCGGGGAGGCTGGGCCCTCCTTGCCCCGTGGGGGCTGCCCTGGCCAGGGCCCACGGCCTCTGCCAGCCCCTCCGCTGGGGCTGCTGGTCGCCCTGCCAGGCCAGGGCCCCAGGGGTGCTCTCGGGCCACTCACAGATGGGGGGACGCCGGAGCCTGTGGTGGCTGCACCTCCGCGAGCCTGGGAGCATCTTGGGGCCGGCCGCACCCGGCCTCTGGAGGACCCCTGGCCCCAGCGGGGTCCGTGGGAACAGCCCTGGGGCAGGAGCCGGCCGGGCCTCTCCCGGACGGTGCTCTCCCTCCCGGGCCTGCCGGTTCCTGCCCTTGACCTGTCGCCTCAGCTATGGAGCGCCAGGTGTGGAGTTCACGGGCCTCCACCACGACGCGGCCACCGTCACCCAGGTGCACTTCCTACCTGGCCAGGTGAGCCCCCCCAGGTGCCCTCCCCGGGGCCCCACCCTCCCCCGCTCCAGCCAGCCCGCCTTGCTCCCTGTCCCCCCCCCCAGGGCCGCCTCCTGACCCTGCTGGACGACAGCAGCCTGCACCTCTGGGAGGTCGTCCACCGTAACGGCTGCGCGCACCTGGAGGAGGCGCTCAGCTTCCAGCCGCCCAGCCGCCCTGGCTTCGACAGTGCCAGGTACTGGGGAGCTTGGCCCTGGGCCCCCGCCAGGCCCTGGGGGCCCCATGGAGCCTGCCGAGCCTCCCACCCCCGGGGGAAGCTGTCTGGGGCCAGTGAGCCGGCCACAGGATGGGGGTGTGGCCGCCCCGGGGCCGTGTGGGGCGTGGTGGGGTGAGCCCAGGCCTGGCTCCCGCACAGAAGCCTCTGGACCCGGCTGGACTGAGCCGTGCAGCCTGCAGCGTGTGGTGTGGACGTGGCGGGTGTTTGGTGGCGCTCTGGCTGGGTCCCCGGGGAGTGGGAGGTGCCTGGCCACATGACTGGAGCGTCCCCTGGGTCCCGAGCAGCAGGAGGCCCAAATGGGCCGAAGTGGGGGTGCCTGGGGGCTCGGGAGCACGTGGCCCTCGAGGTGGGGGCGCCGCTGTGACCAGGGCTAAGAGGGGGGTCCTGCAGGGCTGGCCGTGTGGGCTGGGTGGCCTGGGGGAGTGGCTGGACCTCGGGGGCACCTCTGTGCCTGGCAGCCCCGTGGCTGGAGCAGGCAGGGCCACCGCAGGCTGCTGTCCCCAGCACGCGGCGCGGGTCCCAGGTGGCCCCACAGCAGGTGGGAGGCATCCTGAGGGGTGCTGGGGCTTCCTGGCTGCGCCTGGGGTGCCCCCGGCGGGCGGGAGGAGCCGAGGCGCGGCTCCCAGACCCGGCGACCCTTTTTTCAGTCGCCTCCTGCCGACGTGCAGGTGAATAACTGGGCGGGCTAATCACGATGCTGCAGCCGCTGCCGCCGCCTTCCCGGCGAGCTGGCCTCCGGGGTAACCAGGCGCCGCAAGCGCGCAGGGCCGACCCCACGCGCCCTCCTCGCCGGCAGCGGCCCTCACCCGCCCACCTTGTCCACAGCGGCACCCCCAGCCTCTCACGCATCACCGTGGTCCTGCTGGCGCCTGCTGGCGACCGGGCAGCCCTGGGCACCGAGGGCGGCAGTGTCGTCTTCCTGGACGTCGCCACCCTGACGCTGCTCGACGGGCAGACCCTGGGCCCCGACGAGGTCCTGCGCAGGTGAGGGGAGACAGGCCCAGCCCCCGCCCCCTGGTCGGGAAGTGCTGCCACTGGTCTCACTCGAGCCCCTGTCTGCAGCGTGCCGGAGGACTACCGGTGCGGGAAGGCGCTGGGCCCCGTGGAGTCGCTCCAGGGCCACCCCCGCGACCCCAGTAAGATCCTCGTCGGCTACAGCCGGGGCCTGCTCGCCATCTGGGACCAGACTGCACGGCACGTGGACCACGTCTTCCTGGGCAACCAGGTACGGGGTGGGGGGGGCCAGCCCCGCCCCGGCACCTGGGCTCCCGCCTGCCCACCCGCGGCCCAGCTCAGGCACCCCTGCCCTCCGCCCCCAGCAGCTGGAGAGCCTGTGCTGGGAGCGCAGCGGCAGCACCGTCGTCAGCTCGCACAGCGACGGCAGCTACGCCGTCTGGTCGGTGGACGCCGGCAGCCTCTCCACGCCGCAGCCCACGGCGGCCACCACGCCCTACGGTGAGCGCCGGGGGGGCCGGGCCGATGGTGACCCCGGCCGGGGGCTTGCCCGGGAGGCTGTTGGAAGGCGGCAGGGCCCAAAGTGGTGCAGGGGGGATGGATTCGGGGTGGCTGGGGGCAGGAGCCGTGGTGGCCAGCGAGACCGAGCGCCCGTCGGGCCCCGTGGGAGCTGGTGAGTGATTCCGGTCTGCGCCACCCGGTCCTGCCCCTCCAGGCCCTTTCCCCTGCAAGGCCATCAACAAGATCCTGTGGCGGAGCTGTGAGTCCGGGTAGGTGGAGGGGGCCGGCCTCGGCGGGGAAGGGGGGCTCGGGGCAGGCACGGGGGCCCGTGCCCGGCAGCACGAGGCTCACAGGGCTCCCGCCCTGCGCAGGGGCCACTTCATCATCTTCAGCGGCGGCATGCCCCGCGCCAGCTATGGCGACCGCCACTGCGTGAGCGTGCTGCGGGCCGAGGCGCTGGTGACGCTGGACTTCACCTCCCGCGTCATCGACTTCTTCACGGTGCACAGTGCCCGGCCCGCGGACGGTAGGCGCCCGGCCCCCTCGCCCAGGCCCCGCCCGCCCCCGCGCCCTGAAGCCTGGCTCACCCCGCCCCCGCCCGCAGAATTCGACAACCCCCAGGCCCTGGCCGTGCTGCTGGAGGAGGAGCTGGTGGTGCTGGACCTGCAGACGCCCGGGTGGCCGCCTGTGCCCGCCCCCTACCTCGCCCCCCTGCACTCGTCCGCCATAACCTGCTCAGCCCACGTCGCCCACGTCCCCGCCAAGCTGTGGGCCCGCATCGTGAGCGCTGGCGAGCAGCAGAGCCCCCAGCCTGCCTCCAGTGCCGCGGTGTGTGCTGGGCGGGGTCGATGGGGGCACTCCCAGCTCAGGGCGCTGCTGGGGCCCGGGTGGCGGGGGCTGCATGGCAGGCGACAGGGGCGCTCCCGGGCGGCCTGAGCTGGGCCCACCTGCCCAGAGGGGAGCGAGGGGACCCCCGCCTGGCCTCGGGCTCATGTCCCACCTCCCCTCCAGAGCTGGCCCATCACCGGGGGACGGAACCTGGCGCAGGAGCCGCCGCAGCGAGGGCTGCTGCTGACCGGGTAGGGCAGGCCCCGCGGCCGGGTGGTGCGCGTGGGGGCTGCGCGAGGCCCTGCCCTTCCAGGCCGCCGTGTGAGGGCCCGTCCTGGGCCTGTCCTGAGCCCAGCGGGCGCTGACGTGCCGCATGACTCAGGCCCAGCTCCGGGGGGCTGGTTGCACCCCTGACTCCAGGGTGGGTGGGATGCTGCTTTCCTAGACCCGGGTTCAGGGCCCTGCTCCGCCCGCCCTCTTAGCCTGGAAGTGAGCTCAGCAGTCTTCTGGGTGCCGCCCACCGGGCCTGCCTGAGACCGGAAAATCCGGCTGGCCCGTGCCAAGCTGCCCAGGGCAGGTGCGGGAGAGCCCGGCCAGTGCCTGGCACGCCCGGGACTCAGGCCCCGCCTCCGGCCCCGCCCCGCCATGCTGGGACCCTCTGGCCTCTGGCTCCAGCGCCCCTCCCCCTTCAAGACCTCCAGTGGCCTTTGGGGCTGCTGAGTGAGATGGTCCTACCAGCTCCGGTTCCCCCAGAGGTCCCCCGCTCAGCTTTGCAGTTGTGTTTTAAGTTTGTGCCCCGGATTTGTCCACTCCCTTTCTGCCCCTCCGGCCTCCCAGTCCCCCGCCACTCTGCCCCCTCAGGCCTGGCTGCTTACACTCCACGGGGCCATCCACTGCTCTGTGACGGCGGCCCAGCCGCTTTGGACGCCTGGTGCAGGCAGGCCCTGGCCCTCTGTCCCAGCACTGCCGCCTGCCACCTCGCCTGGCAGAGTGGCTGTGTCTTCCCACCCTCCCGCCCTGCGAGGGGCTCGGGGCCACAGGGCACTTGCAGCCTGGTTCACAGCAGGGGCGCAGTGCACAGTGGGGATGCCGCTGTGCCCTGGCAGCTGCAGTAGGCGCCCAGTGAGCGTCGATCTGAGTGCGGGAAGGGTGGGCCGGCCCGCGGGGCCTGACGCCGCCTCCCCGCAGCCACGAAGACGGCACTGTGCGCTTCTGGGACGCCTCGGGCGTGGCGCTGCGGCCGCTCTACCGGCTCAACACCGCCAGCCTCTTCCAGACGGATTGTGAGCATGCCGACGGCGCCCAGGCCGCCGAGGACGACTGGCCGCCCTTCCGCAAGGTACACCGGCCCAGGCCCCCCCCCCGGCCCCCCCCCGGGCCCCCCCCCGGCCTCACACCCGCCATCCTGTCCCCCAGGTGGGCTGCTTCGACCCCTACAGCGACGACCCCCGGCTTGGCGTTCAGAAGGTGGCGCTCTGCAAGTACACCGCCCAGATGGTGGTGGCCGGCACTGCAGGCCAGGTGGGCCAGGGACGAGCCAGGACGGGGCCGGGGGGCGTTCGGGGGTAGGAGGGGGACTGGCTTTGGCAAGAGCCCAGAGGTGGGAGTGGGGTACATCAGTGGGCCCGGCCCTGGGGCCTCGAGAGCCCGGGGACGCCAGGAGGGCTGGGGTTGGGGTTTGGTGCTCCCACCCGGCTCTGAGTTGAGCGCCCGCCAGCTCACAAGCCTGGGAAGGCAGGAACTCCAGAGTCTCGGTTACTACCATGCCCCTGGCTTTTTGCATGGTATATAAGAGGTGCTTAATGCGTGCTGGTTGCTAAACGGCAGTTGTGAGTGCAGGAGGTTGGGGCATTTGGCTCCAGGAGGGCAAGGACCCGCGGGTCTCAGGCTCCCCTGTGCCCTTGTGTTCGGTGTTGGGCCCTGGTATACAGTAGGCATTCATTAAGTGCCCGAGCAGTGCACCAACTGAAGATCGTCTGGGGCCAGCCAGCGGCCTTGGGGTGTGGCAGCCAGGCTCGGGGGGCCCAACCCCTGACCCCTCGCTGTGGCCGCAGGTGCTGGTGCTGGAGCTGAGCGACGCCCCCGCCGAGCGCGCGGTCAGCGTGGCCAGCGTGGACCTCCTGCAGGACCGCGAGGGCTTCACCTGGAAGGGCCACGACCGGCTGAGCCCGCGCCTGGGCCCGCTGCCCTGGCCCGCCGGCTTCCAGCCCCGCGTGCTGGTGCAGTGCCTGCCGCCGGCCGCCGTCACGGCCGCCACGCTGCACGCCGAGTGGGGCCTCGTGGCCTTCGGCACCAGCCACGGCTTTGGCCTCTACGACTACCAGCGCAGAAGCCCCGTGCTGGCCAGGTGCGCGGAGGGGCGGGCGGCTGGGGGCGGGCGGCCTGGACCTCCCAAGGGACCTCGGGTGACCCCCGCCCCTGCCCGGGCCCTGGCTTTCCTTTGGAGGGTGGAGGGACAGGGAGGTCGTCAGAGCCCTTTCACCCCCGTCCTCCTGTAAAAACGACGGTGCACCCCGGGCGGGGCCTCAGAGCGGCCGCTGACCTGGGCGTGCGACTTGGGCCCTGCTCGCCCGCCCAGGTGCACCCTCCACCCCAACGACTCGCTGGCCATGGAGGGGCCACTCTCTCGGGTCAAGTCGCTCAAGAAGTCGCTGCGCCAGTCGTTCCGGCGCATCCGCAAGAGCCGCGTCTCGGGCAAGAAGCGGGCGGTCGGCGCCAACAGCAAGGTGCGCGGCGCGCGCCGGGGTCCCGGGGCTGGGGCTGTGGCTGCGCGTGGGGCGCTGCGGGGCGGGGGCCGGCGGGTGGAGGCCGCCCGGGCTCAGGAGCTGCGCCCCCAGCTGCAGGAGGCCAACGCGCAGCTGGCCGAGCAGGCCTGCCCCCCCGACGTGGAGCTGACGCCCGTGCAGCGCCGCATCGAGCCCCGCTCCGCCGACGACTCCCTCTCAGGCGTCGTGCGCTGCCTCTACTTCGCCGACACCTTCCTCCGAGACGGTGAGGCCCGGCGGGGACGACGGCGGGAGGGCGGGCTCGGGAGGCGTGGGGACCCGCGCTGCCTGGCCGTGGACAGGGCAGGCAGGCAGCGATTGAACTTGGGGTAAGGGAGGCTTTCACACGTCCCCAAGGACAGAGCGGTCACCCGGTACCCAGTGCCGCCAGCCGGCTGCTGCTGCTCCGCCTGGCAGGCGCCCCGCGTGCGCAGTCTCCTCTGCTGTCAACATGGTGGCATGTGCCGGGCCGCACCCTACCAAGGGGACGCTAATCTCTAACCTCTGGCGCTCCGCCAGCGGCTCCTCCCGCCGTCTCGGGGCACCTGCCCGCGTCCCGTCCGTTGTCTGCGTTAGACTGCGGAGCCGAGTTAGGGCGTCGCGCTGCGGCTGCGGCCTCTGGGCCTGGCGGCCTTTACTCATCGAGGCCGCGTGTTGCCCGTCCGTTGCTTCCATCCTGCCGCAGCCCCGGGTGGTCTGGCCTCAGCCCTGTCCCGGGAGAAGGCCGAGCGGCAGCTCCAGTCTCACGTTCCTGTTGGGTTGGGGCATCTCCGATGCGTCGAGCTGCTCGGTGACATCTCACGTCAGGGTTCTGGCTTCCACGGTTGTTGCTTGGGCTCCTTGGTTCAAAGACGGGGGCAGAGGTGACCCCTTGAGCTTCCCTCACGGTGCGCAGGGGCTCAGCGCCCACACGTGGCGTTGGTTCCTGGCGCGAGCCCGCGCTGTCAGTCGCTGCTGCCGTCCTGCCCTCTGGCCCCCCCGGGGGCTCCAGGGCCGTTTCCAAGCTCCTCTTCCAGTCTCGGGTGCGTCCCTGGGCCATCCCCCATGGCCGCATGGGCACGTCCGTGTGACAAAGGCTTCCCCGGGCTGCGTGTGCGCAGCAGCCCAGAGGGTGGGGGCAAGGCGGGGCCAGTGAGTGGAGGAGGGCCGGGTTCCCGCTGTGCTGGGGCGAGCCAGAGGCCTGGGTGATGGGCATGGGTGAGGGGACCGGGATGCCACCGCCCCGCTGTCCCTATAGAGGCCACGCAGAGGGCGGCCAGCAGCAGAGGGCCTCGGCTGTGCCGCCGGGCGGGAAACGGGCAGGTCCTGGGCACCCGCGGCGAGGGAGGGAGGCCGGAGGAGCCGGGCGACGCAGCCTGCCATGCGGCAAGGCCCCTGCGCGGGTGCCACTGAGCCACGCCCCGCTCCACAGCCACCCACCACGGGCCCACCATGTGGGCGGGCACCAACTCGGGCTCCGTGTTCGCCTACGCGCTGGAGGTGCCGGTGGCAGCGGGCAGCGAGAAGCGGCCGGAGCGGGCAGTGGAGGCCGTGCTGGGCAAGGAGGTGCAGCTGATGCACCGGGCGCCCGTGGTGGCCATCGCTGTGCTGGACGGGCGCGGCCGCCCGCTGCCCGAGCCCTACGAGGCCTCGCGGGACCTGGCGCAGGCACCCGACATGCAGGGTGGCCACGCCGTGCTCATCGCCTCCGAGGAGCAGTTCAAGGCGAGTCATTGCTACCTGACCCCGCCGGGCCCTTCTGTCCCCTCCCTGCTGGGACCCCCCTGTCCCGCCCCGATGCCCACCCACCCTGTCAGCCCTGAGCCCCACAGCAGCTCAGTGGTCGGGTACCGGGTAGAACCATCACCGCCACCTGCCACCTGTGGGTTGAGGGCCCTGGGAGGCTTCCAGGAGGCGGCATCCGGCAGCGTTGGGTCTGGAGGACGGGATGGGCCCGAGCCGGGGCGGCTCAGGGCCGATGGGGCCCCTGCTCACCCGCCGCCCGCCACAGGTGTTCACGCTGCCCAAGGTGAGTGCCAAGACCAAGTTCAAGCTGACGGCCCACGAGGGCTGCCGCGTGCGCAAGGTGGCGCTGGCCACGTTCGCCAGCGTGGCCTGCGAGGACTACGCCGAGACCTGCCTGGCCTGCCTCACCAACCTGGGCGACGTGCACGTCTTCTCGGTGCCTGGCCTGCGGCCCCAGGTGCACTACGCCTGCATCCGGAAGGAGGACATCAGCGGCATCGCCTCCTGCGTCTTCACGCGCCACGGCCAGGGTGAGGCGCCCGGGCCGGGCGGGCAGCAGAGGGCGCGCGGGCGCAGGCTGGTGGGACTCCGCAGGCCGGGCGCGCCCCCAGCCGCCCGCCCTCCTCTCCTGCCCGCTCGCAGGCTTCTACCTGATTTCCCGTCCGAGTTCGAGCGCTTCTCCCTGAGCGCCCGGAACATCACAGCGCCTCTGTGCGCCCTGGACGTTCACTGGCCCCGCGGGGCCACCCGTGCCAGGTGCGTGGAGGGCGGTGGCCCAGGGCCCTGGCTGGGGTCACCTGCACCCTCTGTCTCTGCGGGGAGGAAGTGGCCCCCATCACGACCCCCCGTCATGACCCCGTCTCTGCCGCCACAGGCTCCACGAGTCGCCCAAGCTCAGCCAGGCTAACGGGACCCCGAGCATCATCCTGGCCCCCCGGAGCCATGACGGGAGCCCGAGCCTGGCACGCAGCGCTGGAGCGGGGGGTAGGACACGGGGCTGGGCAGGAGGGCGCTGGCCGGCTCCGGCGGGTGAGCCACAGCTGGACACCTGCGGGCGCACGCTGGGCGCGGGTGGGGCCGAGCGCCCACCCTGTGGTGGCAGCCCGTCAGGCCCCCGGTGGGTGGTGCAGATCTGGGCAGGGGGCCTGAGGCTGCCTTCCCTGCAGACACCCGGAGCCGCCCGAGGCCACGCTCTCACCCGGGTCTGTTGACTCCGCCACCAGTGCCGACACCACCCTGGACACGACAGGGGACGTCACGGTGGAGGACGTGAAGGACTTCCTGGGGTGAGGCAGGCAGGGCTGCCCCGTCTCCCCAGCGCTCCCGCTCGGCCCTGGGCTGGGGAGGGCGTGGACCTGGCCTTGCTGCCCCTGACACCCCAGCCCTTCTGTCCGGGTGTAAGGCTGGAGGGATCTCCGTTCTCTGACCCCCGTGCCCTCCCCAGCTCTCCAGAGGAAGCCGAGAAGAACCTGAGGAACGTGGCAGAAGACGAGGCCCGTGCCATCCTGATCAAATGAGGGGCGCAGGCGGGGCCCGGGGTGCGGCTGGCACTCTGCTCTGCCGCCCCACCCATGCCTGCGCACCTGCAGCCGGAAGGCTCTGGGGCTGTTGGCCTCCCCTGCGGCCCGACTGCCTGCCTCCTGGGGGCTCGGGGGGGCTGCCCTGGACAGCGCGTCCCATGGCTCAGCATTAGATACAGGCAGCCCTGTGCACAGATGGTCACCAAGGAGCTCGTGCTGCGTGGGCCTGCCCACCCACCCTGCGTGGCTACGCGGGGCTCTGTCCACCGAGACCACAGGCCCCCAGCTTCTGCGGCCCCTGGCGCTGGGTCCCTGGCCGGCCCTGCCCGGGCGGCCTACGGCTGACCCCTCTCCCCTTCTTCTCCAGAAGGCCAGCTCTCCCGCCCCGGCTGCCCTGCCTGGGCTGGGCCCCGCGTCCCGGGCCCCACCTGGCCTGCCGTGGCCCCCCTCTGCTAACGGGCAGGCTCCTGCGGGTCCTGCCGTCCTGAGTGCGCCTTCTCTGGGCCTGCTGCAGCCCCAGGGTGCGGACACAGGCCCTGCCTCGGAGCAGACCCAGGCTGGCCCCCCACCAGGCCCGGGCACCCCGGGGGCCCACCCTTCCCCTCTCTTTGTAAAGAGTATTTTTCTAACGCCGGGCTGGGCAGTGGATTTCTAAAACTATTTTGGTACTTGCTCCTGGCCCAGCCCCCGCAGAGGCGCACACGTGTGTGCATTTATGTGATGGGGGGCTCCACTGGGCCCCCAAGGACAGGGCCCTGCCAGGGCTGCGGGTGGTGGGAGGGGAGGGGGGCGGGGCACTCAGGATGGATCACCCTGTAGATTGAACCTTGGAATTTTTTTTCCTGCCATTTTGTTAAAATTAGCACTGTTTTAATATTAAAAATACTGATTTTTAATACTGAAAATAAAAGCATTTAATATCTTAGAGCGTCTGCTTTATCCTGGGAGGGAGGGGAGGGGGCGTCACGGTGCTCACACTGCAGGAGTCCGGTGCCCGTTGGGGTCCCCCCAGTGGGGGCTGCGTGCTGCTGGGGGCCGTGGCGCTGAGGCTGGGCAGGCACCGTCCCCGTGCCCTGTCCTGGCGGCGGCTCACCGGGGCTGGGCGCGGGCGGCGGGCCTAGGCTGGGGCCTGGCGGAAGGCACTCCAGGCGTGGAAGCAGCGGGTGAAGGCGTGCTGCTCGTTGCCCTTGCGCACCAGGCGCAGGCGGCGCGGCGGCTCCAGCTCCTTGGAGCGCATGTGCTGGATGTACACCTGGCGAGGATGCGCGCCGCCGTGAGCCTGGGACCCCCAGCGACTGGCGCCCCCTCCTGTCCCCAGCTCACCTGGCAGGCCTTGAGGCTCAGCTTGATCTCCACCTGGCTGGTCTGGGTCCCCACCCACATGTAGACCTGCGGGGAGGGCAGCGAGGTGGTCGGCTGGGGCACTGCGAACGGGCTGCTTGGGCAGGCTGGGACGGGGTGGGGGGTGGGGGGCTGACCTCTTGGCCGTTGTCTAGTAACATGATGTCATCATCCGCCAGGTCATCTTGGCAGAAGTCCGAACATTTCTCTGTCACTGCAAAGTAGCCCTTCTCGTTGGAGCACCTGGGGTCAAGGGTCAGAGGATGAGGGTGAGGGTCCCAGGCACAGGGGTAGAGGCTGGGAGAGCAAGAGGGCCCGGCTTTGCCCTCACCGGAAGAGCCGAGTGTGCTTCATGTACTCGGCGTCCTCATCGTACGGCTTCTGTGCCCCGATGCCCACCCAGAAGAAGTTCTCAGGCTCCTCCCCTTCATCGATAACCTGCAGGGAGAGGGGAGGGGAGAGCTGGGCAGGGTGGGGCGGGGCGGAGCAGGGCAGAGCAGGGCAGGGAGGGCGGGGCAGGGCTGGGTAGGGCGGGGCAGGCAGGGTTGGGCGGGGCGGGGCAGGGCAGGGCTGGACAAGGCAGGTAGGGCAGGGCAGGTAGGGTTGGGCAGGGCAGGGAGGGGTGGGGTGGGGAGGGGTGGGGCGGGGCAGGGGCGGGGCAAGGCAAGGTAGGGCAAGGTAGGGCAGGGCAGGGCTGGGTAGACCTGCAGGCAGGGCAGGGCAGGGTAGGGTTGGACAAGGCAGGGTAGGGCAAGGCAGGGCTGGGTAGGGCAGGGCAGGGCAGGGCAGGAGCAGCCCCCCAGCCCAGGGCCCCTGCTCCCGCCCGCTGGCCTGGGTACCTGCTTTCTGTAGGAAGCATCAAACATGGTGTTGAGGATGTCCTCTGCCAGCTTGGCCTCGTCGGGGTCTGATGCCCGGCCCACCCATGCATACACGATGCCCTGGTTGTCCTCACTCTCAAAGGGGACCTGGCCAGGGTGCAGGGATGCGGGTCAGTCCAGCCTGCAAGCTCCTGGGCCCCGCACCCTGGCTCACCGACCCCCCCCTTGGCCCCCCCCCCCCCCCAGATCAGTGCCCACCCCGCGCCCACCTTAAGGATGAAGCAGAACTCGGAGTTGAGGAGACTGGAGTCGGTGTTGATCTGGATGCACCTGGGAGGCGGTGAGAGGTGTCAGCGAGGGGCTGGTGGGGTCCCTGGGACCCCCGCCCACAGCCCCCGCCCGGCCAGGCACCGCGTGCAGAGGGGCGCTCCCGTTGGTCCGGATCTGGTAGAGGCTGGGCTGCAGGGCGCCGTGGGCCGCCTTCCGCTTGCCGCGGTGGATGAGGAACTTCCTCTTGAAGTGGGACAGGAACTTGGCGTTCTCCTGCTGCTGCGTCATGCGCACCACCTGGGGGCGGGCGGGCGGGGGTGTGAGGGCGTGAGGGCCGGCCCTGGCTGCCCCCGCCCCCACACGGGCCGTGCCTGGGCGCGGGCCCCGGGCTCGTGGACGCACCTCGAGCTTGCCAGGGAAGAGGCTCTCGAACTTCTTCTGCAGGCTGAAGGTGAAGGTGAGCCAGCCCATGTTGGAGGCCTCGCGGCCCTGCCAGAAGTACACCACGCACTGGAAGTCCTCCTCTGGCTGCTTCTCCTCCGCCGCCGCCGCCTCGCCCGCCGCGCTCTCCCCCCTCCGCCTTCTCGTCCTCCTTCTCCTCCTTTTTCTTCTCCTCCTCCTCCTCATACTCCACAGGCACCAGTACCTGCCGGAAATGGGCGCTGAGCAGGGCCTGCAGGCCCGCCCTGCCCTGGCACCCAGCACTTGGGAGAACGGGGGTGGGGTGGCAGTGGGGGGGCGCGGGGGTGCTGGGGGCATGGTGGTGCTGGGGGCGCGGGGGCAGTGGGGGCGCGGGGGCGCTGGGGCGCGGGGGCGCTGGGGTGTGGGGGGGCCCCCTTGGGCGCACGGTGGTGCTGGGGGCCGCGGGGACGCTGGGGGTACGGTGGTGCTGGGGCCGCAGGGGCGCTGGGGGCACGGTGGTGCTGGGGCGCGGGGGGTGCGGGGGCGCTGGGGGCATGGTGGTGCTGGGGGCGCGGGGGCGCTGGGGGTACGGTGGTGCTGGGGGCGCTGGGGGCACGGTGGTGCTGGGGTGCGGGGGCGCGGGGGCGCTGGGGGCACGGTGGCGCTGGGGCACGGGTCACTGGGGGCGCGGGGACGCTGGGGGCTGGGGGCACGGTGGCGCTGGGGGCGCGGGGGCCCCCTTGGGGGCACGGTGGTGCTGGGGGCGCGGGGGTCTCCTTGGGCGCACGGTGGCGCTGGGGGCGCGGGGGGGCCCTTGGGGGCATGGTGGTGATGGGGGCGCCGGCGTGCTGGGGCAGCACCTGCAGAGGAAGACGTAGCAGTCCTGCGTGTAGAAGTGGCCGAACTCCTCCTCGGGCAGCCGCGCGAACTTCCTGCCCTCCAGCACGAAGCCCTCCATGCCGTCCAGGTCCTCGTTCCACTCCTCCATCAGCTGCTCGGCCTGCGCCGGGTGGGGGTGGGGGTGGGGGCCACCGCTGTCAGGACCGCGCCCTCCTCGGCCCGAGTGGCCCGCGGCCCCGCCCCCTGCGGCCCCACCCCCGCAAGCCCCGCCCCTGCAACCGAGCCCCCGCCCCGCGGCCCCACCGCCCTCCTCCGCCAGCCTCGGCCCCGCCCCCGCGGCCCCCGCGTCACCCCCTCCGCCACCTCGGCCAGCGCCTGGGCGGCTGCCGCGCAGGAAGAGCGCGGTGAGGTCGGCCTTCAGCTGTCCTTCTTCTCGGCGTCGCGCTTCACCTTCCCGGCCAGCCCCGGGACCTGCAGCACGGCCTCCGCGTTGCGCGTGTAGTCCACCGTCAGCACGTCGTCCCAGTTCTTGAACTTGGCCTTGAACACCTGCCGGGGGAGTCGAAACACCGGAGCTGGTGTTAGGCACGGTCGAGGTGGGCTCCTAGGAGGCGGGGCCGGGAGGGGGGGGAGGGGAGGGCACAGGGGCGGCCCGGGGAGGGGGTGGAGTGGGCGGGGCAGCTGGAGAGAGAAGAGGTACAACTGAGGCCCAGGGGTGGGAGGGGCGGTCCGGCGGGCTAGGGCGCAGGCCGCGCACCTGGGCCTCGGTGCCCTCGAGGCTGCGGCTGACGGCGGCGTGGCGGGGCCGGTGCAGCATCCGGCACAGCTCCTGGCCCAGCTTGAGGGCGGCGGCGCGCACCAGGCGCGGGGGACTTGCGGCCCAGCCAGATGAACACGTCGGACCAGCAGTCCAGGATGTACACGCAGCGCGTGTCCAGCAGGCTCTGCAGCTGGAGGCCGGGGCGGGCGCGGTGGGCACACGGAGGTCCAGGCCGGCTCCCGGCCCTGGGGAGGGGTCTCCGCCCCCTACTCCGTCCCCCCGGCACATCTCACCAGCCGCATCCCGGGCAGCAGCTCCACCTTGGGCCGCTTCTTGTGCTCCACGGAGAGCTTGTAGTTGACCTGTGGCAGCTCCAGGTAGCCCAGGCCCAGGCCCACCTGGCAAGAGGACGGGGCCCTGGGAGGTGAGCCCCGCCCACCTCGGCCACCTGACCTGGAGCCTGAAGCTCCCACCTCGCCGTGGGGCTCTAGTCCACTGCCTCTCTCTGGGCCTCAGTTTCCCCCCCACCCCACCCCCAAGGTCCTACCTGGGGAAGGGCTTCTAAGCTTTTCCCTCCCGCCTCTGCCTCGCCACCCTGACTTCTAGTCCTCTTCCTCGTCCCCTCCTGCTCACGAGCCCCTCCTGGAAGCACTCGTCCGCCGTCTTGCTCGGCCTCAGCCCCCGCGCAGGCCGCTCCTGTCCAGGCAATGGGACCCTCGTCCCAGCTGAGTCCAAGCAGGGCTCCACGGACCAACCCCGGGCAGCTCGGGGGAGGCGGGGTCTCCGTTCCCTGAAGGGTGACTCGCCTTGTACAGCTTTGGGCGGGTGGCGGCCAGAAGTCATCAGGCACGTGCCTCTTGATCTCGGGGGCTCCCCGCCCAGCACGTCCCAGAACTCGGGAGGCTCCTGGCCCTGCACCAACAGCGTGATCTCCGCCTTCCCCTTCCGCTCGTTCTTGTTCATTTTCTCGGCAAAGAGCCTGAGGGGGGCCAGGACGTGTTGAGGGGGGGCTGGCTCGGCGTGCCGCCTGGCCGGGGCCACCTGCCCTGCGGCAGCCCCCGAGACCCTGCCGGGGGCTGCCCTCCCACCTGGCCTTGGGTGGTGCTGCTCAGCGTGGCCTGCGCCCCCCGCCACACGTAGATGTCCAGGCCGTGGTCCAGCAGGAAGACAAACCTGGGGGGGATGGCAGAGAAACTCTGAGGGGGACCCCCCCGGCCCCCCCCCCCGCACCCATTACGGATCCCGGCCACCCTTCCTGGGCCGCGAGTGCCCCTGCCCAGCCTGTGGGACCGGGGGTAGGAAGGTCTGCCGAAGCTCCCCTCCCCGAGGCCCAAGCACCCCCACGCTAAGCCACAGAGGTCTCACCTGGGGTCCAGGGAGGCCCCCTTGAGCGGCACGGGCTCCAGCTTGATGTTCTTCTTCCCGTACACGCGGTACATCCTGGGGGCCGGGGAGGAGCGGCTCAGCGCGCGTACCTGCCGCAGCCCCTAACACCCTCCCCTGCTGCCCACGTCCTCTCCACCTTCCCCGGGTGAGCCAGGTCAGCACTATGCCCGCCCTCACCTGGTGACGTAGTGCGTGTCCTCCACCGTGTAGAAGCCGCTGGCAGTTCCCGCCCTCGATGTAGGAGATGTCGTTGTCACAAACACCTGTGGGTGGAAGGGGCGAGCAGCGACACGGGTGGATCTGGGGGAATCTTGGTGGGGTGTGGGGTCGGGGACTGGATGACCCAGCTCAGGAGTTTGTTCCCAACTGGCCTCCCCTGTGGGCGGCAGCTCCTAGCGGGTACCCCGAAGCCCTCGTGGTCCTGGCTCCCGGGCTCTCCTGGCCACCCCACTGGTCAAGCTCCCCCCTGCCTGCCCCCCTTCCCCATCACCCCAGCGGCTCCAGCTTCGTCGCTGGCTCCCCAGCTCTGGCTCCACCCCTGCCCTTGCCCTCGAGGTCCCCGCCCCGTGAGCCCTGCCAGTCGCCTGTGCCCCCACCCACCGCCTCCCTGCCCCGCCCCATGAGCCCTGCCAGTCGCCTGTGGAGAGCCCTGCCCCGAGCCTGTGCCCCCACCCACCGCCTCCCTGCCCCGCCCCGTGAGCCCTGCCAGTCGCCTGTGGCCCCACCCACCGCCTCCCTGCCCCGCCCCGTGAGCCCTGCCAGTCGCCTGTGGCCCCACCCACCGCCTCCCTGCCCCGCCCCGTGAGCCCTGCCAGTCGCCTGTGGCCCCACCCACCGCCTCCCTGCCCCGCCCCGTGAGCCCTGCCAGTCGCCTGTGGCCCCACCTACCGCCTCCCTGCCCCGCCCCGTGAGCCCTGCCAGTCGCCTGTGGCCCCACCCACCGCCTCCCTGCCCCGCCCCGTGAGCCCTGCCAGTCGCCTGTGGCCCCACCCACCGCCTCCCTGCCCCGCCCCGTGAGCCCTGCCAGTCGCCTGTGGCCCCACCCACTACCTCCCTGCCCCGCCCCATGAGCCCTGCCAGTCGCCTGTGCCCCACCCACCGCCTCCCTGGCCCCGCCCGAGCCCTGTGCCCCCACCCACCGCCTCCCTGGCCCCGCCCCATGGGCTGGCACCTGCAGGAACTCCTCGCTCTCGTCGCCCATCTCCTCCCGCACCGTGCGGGCACTCGGCACCCAGGTAGTTGCGCAGGTTGACGGCGTGGATGGCAGAGCAAGCCTTCTTGTCGAGGGTGGCCTCGCCGCCGATCCAGTAGTAGATCTCCCAGGTCAGGGAGCCGCTGTCGTCCAGGAAGGTCTGGGGTGGGGCCCGGCGCATCAGCCCTGGTCTGGCCCTCGCGGGGCGCCAGGCTGGGGCCCTGCCGCCACCGCTCCCCGCGGGGCCCCTCTCCCGGCCCTCCCGCCTCACTTGAGCACGATGTAGCAGTCGGCCTCGTAGAACTTGCCGTGGAAGGCTTCCTCCACCAGCACCGGCACGAAGTTCTCGATCTGCCAGATGGTCAGGCCGGGCAGCTGGCCCACGTCCTCCGTGAAGAACTCCGAGTAGTCGAGGCGCGGCTTCTCCAGGCCCTGGTCCCAGCGCCGCGCCTTGCCCCCGGGGGCCCGCGTCTCTGTGCTCTCCTGGGGACACGGGGACAGCGCGTGGGCTCGCCCGGCTGCCCGGGAGCGGCTCTCCCCTCGCACCCCGCCGCAGGGCCTTGCACGGGCTCTTCCCTGCCTAGGCCCGGCTTACCTCCTGCTTTTTGTTCTTCTCCTGGGCCACGTCCGACATGCCCTTCAGCACCTGCTTGGCCTGGTCGTCCTGGGCGGAGTCCTTGCGTCGCCGCAGTCGCATCTTCCGAGCCAGCGGGTCCTTGGGCCCGCTCCTGCTTTGGGGAGGGCCGAGCACCTGAGCCCCAGCAGGCCCCGTCCTCCTTGGTTATTTCTCGGGGCCCTGAACCCTGGACACACCCCAGCCCCGGGAGCTATTTCACACTCGCTGTATGGATGGGTAAGTTGAGGCCCAGAGAGGGCACCCGCTCACCAGCCGCGGCCGCCGCGGCCACCGTGGCAGGGGAGGCCCCCGCCAGCCGCAGCTGGTTCTGCAGCGAGAAGTCGATGTTGTACCACTCGGCCGCGCGGTCGACGGGCTTGGGCGGCATGACCAGGCTGGGGTTCTCCCGCACGTCCAGCACCTGCGCCGGGGCAAGCGGGGTCGGCTGAGCCTGCCCGGGGCCCGCCTCCCGCCCCCCGCCTCCGCAAGCCCGACTCCTCGCTGGGCGGGAGCCCGGGGGCGTTGGTTTTCCCTGGCTGTGGAGCACGACCTTGCGGGGCAGTTGTGAGGCTCTGATGACGCAGGGACATGGCCCACCTGCTCCCCCAAAGCCCCTCGGAAAGCTTGTCCAGGGCCGCACAGCACAACCACAAACCCACAGTGATTTCAGACGAGAGAGTAAGGGTCCCTACACTGTACCCCTCCAAATTCACCCCAAACACTAAGGTCAGGGTACAGGGTAGCCTGACCTCCGCAGCCCTCTAGGAGGCCTCTGCGGGGGCCCCCTGCCTCCCCTCTCCTGAGGGCCTACCCGCCCCTTGCCCCTCCCCCAGTCGCCCTCCCCTCCCCCTCAGCGTGCGGCCCCCTGGCGCCCCGGGACCTGGATCTCCGTCAGGAAGTGGATGGCCTCCGGGAGCGTCACCAGGCGGTTTTTGGTCAAGACAAGTTTCCTCAGTTTCGTGCACCTGTGTGAAAGGACCGGCAGTTCTAGGCAGGTGATGGCGGGTAGGAGACGGAAATTTCCGGGCCGGGGGAGGGAAGGCAGGCACAGAGGAGCTGGGAGTGCGGCGGGTTTAAAAACGCCAGGGAGGGAAATGGACTTGGCCCAGTGGTTAGGGCGTCCGTCTGCTACATGGGAGGTCCGCGGTTCAAGCCCCGGGCCTCCTTGACCGTGTGCAGCTGGCCATGCGCAGTGCTGATGCGCGCAAGGAGTGCCCTGCCACGCAGGGGTGTCCCCTGCGTAGGGGAGCCCCAAGCGCAAGGAGTGCGCCCCGTAAGGAGAGCCGCCCAGTGCGAAAGAAAGTGCAGCCTGCCAGGAATGGCACTGCCCACACTTCCCGTGCTGCTGACGACAAGAGAAGCGGACAAAGAAACAAAACGCAGCAAAAAGACGCAGAAAACAGACAACTGGGGGAGGGGAGAGGAATTAAATAAATAAAAAAATAAATCTTTTAAAAAAAAAATAAATAAATAAATAAAATAAAAACGCCAGGAAGAGTCGGAATTGCCTCGGGGCTAGCGGCTGGAAGTCCTTCTCTCTTTTAAAGGAAGTACCAGGGATGGAACCCGGGACCTCGGATGTGGGAAGCAGGCGCTCAACCACGGAGCCACACCCGCTCCCTGGCCGGGAGGTTGTGCGTGTGACTCCCGCGGGGCCTTCTGTACAAGGGCTCCCGGGTGGGAACAAGAGGGCCCTGGGACACACGGCCTGCCCTCGGGCAAGCTGGGACGCCAGCGGGCAACGTGCCCTCCCGCAGGGGCCAGGCGGCAGCACCGGCCCTCCAGCCGCGGGAGACCCCCACCCTGGGAACGGCGGGCTCGGGACTGCGGGGTCTCCACCCACCGAGCCCGGGGGAGGCGTCGGGCCCGGCCCCCGCCCAGGGCTGCCCGTGCCGGGAGCCCCCGCCCGCGGGCCGTGCCCCGGCACCTGCAGAGGCTCTCCGGGATGAGCTCCAGGTTGTTGTTGGCGGCCATGAACTCCTCGAGGCCGGCCAGCTTGCCGATGCCGGAGGGCAGCCCGTCGAAGTCCAGCCGGTTGGAGTTCAGGTACAGCTTCTTCAGCTTGCTCAGCTTACAGACGGCCGACTGCAGGGGCAGGGGCGGGCAGCGCGGTCACGCCGAGCCGGCGCCGCCCCCCGCCCCCGGCGCCCCCCACGCACAGGCAGCGAGGTGAGCTGGTTGCGGGAGAGGTTCAAGGTCTCCACGTGCACCCACTGGTCGATGCACAGGGACAGCTCTGCGATCTGGTTGCTACTGAGGTTGAGGCGGCGCAGGCTGGGGAGGGTGTACAGGCACTCGGGCACGCGCGTCAGATCATTGCAGGACAGGTCCACGTCTGGGGGTACAGGGAGGGGCAGGTGTCGGCCGGGCAACACAGCTCTGCCACCCGCAGGCTGTGTGGCCGAGGCAGGTGACTTAACCTCTCTGAGTCCCCATTTCTCCACGCGGAGGAAACACTCCTAGACTGGGATTGGCTGAATGCTCGCAGGTCAATGTTATTACCAACAGCATCATGGGGACAGGTTAATAGTGTAACCGCTGTCCGTTTCCTTCTGCAAGGCCATCGGAGAAGCAGGGCTCAGTCCGGCGCCTCAGAGGGAAGAGGATGCCCAGAGGGTCACCCCGGGAGCCGCTCACCTGCCAGGTTGCTCAGGCCCTCGAGGCTGGTGGGCAGGTTGCTCTGGGTGCGCTGTGTGTTGCGCAGGTGCAGCGTCTGCAAGGCGGTCATGGCCGGGAGCTGCCTGCGCGAGACGGCGGGCGGGGCTTGGGGGCGGGGCCGAGAGGGCAGGGGCGGGGCGGCCGCTGCCCAGGGGGGCGGGGCCGAGCGGGGCGGAGCCTGAGGGGCCCGCCAGGGGCCAGGGGCCCTGGGGTGCGTCTGGGACTGCCGGGCAGTTTCGGCTCGGGGGCGGGGCCGGGGGCGGGGCCGGGGCGGGGCGGGCGCACCTGAGCTGGGCGTGCAGCAGCGGGTTCCCGTTGAGCACCAGCGTCTGCAGGTGCACCAGGCGGCGCATCTGGGGCGGCAGGCTCTCCAGGCGGTTCTCGCTGAGGTCCAGGTACAGCAGGTCCGTGAGGTTGATGAAGAGCTGGTTGGGGATGGCGTCGATGCTGCGGGCGGGAGGGTGGCCAGCGGCCTGAGCGGGTGCGGGGCGCGCCCCTGCTGGCCCCGCCCCGGCCTCCCGCTCCCCACCCCCAGGCCCCGCCCCGGCTGCCAACGCACCTGTTGTGGCTGAGGTTGAGCACCAGCATGGTTTTGGCATTCTCCAGCTCCCGCGGGCACTCCGTCAGCTGGTTATAGCTCAGGTCCTGGGGGGGAGGGCCCGGGTCAAGGGTGGCAGGGCCCCGCCCCACCTGCCGGGCCTCTGCCAGGCTCTGGGAACCGGGTGTGGCTCTGAGAACCTCGGGCAAGCACTGCCACTCGGAGCCTCAGTTTCCCCCCTTGTGAAATGGATAAAAACATCCCCTGGAGCCACAGCTGTGGGGCAGGTGAGGAGTGAAAGGATGGAGCTGCCCGGCAACCAGGGGGGTAGACGGCCACTGACCAGGACCGAGAGGTCATCCAGCTTGAAGATGTCATCAGGGACCCCGGAGTTCTTCAGGCTGTTGGCTCGAGCCACGATAGCCTGCGGATGAACCGAGAGGGCCCTGTGATCCAGCTTCCACCCCCACGGAGTAGCCGAGAGGCCAGGGAGGACCCCTTCCTCCAGGAAGGCCGCCGGAGCCCAGGCCTGAGTGCTCTCACACCTCTGGGCCGGGGGGGCTCTCACTGGGTTCCTGGTGAGCTCTTACTCACACCTCAAAGCCCACCTCAAATGTGCCCCATAGCCCAGCACAGGGCCGTCAGGGAACCTTTATCCGGATGAACAACCCATCTAAGCGGCACCACGCTGGTGCGTCCTATCTTTCTACCCTGTTCGCACTTGTGGCCCCAGAAGGCTGAAGGGACGGCTCTGAGGTCACACGACCAGGAAGCAGCAGGGTCCAGACCTGACTCGGGCAGCCCCGGTCCTGCAGCCATGCCCTGACCGTCTCAGGTCTCTGGCCTGGATAAGTGGACCCTCCGAGGCCCACCACTCCCGGGTGTCCAGGTGCACCATGGGAAGCAGAGGGACAGGCAGCGCATGGGGACTGCCCGCCCCCTCTACCTGCCAAGCCCACCCTACCCGCCTCCACCACTGCCCGGCGGGACCTGACCTCAGGGGCCTACGTTTCTTGGCTATCGAAACAGGTGGGAATCAGGATTAAATGATGTATTATCACCAATAATTTCAAAAATGGATGATGGAGGGCCTCTTTTTCCCCACCCCCCTGGAATTCTCCGAGCCGCGTGGACGGCCTGGCACAGGGCGTCATCTTGCCTTTTCCCCTGACACCCAGGCCCCTGATGCTCCTGTGGGGCGGGTGGGGTCCCAGCTCAGCCTGGGGTCTGGCCTTGGCCCTGTTCTCCTGGCAGGTGCCAGCTCCCGTCCCTGCTCAATGCCCCTCCATGCCTGGTGGTCCCAGCCCAGCACCCGGTGGCTCCCTACCCCGTGCCCAGAGGCCCCCCAACCGTGCCTGGCACACCCCCACCCCTTGCCCAGGGGTCTCCCCCGCCATGCCCGGCAGCGCCCCCCACTACCCAGCACTCACTCGAAGCGACGGCAGGCTGGAGAGCTCCCCGTGCAGCGTGGTCAGGTTGTTGTGGCTCACCGACAAGTGCTCCTGGACGGGAAGCAGGGGCCCCGTGGGGCGTCCCTCAGATCCTGCCCACCACCGTAACCTTGCACCCCCCAATCGAGGGCCCCTCAGCCATGCAGGCCTCCAGCCTACCTCCGCAGTCTCCCTCCCTCCCCGGCTTCTTGCACACCTCCCAGGACAGGGTGCTCACTCCCTCTCGGCCACCTCTGATCACGGCTGTCGGAATGCTCCTCCCCTGTGCCAGCCACCCTCCACCCAGGCTCTGCCCGCCCGGCCCGGTCTCACCCACACAGACCCCCCACTGCCCGCCTGAAGCCCCTCACCAGCTTCTGCAGAGCGGCCAGCTCCTCGGGCAGGTAGCAGAGGCCCGTGCGGTTCAGCTTCAGCCACCGCAGGCTGGTCATGGATTTGACGTTCTCAGGGAAGTAGCCACCCTGTGCGGCGGGGGTGGGGACGTGACAGGGGGACTGGTCTAGGAGAAGCGAGGTACCCCCTCCTGGTGGCCCCCGGCCCACGGGAGCGTCTGGGGAGCCACAGGGCTGCCGCTCCCTGGCTGTCCCCCCACCCCACGGGGCTAAGAAAAGCCCCCAGGTGACAAAAGTGCCGTGCGGATGGACTGTCGGTGTGGCTGCTGGCCTGGGGTCTGTCTGTCCCACTGGGCTTGGTGCCTGGGGACGGAACAGGGCCTGGCCGAGGAATGTTCTGGTTTTGTCCCGTGCCCTGACTGAATCACCTGGGGGGGTGCCTCTGCCCCCACCATGCCACAGGCCCCTGGGCCACCCCTGGCCAGGCCCAGACTCCCACCGGCTGAAGTCTCAGCTCCCCGCCCTGGCGGCCTCGTTCGCTCCCTCGTGCCTCCCATGCCAGTGCCCCCACTACACCCCAGTCGGCGGGCTCAGGAGGGGCAGGGCTGGAGTGGCCACGCTCGGTGGAGGGCAGGGACGGCGTGTGCCCTTGATGCCCTTGGCCGGCGTCCCCTTTCCCTGGGGCAGCCACATTCCCGGGCGGTGACGCTGCCTCTCCCAGGCCAGAGAGGACGCGTGGAGACCCCGCGGGGCTGGGGGACAGTGAAGTGACCGTCTGGGCACGAGGCCAAAGGTGTGTCAGTAGGTACAGGAAGAACTGGCCTGCCTCCTGGGCCGTAGCTCCCCGCTGACCCTACCCCCAGCTAGAGCTGGGGCCCTGGGACCCCGTGGGCTGACAGGCAACACGGTACCCACTCTGTGCGGCTGACCCCCCACCAGGCCAGCTCCACCTGCTCCGACTGCCTTCCTCCCCTTCTCTGAGGTCAAGGGCACACACCCCCATGCCCCTTCCAGACTCCACTAGAACCACCTCCCCTTCCCCACCCACTGGGCCCTGTGGCTTGGTCCCCTGCCTCTGTCTGTCCAGCAGCTGCCCGCTGAAGCCCCGCCCCCGGGAGGCCAGGTGGGGGGTCCGGGGTGGGGGGGAGACCCGCACACCGCCGCCCGCCACGCCCGCCGAGCCGGTTCAGCCTCGCGCCCTCCCGGGCGATGACGCGCAGCTCCTTCCCCGGGGAGAAAACCCAGGCCTCGGCGAGGGGAAGTGACTTGCCCAAGGGCGGGGTGGCAGCGGCGGCGACGGCAGCGCGGGCCGGGAGTCAGGGCGCGGCCCGGCAGGGCGCCGCCGAGGGACGGGGGAGGCGGGCGCGGGGCTCGCGGGTGCAGCGGCGGCCGGCCCCCAGAGCGCGCGGGTCCCCGCGGCCTCGCTCCCCCGGGCCGGCCTGCGCAGGGGCCTCGCGGCCCGGGCCGGCGGGCGGCGCCCGGGCAGGGCTGTGCGGGGGCCCCGCGCGCCGGGAGGGCCACGCCCCGGCCCGGGCCGCGGAGGGGGGCGCGCCGGGCCGCTCACCTTGAAGTCGTTGCCGCTGAGGTCCACGCCGCGCACGAACGGCAGCACCCCGGTGGCCTCCATGGCGCGCTCTCGCCGCGGGCCGCGCGGGGCGCCGAGGGCGGACGCGGAGCGCGGCCGCCGGCTCCGCCCCTTTAACCCGCCCGCGCCCGGGCGCCGGGGCCGGGGCCGCGGGCACCCGCGGCGCGCGCCCGGGGCCGCGCCTGCCCTCGGGGAGCGCGGCGCCGGCGGCCTCCGTTTCCCCGTAGGTTCCGGCTAAGGCTCGGAGC
The DNA here is from genome assembly GCF_030445035.2 of Dasypus novemcinctus. NCBI lineage: Eukaryota > Metazoa > Chordata > Mammalia > Cingulata > Dasypodidae > Dasypus > Dasypus novemcinctus. The sequence continues at coordinate 14,572,234 of NC_080693.1, forward strand.
CGAGGGCCCCGCAGGCTGGTGGCGCGGCCGGCGCTGGAGGGGGCCTGCGGCGCGGGCCGAGGCGCGGGGCCCCGAAGAGCCCCGCGGAGCCCCGCAGAGCCCCCGGCGCGCACGTCGCCTCCCGAGGCCCACGAGCAGCTCCCAGCACACAGCAGGCGCCCGGCGAGCGGCGCGGCACGGTCGTCCCCAACGCGCGTTCACTCCCGTCGGGCGAGTTCCCCGAAGGCGCGGGCTCGGGGCGCCTCCCCCGCGCGCCCAGGGCGCCTCCCCCGCGCGCCCAGGGCGGGCCGAGCATTGCACAGCTGTCGCTGTTCTCAGCCGCCCTGCGCGGGGCTTGGGGGGCCTCGGGCCCCTGCTTTACCGAAGGGGAAACTGAGGCCGCGGCGAGGGGACGCCTTCCCAGGTCCGCAGGCGGCGGGGCTGGGACCCTGGCCACAGCTGCGCCCGGTGGGCCAGCAGGTGATCTAAAATACCCCCAGGTGTCTGGCGGGTGGCCCTCGAAAAACCGCGGGCCCCGAGGGCTTTCTCCACCCCAAGGCCCGCGTCACAAGCGCACGGGGACCGCCGCTCCAGGCGCGAGGGTCCACTCCCCCCACCCAGCGGGAGCAAAACTCAGTCCTGCGCCTTTAAGCATTTCGGCATTCGATAGGTCCCGCCCCCGAGGGAAGGGCTCCCGCCGGCCACGCCTTCCCACTGGCTGAGCCGCGCAGTATTTTGGCACGTGAACCGGCCGCTGGGCGCGCTGATTGGAGCCCCGGCCTGCTCGTCTGCGTGCCTCCGGGGGCCGCCCCCGCGCCTGGGCGCGCGGTCCCGGGGCCGCCGCGTTCCAGACCCGGGCGGGCCAGTGCGCGGAAGCCGCGGCGCGGGTCCGGCCGGGAGGGGCAGGGCCTGGGCGCCTGCGACCCGAGTTCGAATCCCGCGCCGGGCACACCCCCTCTCTTCCCGGGACGCCGTTTTCCTCGTGTGAGCGGGCCCAGGCGCGGCCGGGGCGGCGGGGTTGGCGGCGCGGGGACGGGCGCCCGAGGGCCTGGCTGCGCTGAGTCGGGTTACGGTGACCCGCCCGGCCCTCCCCCCCGCGGCCCGAGATGGGAGGCGGCGGGTGGGGGCCTGCGCGACCCCCGGGGCCTGGGCAGACGCCACGTTCGGACCCGCGGGGGCGGGATAGTTAGCGCGATTTCCAGCTCGCAGCGTGGACTTCAGGTCCCGCTGGAGGCCGGCGACGGTACGGGGTCCCTTGTCACGCCTGGTGCACAGACGGGCTGCAGGGCGGGACGGGTCACCCGGCG